>NC_090331.1:100468049-100768049 GCF_035084215.1 Heptranchias perlo
GAAAAAACTCCCAGCTCGCTGAAATATGTTCATTTGCTGAAAACCAACAAAACCACGAAAAGTTCTTGTATTTGAAGATAAAATCTTTTTGCTTTGAAGAAGAAAGATCTCACCGACTGAAATAAGTTCATGAGATGAAAACCAACAAAAATTGACAAGAACCACGAAAAGTTCTTGTATTTTAAGATAAAATCTTTTTGCTTTGAAGAAGAAAGATCCAGCTGACTGAAATAAGTTCATTAGATGAAAACGAACAAAAATTGACAAGAACCACGAAAAGTTATTGTATTTTAAGATAAAATCTTACGCTATTGAGGAAAAAACTTCCAGCTCGCTGAAATATGTTCATTTGCTGAAAACCATCAAAACCACGAAGAGTTCTTGTATTTGAAGATAAAATCTTTTTGCTTTGAAGAAGAAAGATCTAGCTGACTGAAATAAGTTGATTAGATGAAAACCAACAAAAATTGACAAGAAACACGAAAAGTTCTTGTAGTTTGAGATAAAATCTTACGCTATTGAGGAAAAAACTTCCAGCTCGCTGAAATATGTTCATTTGCTGAAAACCATCAAAACCACGAAAAGTTCTTGTATTTGAAGATAAAATCTTTTTGCTTTGAAGAAGAAAGATCGAGCTGACTGAAATACGTTCATCAGATGAAAACCAACAAAAATTGACAAGAACCACGAAAAGTTCTTGTAGTTTAAGATAAAATCTTACGCTATTAAACAAAAAACTCCCAGCTCGATGAAATATGTTCATTTGCTGAAAACCAACAAAACCACGAAAAGTTCTTGTATTTGAAGATAAAATCTTTTTGCTTTGAAGAAAAAAGATCTGGCTGACTGAAATAAGTTCATTAGATGAAAACCAACAAAAATTGACAAGAACCACGAAAAGTTCTTGTATTTTAAGATAAAATCTTACACTATTAAGGAAAAAACTCCCAGCTCGCTGAAATATGTTCATTTGCTGAAAACCAACAAAACCACGAAAAGTTCTTGTATTTGAAGATAAAATCTTTTTGCTTTGAAGAAGAAAGATCCAGCTGACTGAAATAAGTTCATTAGATGAAAACCAACAAAAATTGACAAGAACCACGAAAAGTTCTTGTATTTTAAGATAAAATCTTACGCTATTAAGGAAAAAACTTCCAGCTCGCTGAAATATGTTCATTTGCTGAAAACCATCAAAACCACGAAAAGTTCTTGTATTTTAAGATAAAATCTTTTTGCTTTGAAGAAGAAAGATCTAGCTGACTGAAATAAGTTGATTAGATGAAAACCAACAAAAATTGACAAGAAACACGAAAAGTTCTTGTATTTTAAGATAAAATCTTACGCTATTAAAGAAAAAACTCCCAGCTCGCTGAAATATGTTCATTTGCTGAAAACCAAAAAAACCACGAAAAGTTCTTGTATTTGAAGATAAAATCTTTTTGCTTTGAAGAAGAAAGATCCAGCTGACTGAAATAAGTTCATCAGATGAAAACCAACAAAAATTGACAAGAAACACGAAAACTTCTTGTATTTTAAGATAATATCTTACTCTATTAAGGAAAAAACTTCCAGCTCGCTGAAATATGTTCATTTGCTGAAAACCATCAAAACCACGAAAAGTTCTTGTATTTGAAGATAAAATCTTTTTGCTTTGAAGAAGAAAGATCTAGCTGACTGAAATAAGTTGATTAGATGAAAACCAACAAAAATTGACAAGAAACACGAAAAGTTCTTGTAGTTTGAGATAAAATCTTACGCTATTGAGGAAAAAACTTCCAGCTCGCTGAAATATGTTCATTTGCTGAAAACCAGCAAAACCACGAAAAGTTCTTGTATTTGAAGATAAAATCTTTTTGCTTTGAAGAAGAAAGATCCAGCTGACTGAAATACGTTCATCAGAAGAAAACCAACAAAAATTGACAAGAACCACGAAAAGTTCTTGTAGTTTAAGATAAAATCTTACGCTATTAAACAAAAAACTCCCAGCTCGATGAAATATGTTCATTTGCTGAAAACCAACAAAACCACGAAAAGTTCTTGTATTTGAAGATAAAATCTTTTTGCTTTGAAGAAAAAAGATCTGGCTGACTGAAATAAGTTCATTAGATGAAAACGAACAAAAATTGACAAGAACCACGAAAAGTTATTGTATTTTAAGATAAAATCTTACGCTATTGAGGAAAAAACTTCCAGCTCGCTGAAATATGTTCATTTGCTGAAAACCATCAAAACCACGAAGAGTTCTTGTATTTGAAGATAAAATCTTTTTGCTTTGAAGAAGAAAGATCTAGCTGACTGAAATAAGTTGATTAGATGAAAACCAACAAAAATTGACAAGAAACACGAAAAGTTCTTGTAGTTTGAGATAAAATCTTACGCTATTGAGGAAAAAACTTCCAGCTCGCTGAAATATGTTCATTTGCTGAAAACCATCAAAACCACGAAAAGTTCTTGTATTTGAAGATAAAATCTTTTTGCTTTGAAGAAGAAAGATCGAGCTGACTGAAATACGTTCATCAGATGAAAACCAACAAAAATTGACAAGAACCACGAAAAGTTCTTGTAGTTTAAGATAAAATCTTACGCTATTAAACAAAAAACTCCCAGCTCGATGAAATATGTTCATTTGCTGAAAACCAACAAAACCACGAAAAGTTCTTGTATTTGAAGATAAAATCTTTTTGCTTTGAAGAAAAAAGATCTGGCTGACTGAAATAAGTTCATTAGATGAAAACCAACAAAAATTGACAAGAACCACGAAAAGTTCTTGTATTTTAAGATAAAATCTTACACTATTAAGGAAAAAACTCCCAGCTCGCTGAAATATGTTCATTTGCTGAAAACCAACAAAACCACGAAAAGTTCTTGTATTTGAAGATAAAATCTTTTTGCTTTGAAGAAGAAAGATCCAGCTGACTGAAATAAGTTCATTAGATGAAAACCAACAAAAATTGACAAGAACCACGAAAAGTTCTTGTATTTTAAGATAAAATCTTACGCTATTAAGGAAAAAACTTCCAGCTCGCTGAAATATGTTCATTTGCTGAAAACCATCAAAACCACGAAAAGTTCTTGTATTTTAAGATAAAATCTTTTTGCTTTGAAGAAGAAAGATCTAGCTGACTGAAATAAGTTGATTAGATGAAAACCAACAAAAATTGACAAGAAACACGAAAAGTTCTTGTATTTTAAGATAAAATCTTACGCTATTAAAGAAAAAACTCCCAGCTCGCTGAAATATGTTCATTTGCTGAAAACCAAAAAAACCACGAAAAGTTCTTGTATTTGAAGATAAAATCTTTTTGCTTTGAAGAAGAAAGATCCAGCTGACTGAAATAAGTTCATCAGATGAAAACCAACAAAAATTGACAAGAAACACGAAAACTTCTTGTATTTTAAGATAATATCTTACTCTATTAAGGAAAAAACTTCCAGCTCGCTGAAATATGTTCATTTGCTGAAAACCATCAAAACCACGAAAAGTTCTTGTATTTGAAGATAAAATCTTTTTGCTTTGAAGAAGAAAGATCTAGCTGACTGAAATAAGTTGATTAGATGAAAACCAACAAAAATTGACAAGAAACACGAAAAGTTCTTGTAGTTTGAGATAAAATCTTACGCTATTGAGGAAAAAACTTCCAGCTCGCTGAAATATGTTCATTTGCTGAAAACCAGCAAAACCACGAAAAGTTCTTGTATTTGAAGATAAAATCTTTTTGCTTTGAAGAAGAAAGATCCAGCTGACTGAAATACGTTCATCAGAAGAAAACCAACAAAAATTGACAAGAACCACGAAAAGTTCTTGTAGTTTAAGATAAAATCTTACGCTATTAAACAAAAAACTCCCAGCTCGATGAAATATGTTCATTTGCTGAAAACCAACAAAACCACGAAAAGTTCTTGTATTTGAAGATAAAATCTTTTTGCTTTGAAGAAAAAAGATCTGGCTGACTGAAATAAGTTCATTAGATGAAAACGAACAAAAATTGACAAGAACCACGAAAAGTTATTGTATTTTAAGATAAAATCTTACGCTATTGAGGAAAAAACTTCCAGCTCGCTGAAATATGTTCATTTGCTGAAAACCATCAAAACCACGAAGAGTTCTTGTATTTGAAGATAAAATCTTTTTGCTTTGAAGAAGAAAGATCTAGCTGACTGAAATAAGTTGATTAGATGAAAACCAACAAAAATTGACAAGAAACACGAAAAGTTCTTGTAGTTTGAGATAAAATCTTACGCTATTGAGGAAAAAACTTCCAGCTCGCTGAAATATGTTCATTTGCTGAAAACCATCAAAACCACGAAAAGTTCTTGTATTTGAAGATAAAATCTTTTTGCTTTGAAGAAGAAAGATCGAGCTGACTGAAATACGTTCATCAGATGAAAACCAACAAAAATTGACAAGAACCACGAAAAGTTCTTGTAGTTTAAGATAAAATCTTACGCTATTAAACAAAAAACTCCCAGCTCGATGAAATATGTTCATTTGCTGAAAACCAACAAAACCACGAAAAGTTCTTGTATTTGAAGATAAAATCTTTTTGCTTTGAAGAAAAAAGATCTGGCTGACTGAAATAAGTTCATTAGATGAAAACCAACAAAAATTGACAAGAACCACGAAAAGTTCTTGTATTTTAAGATAAAATCTTACACTATTAAGGAAAAAACTCCCAGCTCGCTGAAATATGTTCATTTGCTGAAAACCAACAAAACCACGAAAAGTTCTTGTATTTGAAGATAAAATCTTTTTGCTTTGAAGAAGAAAGATCCAGCTGACTGAAATAAGTTCATTAGATGAAAACCAACAAAAATTGACAAGAACCACGAAAAGTTCTTGTATTTTAAGATAAAATCTTACGCTATTAAGGAAAAAACTTCCAGCTCGCTGAAATATGTTCATTTGCTGAAAACCATCAAAACCACGAAAAGTTCTTGTATTTTAAGATAAAATCTTTTTGCTTTGAAGAAGAAAGATCTAGCTGACTGAAATAAGTTGATTAGATGAAAACCAACAAAAATTGACAAGAAACATGAAAAGTTCTTGTAGTTGAAGATAAATCTTACGCTATTAAAGAAAAAACTCCCAGCTCGCTGAAATATGTTCATTTGCTGAAAACCAACAAAACCACGAAAAGTTCTTGTATTTGAAGATAAAATCTTTTTGCTTTGAAGAAGAAAGATCTCACCGACTGAAATAAGTTCATGAGATGAAAACCAACAAAAATTGACAAGAACCACGAAAAGTTCTTGTATTTTAAGATAAAATCTTTTTGCTTTGAAGAAGAAAGATCCAGCTGACTGAAATAAGTTCATTAGATGAAAACGAACAAAAATTGACAAGAACCACGAAAAGTTATTGTATTTTAAGATAAAATCTTACGCTATTGAGGAAAAAACTTCCAGCTCGCTGAAATATGTTCATTTGCTGAAAACCATCAAAACCACGAAGAGTTCTTGTATTTGAAGATAAAATCTTTTTGCTTTGAAGAAGAAAGATCTAGCTGACTGAAATAAGTTGATTAGATGAAAACCAACAAAAATTGACAAGAAACACGAAAAGTTCTTGTAGTTTGAGATAAAATCTTACGCTATTGAGGAAAAAACTTCCAGCTCGCTGAAATATGTTCATTTGCTGAAAACCATCAAAACCACGAAAAGTTCTTGTATTTGAAGATAAAATCTTTTTGCTTTGAAGAAGAAAGATCGAGCTGACTGAAATACGTTCATCAGATGAAAACCAACAAAAATTGACAAGAACCACGAAAAGTTCTTGTAGTTTAAGATAAAATCTTACGCTATTAAACAAAAAACTCCCAGCTCGATGAAATATGTTCATTTGCTGAAAACCAACAAAACCACGAAAAGTTCTTGTATTTGAAGATAAAATCTTTTTGCTTTGAAGAAAAAAGATCTGGCTGACTGAAATAAGTTCATTAGATGAAAACCAACAAAAATTGACAAGAACCACGAAAAGTTCTTGTATTTTAAGATAAAATCTTACACTATTAAGGAAAAAACTCCCAGCTCGCTGAAATATGTTCATTTGCTGAAAACCAACAAAACCACGAAAAGTTCTTGTATTTGAAGATAAAATCTTTTTGCTTTGAAGAAGAAAGATCCAGCTGACTGAAATAAGTTCATTAGATGAAAACCAACAAAAATTGACAAGAACCACGAAAAGTTCTTGTATTTTAAGATAAAATCTTACGCTATTAAGGAAAAAACTTCCAGCTCGCTGAAATATGTTCATTTGCTGAAAACCATCAAAACCACGAAAAGTTCTTGTATTTTAAGATAAAATCTTTTTGCTTTGAAGAAGAAAGATCTAGCTGACTGAAATAAGTTGATTAGATGAAAACCAACAAAAATTGACAAGAAACACGAAAAGTTCTTGTATTTTAAGATAAAATCTTACGCTATTAAAGAAAAAACTCCCAGCTCGCTGAAATATGTTCATTTGCTGAAAACCAAAAAAACCACGAAAAGTTCTTGTATTTGAAGATAAAATCTTTTTGCTTTGAAGAAGAAAGATCCAGCTGACTGAAATAAGTTCATCAGATGAAAACCAACAAAAATTGACAAGAAACACGAAAACTTCTTGTATTTTAAGATAATATCTTACTCTATTAAGGAAAAAACTTCCAGCTCGCTGAAATATGTTCATTTGCTGAAAACCATCAAAACCACGAAAAGTTCTTGTATTTGAAGATAAAATCTTTTTGCTTTGAAGAAGAAAGATCTAGCTGACTGAAATAAGTTGATTAGATGAAAACCAACAAAAATTGACAAGAAACACGAAAAGTTCTTGTAGTTTGAGATAAAATCTTACGCTATTGAGGAAAAAACTTCCAGCTCGCTGAAATATGTTCATTTGCTGTAAACCAGCAAAACCACGAAAAGTTCTTGTATTTGAAGATAAAATCTTTTTGCTTTGAAGAAGAAAGATCCAGCTGACTGAAATACGTTCATCAGATGAAAACCAACAAAAATTGACAAGAACCACGAAAAGTTCTTGTAGTTTAAGATAAAATCTTACGCTATTAAACAAAAAACTCCCAGCTCGATGAAATATGTTCATTTGCTGAAAACCAACAAAACCACGAAAAGTTCTTGTATTTGAAGATAAAATCTTTTTGCTTTGAAGAAAAAAGATCTGGCTGACTGAAATAAGTTCATTAGATGAAAACGAACAAAAATTGACAAGAACCACGAAAAGTTATTGTATTTTAAGATAAAATCTTACGCTATTGAGGAAAAAACTTCCAGCTCGCTGAAATATGTTCATTTGCTGAAAACCATCAAAACCACGAAGAGTTCTTGTATTTGAAGATAAAATCTTTTTGCTTTGAAGAAGAAAGATCTAGCTGACTGAAATAAGTTGATTAGATGAAAACCAACAAAAATTGACAAGAAACACGAAAAGTTCTTGTAGTTTGAGATAAAATCTTACGCTATTGAGGAAAAAACTTCCAGCTCGCTGAAATATGTTCATTTGCTGAAAACCATCAAAACCACGAAAAGTTCTTGTATTTGAAGATAAAATCTTTTTGCTTTGAAGAAGAAAGATCGAGCTGACTGAAATACGTTCATCAGATGAAAACCAACAAAAATTGACAAGAACCACGAAAAGTTCTTGTAGTTTAAGATAAAATCTTACGCTATTAAACAAAAAACTCCCAGCTCGATGAAATATGTTCATTTGCTGAAAACCAACAAAACCACGAAAAGTTCTTGTATTTGAAGATAAAATCTTTTTGCTTTGAAGAAAAAAGATCTGGCTGACTGAAATAAGTTCATTAGATGAAAACCAACAAAAATTGACAAGAACCACGAAAAGTTCTTGTATTTTAAGATAAAATCTTACACTATTAAGGAAAAAACTCCCAGCTCGCTGAAATATGTTCATTTGCTGAAAACCAACAAAACCACGAAAAGTTCTTGTATTTGAAGATAAAATCTTTTTGCTTTGAAGAAGAAAGATCCAGCTGACTGAAATAAGTTCATTAGATGAAAACCAACAAAAATTGACAAGAACCACGAAAAGTTCTTGTATTTTAAGATAAAATCTTACGCTATTAAGGAAAAAACTTCCAGCTCGCTGAAATATGTTCATTTGCTGAAAACCATCAAAACCACGAAAAGTTCTTGTATTTTAAGATAAAATCTTTTTGCTTTGAAGAAGAAAGATCTAGCTGACTGAAATAAGTTGATTAGATGAAAACCAACAAAAATTGACAAGAAACACGAAAAGTTCTTGTATTTTAAGATAAAATCTTACGCTATTAAAGAAAAAACTCCCAGCTCGCTGAAATATGTTCATTTGCTGAAAACCAAAAAAACCACGAAAAGTTCTTGTATTTGAAGATAAAATCTTTTTGCTTTGAAGAAGAAAGATCCAGCTGACTGAAATAAGTTCATCAGATGAAAACCAACAAAAATTGACAAGAAACACGAAAACTTCTTGTATTTTAAGATAATATCTTACTCTATTAAGGAAAAAACTTCCAGCTCGCTGAAATATGTTCATTTGCTGAAAACCATCAAAACCACGAAAAGTTCTTGTATTTGAAGATAAAATCTTTTTGCTTTGAAGAAGAAAGATGTAGCTGACTGAAATAAGTTGATTAGATGAAAACCAACAAAAATTGACAAGAAACACGAAAAGTTCTTGTAGTTTGAGATAAAATCTTACGCTATTGAGGAAAAAACTTCCAGCTCGCTGAAATATGTTCATTTGCTGAAAACCAGCAAAACCACGAAAAGTTCTTGTATTTGAAGATAAAATCTTTTTGCTTTGAAGAAGAAAGATCCAGCTGACTGAAATACGTTCATCAGATGAAAACCAACAAAAATTGACAAGAACCACGAAAAGTTCTTGTAGTTTAAGATAAAATCTTACGCTATTAAACAAAAAACTCCCAGCTCGATGAAATATGTTCATTTGCTGAAAACCAACAAAACCACGAAAAGTTCTTGTATTTGAAGATAAAATCTTTTTGCTTTGAAGAAAAAAGATCTGGCTGACTGAAATAAGTTCATTAGATGAAAACCAACAAAAATTGACAAGAACCACGAAAAGTTCTTGTATTTTAAGATAAAATCTTACACTATTAAGGAAAAAACTTCCAGCTGGCTGAAATATGTTCATTTGCTGAAAACCATCAAAACCACGAAAAGTTCTTGTATTTGAAGATAAAATCTTTTTGCTTTGAAGAAGAAAGATCTAGCCGACTGAAATAAGTTGATTAGATGAAAACCAACAAAAATTGACAAGAAACACGAAAAGTTCTTGTAGTTTGAGATAAAATCTTACGCTATTAAAGAAAAAACTCCCAGCTCGCTGAAATATGTTCATTTGCTGAAAACCAACAAAACCACGAAAAGTTCTTGTATTTGAAGATAAAATCTTTTTGCTTTGAAGAAGAAAGATCCAGCTGACTGAAATAAGTTCATTAGATGAAAACCAACAAAAATTGACAAGAACCACGAAAATTTATTGTATTTTAAGATAAAATCTTACGCTATTAAGGAAAATACTTCCAGCTCGCTGAAATCTGTTCATTTGCTGAAAACCATCAAAACCACAAAAAGTTCTTGTATTTGAAGATAAAATCTTTTTGCTTTGAAGAAGAAAGATCTTGCTGACTGAAATAAGTTCATTAGATGAAAACCAACAAAAATTTACAAGAACCACGAAAAGTTCTTGTATTTTAAGATAAAATCTTACGCTATTAAGGAAAAAACTCCCAGCTCGCTGAAATATGTTCATTTGCTGAAAACCAACAAAACCACGAAAAGTTCTTGTATTTGAAGATAAAATCTTTTTGCTTTGAAGAAGAAAGATCCAGCTGACTGAAATAAGTTCATTAGATGAAAACCAACAAAAATTGACAAGAACCACGAAAAGTTCTTGTATTTTAAGATAAAATCTTACGCTATTAAGGAAAAAACTTCCAGCTCGCTGAAATATGTTCATTTGCTGAAAACCATCAAAACCACGAAAAGTTCTTGTATTTTAAGTTAAAATCTTTTTGCTTTGAAGAAGAAAGATCTAGCTGACTGAAATAAGTTGATTAGATGAAAACCAACAAAAATTGACAAGAACCACGAAAAGTTCTTGTATTTTAAGATAAAATCTTACGCTATTAAAGAAAAAACTCCCAGCTCGCTGAAATATGTTCATTTGCTGAAAACCAACAAAACCACGAAAAGTTCTTGTATTTGAAGATAAAATCTTTTTGCTTTGAAGAAGAAAGATCCAGCTGACTGAAATAAGTTCATCAGATGAAAACCAACAAAAATTGACAAGAAACACGAAAACTTCTTGTATTTTAAGATAATATCTTACTCTATTAAGGAAAAAACTTCCAGCTCGCTGAAATATGTTCATTTGCTGAAAACCATCAAAACCACGAAAAGTTCTTGTATTTGAAGATAAAATCTTTTTGCTTTGAAGAAGAAAGATCTTGCTGACTGAAATAAGTTCATTGGATGAAAACCAACAAAAATTGACAAGAACCACGAAAAGTTCTTGTATTTTAAGATAAAATCTTACGCTATTAAAGAAAAAACTTCTTGCTCGCTGAAATCTGTTCATTTGCTGAAAACCAACAACACCACGAAAAGTTCTTGTATTTGAAGATAAAATCTTTTTGCTTTGAAGAAAAAAGATCCAGCTGACTGAAATAAGTTCATTAGATGAAAACCAACAAAAATTGACAAGAACCACGAAAAGTTCTTGTATTTTAAGATAAAATCTTACGCTATTAAGGGAAAAACTTCCAGCTCGCTGAAATATGTTCATTTGCTGAAAACCATCAAAACCACGAAAAGTTCTTGTATTTTAAGATAAAATCTTTTTGCTTTGAAGAAGAAAGATCTAGCTGACTGAAATAACTTCATTAGATGAAAACCAACAAAAATTGACAAGAACCACGAAAAGTTCTTGTCTTTTAAGATAAAATCTTACGCTATTAAAGAAAAAACTTCCAGCTCGCTGAAATATGTTCATTTGCTGAAAACCAACAAAACCACGAAAAGTTCTTGTATTTGAAGATAAAATCTTTTTGCTTTGAAGAAGAAAGATCTAGCCGACTGAAATAAGTTGATTAGATGAAAACCAACAAAAATTGACAAGAAACACGAAAAGTTCTTGTAGTTTGAGATAAAATCTTACGCTATTAAAGAAAAAACTCCCAGCTCGCTGAAATATGTTCATTTGCTGAAAACCAACAAAACCACGAAAAGTTCTTGTATTTGAAGATAAAATCTTTTTGCTTTCAAGAAGAATGATCTGGCTGACTGAAACAAGTTCATTAGATGAAAACCAACAAAAATTGACAAGAACCACGAAAAGTTCTTGTATTTTAAGATAAAATCTTACGCTATTAAGGAAAAAACTTCCAGCTCGCTGAAATATGTTCAATTGCTGAAAACCATCAAAACCACGAAAAGTTCTTGTATTTTAAGATAAAATCTTTTTGATTTGAAGAAGAAAGATCTAGCTGACTGAAATAAGTTGATTAGATGAAAACCAACAAAAATTGACAAGAACCACGAAAAGTTCTTGTATTTTAAGATAAAATCTTACGCTATTAAAGAAAAAACTCCCAGCTCGCTGAAATATGTTCATTTGCTGAAAACCAACAAAACCACGAAAAGTTCTGGTATTTGAAGATAAAATCTTTTTGCTTTGAAGAAGAAAGATCCAGCTGACTGAAATAAGTTCATCAGATGAAAACCAACAAAAATTGACAAGAAACACGAAAACTTCTTGTATTTTAAGATAATATCTTACTCTATTAAGGAAAAAACTTCCAGCTCGCTGAAATATGTTCATTTGCTGAAAACCATCAAAACCACGAAAAGTTCTTGTATTTGAAGATAAAATCTTTTTGCTTTGAAGAAGAAAGATCTTGCTGACTGAAATAAGTTCATTGGATGAAAACCAACAAAAATTGACAAGAACCACGAAAAGTTCTTGTATTTTAAGATAAAATCTTACGCTATTAAGGGAAAAACTTCCAGCTCGCTGAAATATGTTCATTTGCTGAAAACCATCAAAACCACGAAAAGTTCTTGTATTTTAAGATAAAATCTTTTTGCTTTGAAGAAGAAAGATCTAGCTGACTGAAATAACTTCATTAGATGAAAACCAACAAAAATTGACAAGAACCACGAAAAGTTCTTGTCTTTTAAGATAAAATCTTATGCTATTAAAGAAAAAACTTCCAGCTCGCTGAAATATGTTCATTTGCTGAAAACCAACAAAACCACGAAAAGTTCTTGTATTTGAAGATAAATTCTTTTTGCTTTCAAGAAGAATGATCTGGCTGACTGAAACAAGTTCATGAGATGAAAACCAACAAAAATTGACAAGAACCACGAAAAGTTCTTGTATTTTAAGATAAAATCTTACGCTATTAAGGAAAAAACTTCCAGCTCGCTGAAATATGTTCATTTGCTGAAAACCACCAAAACCACGAAAAGTTCTTGTATTTGAAGATAAAATCTTTTTGCTTTGAAGAAGAAAGATCAAGCTGACTGAAATAAGTTCATTAGATGAAAACCAACAAAAATTGACAAGAACCACGAAAAGTTCTTGTCTTTTAAGATAAAATCTTACGCTATTAAAGAAAAAACTCCCAGCTCGCTGAAATATGTTCATTTGCTGAAAACCATCAAAACCACGAAAAGTTCTTTTGTTTGAAGATAAAATCTTTTTGCTTTGAAGAAGAAAGATCTAGCTGACTGAAATAAGTTCATGAGATGAAAACCAACACAAATTGTCAAGAACCACGAAAAGTTCTTGTATTTTAAGATAAAATCTTACGCTATTAAGGAAAAAACTTCCAGCTCGCTGAAATATGTTCATTTGCTGAAAACCATCAAAACCACGAAAAGTTCTTGTATTTGAAGATAAAATCTTTTTGCTTTGAAGAAGAAAGATCTAGCTGACTGAAACAAGTTCATTGGATGAAAACAAACAAAAATTGACAAGAACCACGAAAAGTTCTTGTATTTTAAGATAAAATCTTACGCTATTAAAGAAAAAACTTCTTGCTCGCTGAAATCTGTTCATTTCCTGAAAACCAACATAACCACGAAAAGTTCTTGTATTTGAAGATAAAATCATTTTGCTTTGAAGAAGAAAGATCCAGCTGACTGAAATAACTTCATTAGATGAAAACCAACAAAAATTGACAAGAACCACGAAAAGTTCTTGTCTTTTAAGATAAAATCTTACGCTATTAAAGAAAAAACTTCCAGCTCGCTGAAATATGTTCATTTGCTGAAAACGAACAAAACCACGAAAAGTTCTTGTATTTGAAGATAAAATCTTTTTGCTTTGAAGAAGAAAGATCCAGCTGACTGAAATAAGTTCATTAGATGAAAACCAACAAAAATTGACAAGAACCACGAAAAGTTCTTGTATTTTAAGATAAAATCTTACGCTATTAAGGAAAAAACTTCCAGCTCGCTGAAATATGTTCATTTGCTGAAAACCATCAAAACCACGAAAAGTTCTTGTATTTTAAGTTAAAATCTTTTTGCTTTGAAGAAGAAAGATCTAGCTGACTGAAATAAGTTGATTAGATGAAAACCAACAAAAATTGACAAGAAACACGAAAAGTTCTTGTATTTTAAGATAAAATCTTACGCTATTAAAGAAAAAACTCCCAGCTCGCTGAAATATGTTCATTTGCTGAAAACCAACAAAACCACGAAAAGTTCTTGTATTTGAAGATAAAATCTTTTTGCTTTGAAGAAGAAAGATCCAGCTGACTGAAATAAGTTCATCAGATGAAAACCAACAAAAATTGATAAGAAACACGAAAACTTCTTGTATTTTAAGATAATATCTTACTCTATTAAGGAAAAAACTTCCAGCTCGCTGAAATATGTTCATTTGCTGAAAACCATCAAAACCACGAAAAGTTCTTGTATTTGAAGATAAAATCTTTTTGCTTTGAAGAAGAAAGATCTAGCTGACTGAAATAACTTCATTAGATGAAAACCAACAAAAATTGACAAGAACCACGAAAAGTTCTTGTATTTTAAGATAAAATCTTACGCTATTAAAGAAAAAACTTCCAGCTCGCTGAAATATGTTCATTTGCTGAAAACCAACAAAACCACGAAAAGTTCTTGTATTTGAAGATAAAATCTTTTTGCTTTGAAGAAGAAAGATCTAGCCGACTGAAATAAGTTGATTAGATGAAAACCAACAAAAATTGACAAGAAACACGAAAAGTTCTTGTAGTTTGAGATAAAATCTTACGCTATTAAAGAAAAAACTCCCAGCTCGCTGAAATATGTTCATTTGCTGAAAACCAACAAAACCACGAAAAGTTCTTGTATTTGAAGATAAAATCTTTTTGCTTTGAAGAAGAAAGATCTCACCGACTGAAATAAGTTCATGAGATGAAAACCAACAAAAATTGACAAGAACCACGAAAAGTTCTTGTATTTTAAGATAAAATCTTTTTGCTTTGAAGAAGAAAGATCCAGCTGACTGAAATAAGATCATTAGATGAAAACGAACAAAAATTGACAAGAACCACGAAAAGTTATTGTATTTTAAGATAAAATCTTACGCTATTGAGGAAAAAACTTCCAGCTCGCTGAAATATGTTCATTTGCTGAAAACCATCAAAACCACGAAGAGTTCTTGTATTTGAAGATAAAATCTTTTTGCTTTGAAGAAGAAAGATCTAGCTGACTGAAATAAGTTGATTAGATGAAAACCAACAAAAATTGACAAGAAACACGAAAAGTTCTTGTAGTTTGAGATAAAATCTTACGCTATTGAGGAAAAAACTTCCAGCTCGCTGAAATATGTTCATTTGCTGAAAACCATCAAAACCACGAAAAGTTCTTGTATTTGAAGATAAAATCTTTTTGCTTTGAAGAAGAAAGATCTAGCTGACTGAAATACGTTCATCAGATGAAAACCAACAAAAATTGACAAGAACCACGAAAAGTTCTTGTAGTTTAAGATAAAATCTTACGCTATTAAACAAAAAACTCCCAGCTCGATGAAATATGTTCATTTGCTGAAAACCAACAAAACCACGAAAAGTTCTTGTATTTGAAGATAAAATCTTTTTGCTTTGAAGAAAAAAGATCTGGCTGACTGAAATAAGTTCATTAGATGAAAACCAACAAAAATTGACAAGAACCACGAAAAGTTCTTGTATTTTAAGATAAAATCTTACACTATTAAGGAAAAAACTTCCAGCTGGCTGAAATATGTTCATTTGCTGAAAACCATCAAAACCACGAAAAGTTCTTGTATTTGAAGATAAAATCTTTTTGCTTTGAAGAAGAAAGATCTTGCTGACTGAAATAAGTTCATTAGATGAAAACCAACAAAAATTTACAAGAACCACGAAAAGTTCTTGTATTTTAAGATAAAATCTTACGCTATTAAGGAAAAAACTCCCAGCTCGCTGAAATATGTTCATTTGCTGAAAACCAACAAAACCACGAAAAGTTCTTGTATTTGAAGATAAAATCTTTTTGCTTTGAAGAAGAAAGATCCAGCTGACTGAAATAAGTTCATTAGATGAAAACCAACAAAAATTGACAAGAACCACGAAAAGTTCTTGTATTTTAAGATAAAATCTTACGCTATTAAGGAAAAAACTTCCAGCTCGCTGAAATATGTTCATTTGCTGAAAACCATCAAAACCACGAAAAGTTCTTGTATTTTAAGATAAAATCTTTTTGCTTTGAAGAAGAAAGATCTAGCTGACTGAAATAAGTTGATTAGATGAAAACCAACAAAAATTTACAAGAACCACGAAAAGTTCTTGTACTTTAAGACAAAATCTTACGCTATTAAGGAAAAAACTCCCAGCTCGCTGAAATATGTTCATTTGCTGAAAACGAACAAAACCACGAAAAGTTCTTGTATTTGAAGATAAAATCTTTTTGCTTTGAAGAAGAAAGATCCAGCTGACTGAAATAAGTTCATTAGATGAAAACCAACAAAAATTGACAAGAACCACGAAAAGTTCTTGTATTTTCAGATAAAATCTTACGCTATTAAGGAAAAAACTTCCAGCTCGCTGAAATATGTTCATTTGCTGAAAACCATCAAAACCACGAAAAGTTCTTGTATTTTAAGATAAAATCTTTTTGCTTTGAAGAAGAAAGATCTAGCTGACTGAAATAAGTTGATTAGATGAAAACCAACAAAAATTGACAAGAAACACGAAAAGTTCTTGTATTTTAAGATAAAATCTTACGCTATTAAAGAAAAAACTCCCAGCTCGCTGAAATATGTTCATTTGCTGAAAACCAACAAAACCACGAAAAGTTCTTGTATTTGAAGATAAAATCTTTTTGCTTTGAAGAAGAAAGATCCAGCTGACTGAAATAAGTTCATCAGATGAAAACCAACAAAAATTGACAAGAAACACGAAAACTTCTTGTATTTTAAGATAATATCTTACTCTATTAAGGAAAAAACTTCCAGCTCGCTGAAATATGTTCATTTGCTGAAAACCATCAAAACCACGAAAAGTTCTTGTATTTGAAGATAAAATCTTTTTGCTTTGAAGAAGAAAGATCTTGCTGACTGAAATAAGTTCATTGGATGAAAACCAACAAAAATTGACAAGAACCACGAAAAGTTCTTGTATTTTAAGATAAAATCTTACGCTATTAAAGAAAAAACTTCTTGCTCACTGAAATCTGTTCATTTGCTAAAAACCAACAACACCACGAAAAGTTCTTGTATTTGAAGATAAAATCTTTTTGCTTTGAAGAAAAAAGATCCAGCTGACTGAAGTAAGTTCATTAGATGAAAACCAACAAAAATTGACAAGAACCACGAAAAGTTCTTGTATTTTAAGATAAAATCTTACACTATTAAGGAAAAAACTTCCAGCTGGCTGAAATATGTTCATTTGCTGAAAACCATCAAAACCACGAAAAGTTCTTGTATTTGAAGATAAAATCTTTTTGCTTTGAAGAAGAAAGATCTTGCTGACTGAAATAAGTTCATTAGATGAAAACCAACAAAAATTTACAAGAACCACGAAAAGTTCTTGTATTTTAAGATAAAATCTTACGCTATTAAGGAAAAAACTCCCAGCTCGCTGAAATATGTTCATTTGCTGAAAACCAACAAAACCACGAAAAGTTCTTGTATTTGAAGATAAAATCTTTTTGCTTTGAAGAAGAAAGATCCAGCTGACTGAAATAAGTTCATTAGATGAAAACCAACAAAAATTGACAAGAACCACGAAAAGTTCTTGTATTTTAAGATAAAATCTTACGCTATTAAGGAAAAAACTTCCAGCTCGCTGAAATATGTTCATTTGCTGAAAACCATCAAAACCACGAAAAGTTCTTGTATTTTAAGATAAAATCTTTTTGCTTTGAAGAAGAAAGATCTAGCTGACTGAAATAAGTTGATTAGATGAAAACCAACAAAAATTTACAAGAACCACGAAAAGTTCTTGTACTTTAAGACAAAATCTTACGCTATTAAGGAAAAAACTCCCAGCTCGCTGAAATATGTTCATTTGCTGAAAACGAACAAAACCACGAAAAGTTCTTGTATTTGAAGATAAAATCTTTTTGCTTTGAAGAAGAAAGATCCAGCTGACTGAAATAAGTTCATTAGATGAAAACCAACAAAAATTGACAAGAACCACGAAAAGTTCTTGTATTTTCAGATAAAATCTTACGCTATTAAGGAAAAAACTTCCAGCTCGCTGAAATATGTTCATTTGCTGAAAACCATCAAAACCACGAAAAGTTCTTGTATTTTAAGATAAAATCTTTTTGCTTTGAAGAAGAAAGATCTAGCTGACTGAAATAAGTTGATTAGATGAAAACCAACAAAAATTGACAAGAAACACGAAAAGTTCTTGTATTTTAAGATAAAATCTTACGCTATTAAAGAAAAAACTCCCAGCTCGCTGAAATATGTTCATTTGCTGAAAACCAACAAAACCACGAAAAGTTCTTGTATTTGAAGATAAAATCTTTTTGCTTTGAAGAAGAAAGATCCAGCTGACTGAAATAAGTTCATCAGATGAAAACCAACAAAAATTGACAAGAAACACGAAAACTTCTTGTATTTTAAGATAATATCTTACTCTATTAAGGAAAAAACTTCCAGCTCGCTGAAATATGTTCATTTGCTGAAAACCATCAAAACCACGAAAAGTTCTTGTATTTGAAGATAAAATCTTTTTGCTTTGAAGAAGAAAGATCTTGCTGACTGAAATAAGTTCATTGGATGAAAACCAACAAAAATTGACAAGAACCACGAAAAGTTCTTGTATTTTAAGATAAAATCTTACGCTATTAAAGAAAAAACTTCTTGCTCACTGAAATCTGTTCATTTGCTAAAAACCAACAACACCACGAAAAGTTCTTGTATTTGAAGATAAAATCTTTTTGCTTTGAAGAAAAAAGATCCAGCTGACTGAAGTAAGTTCATTAGATGAAAACCAACAAAAATTGACAAGAACCACGAAAAGTTCTTGTATTTTAAGATAAAATCTTACGCTATTAAGGAAAAAACTTCTTGCTCGCTGAAATATGTTCATTTGCTGAAAACCAACAAAACCACAAAAAGTTCTTGTATTTGAAGATAAAATCTTTTTGCTTTGAAGAAGAAAGATCGAGCTGACTGAAATAAGTTGATTAGATGAAAACCAACAAAAATTGACAAGAAACATGAAAAGTTCTTGTAGTTGAAGATAAATCTTACGCTATTAAAGAAAAAACTCCCAGCTCGCTGAAATATGTTCATTTGCTGAAAACCAACAAAACCACGAAAAGTTCTTGTATTTGAAGATAAAATCTTTTTGCTTTGAAGAAGAAAGATCTCACCGACTGAAATAAGTTCATGAGATGAAAACCAACAAAAATTGACAAGAACCACGAAAAGTTCTTGTATTTTAAGATAAAATCTTTTTGCTTTGAAGAAGAAAGATCCAGCTGACTGAAATAAGTTCATTAGATGAAAACGAACAAAAATTGACAAGAACCACGAAAAGTTATTGTATTTTAAGATAAAATCTTACGCTATTGAGGAAAAAACTTCCAGCTCGCTGAAATATGTTCATTTGCTGAAAACCATCAAAACCACGAAGAGTTCTTGTATTTGAAGATAAAATCTTTTTGCTTTGAAGAAGAAAGATCTAGCTGACTGAAATAAGTTGATTAGATGAAAACCAACAAAAATTGACAAGAAACACGAAAAGTTCTTGTAGTTTGAGATAAAATCTTACGCTATTGAGGAAAAAACTTCCAGCTCGCTGAAATATGTTCATTTGCTGAAAACCATCAAAACCACGAAAAGTTCTTGTATTTGAAGATAAAATCTTTTTGCTTTGAAGAAGAAAGATCGAGCTGACTGAAATACGTTCATCAGATGAAAACCAACAAAAATTGACAAGAACCACGAAAAGTTCTTGTAGTTTAAGATAAAATCTTACGCTATTAAACAAAAAACTGCCAGCTCGATGAAATATGTTCATTTGCTGAAAACCAACAAAACCACGAAAAGTTCTTGTATTTGAAGATAAAATCTTTTTGCTTTGAAGAAAAAAGATCTGGCTGACTGAAATAAGTTCATTAGATGAAAACCAACAAAAATTGACAAGAACCACGAAAAGTTCTTGTATTTTAAGATAAAATCTTACACTATTAAGGAAAAAACTTCCAGCTGGCTGAAATATGTTCATTTGCTGAAAACCATCAAAACCACGAAAAGTTCTTGTATTTGAAGATAAAATCTTTTTGCTTTGAAGAAGAAAGATCTAGCCGACTGAAATAAGTTGATTAGATGAAAACCAACAAAAATTGACAAGAAACACGAAAAGTTCTTGTAGTTTGAGATAAAATCTTACGCTATTAAAGAAAAAACTCCCAGCTCGCTGAAATATGTTCATTTGCTGAAAACCAACAAAACCACGAAAAGTTCTTGTATTTGAAGATAAAATCTTTTTGCTTTGAAGAAGAAAGATCCAGCTGACTGAAATAAGTTCATTAGATGAAAACCAACAAAAATTGACAAGAACCACGAAAATTTATTGTATTTTAAGATAAAATCTTACGCTATTAAGGAAAATACTTCCAGCTCGCTGAAATCTGTTCATTTGCTGAAAACCATCAAAACCACAAAAAGTTCTTGTATTTGAAGATAAAATCTTTTTGCTTTGAAGAAGAAAGATCTTGCTGACTGAAATAAGTTCATTAGATGAAAACCAACAAAAATTTACAAGAACCACGAAAAGTTCTTGTATTTTAAGATAAAATCTTACGCTATTAAGGAAAAAACTCCCAGCTCGCTGAAATATGTTCATTTGCTGAAAACCAACAAAACCACGAAAAGTTCTTGTATTTGAAGATAAAATCTTTTTGCTTTGAAGAAGAAAGATCCAGCTGACTGAAATAAGTTCATTAGATGAAAACCAACAAAAATTGACAAGAACCACGAAAAGTTCTTGTATTTTAAGATAAAATCTTACGCTATTAAGGAAAAAACTTCCAGCTCGCTGAAATATGTTCATTTGCTGAAAACCATCAAAACCACGAAAAGTTCTTGTATTTTAAGTTAAAATCTTTTTGCTTTGAAGAAGAAAGATCTAGCTGACTGAAATAAGTTGATTAGATGAAAACCAACAAAAATTGACAAGAACCACGAAAAGTTCTTGTATTTTAAGATAAAATCTTACGCTATTAAAGAAAAAACTCCCAGCTCGCTGAAATATGTTCATTTGCTGAAAACCAACAAAACCACGAAAAGTTCTTGTATTTGAAGATAAAATCTTTTTGCTTTGAAGAAGAAAGATCCAGCTGACTGAAATAAGTTCATCAGATGAAAACCAACAAAAATTGACAAGAAACACGAAAACTTCTTGTATTTTAAGATAATATCTTACTCTATTAAGGAAAAAACTTCCAGCTCGCTGAAATATGTTCATTTGCTGAAAACCATCAAAACCACGAAAAGTTCTTGTATTTGAAGATAAAATCTTTTTGCTTTGAAGAAGAAAGATCTTGCTGACTGAAATAAGTTCATTGGATGAAAACCAACAAAAATTGACAAGAACCACGAAAAGTTCTTGTATTTTAAGATAAAATCTTACGCTATTAAAGAAAAAACTTCTTGCTCGCTGAAATCTGTTCATTTGCTGAAAACCAACAACACCACGAAAAGTTCTTGTATTTGAAGATAAAATCTTTTTGCTTTGAAGAAAAAAGATCCAGCTGACTGAAATAAGTTCATTAGATGAAAACCAACAAAAATTGACAAGAACCACGAAAAGTTCTTGTATTTTAAGATAAAATCTTACGCTATTAAGGGAAAAACTTCCAGCTCGCTGAAATATGTTCATTTGCTGAAAACCATCAAAACCACGAAAAGTTCTTGTATTTTAAGATAAAATCTTTTTGCTTTGAAGAAGAAAGATCTAGCTGACTGAAATAACTTCATTAGATGAAAACCAACAAAAATTGACAAGAACCACGAAAAGTTCTTGTCTTTTAAGATAAAATCTTACGCTATTAAAGAAAAAACTTCCAGCTCGCTGAAATATGTTCATTTGCTGAAAACCAACAAAACCACGAAAAGTTCTTGTATTTGAAGATAAAATCTTTTTGCTTTGAAGAAGAAAGATCTAGCCGACTGAAATAAGTTGATTAGATGAAAACCAACAAAAATTGACAAGAAACACGAAAAGTTCTTGTAGTTTGAGATAAAATCTTACGCTATTAAAGAAAAAACTCCCAGCTCGCTGAAATATGTTCATTTGCTGAAAACCAACAAAACCACGAAAAGTTCTTGTATTTGAAGATAAAATCTTTTTGCTTTGAAGAAGAAAGATCCAGCTGACTGAAATAAGTTCATCAGATGAAAACCAACAAAAATTGACAAGAACCACGAAAATTTATTGTATTTTAAGATAAAATCTTACGCTATTAAGGAAAATACTTCCAGCTCGCTGAAATCTGTTCATTTGCTGAAAACCATCAAAACCACGAAAAGTTCTTGTATTTGAAGATAAAATCTTTTTGCTTTGAAGAAGAAAGATCTTGCTGACTGAAATAAGTTCATTAGATGAAAACCAACAAAAATTTACAAGAACCACGAAAAGTTCTTGTATTTTAAGATAAAATCTTACGCTATTAAGGAAAAAACTCCCAGCTCGCTGAAATATGTTCATTTGCTGAAAACCAACAAAACCACGAAAAGTTCTTGTATTTGAAGATAAAATCTTTTTGCTTTCAAGAAGAATGATCTGGCTGACTGAAACAAGTTCATTAGATGAAAACCAACAAAAATTGACAAGAACCACGAAAAGTTCTTGTAGTTTAAGATAAAATCTTACGCTATTAAGGAAAAAACTTCCAGCTCGCTGAAATATGTTCAATTGCTGAAAACCATCAAAACCACGAAAAGTTCTTGTATTTTAAGATAAAATCTTTTTGATTTGAAGAAGAAAGATCTAGCTGACTGAAATAAGTTGATTAGATGAAAACCAACAAAAATTGACAAGAACCACGAAAAGTTCTTGTATTTTAAGATAAAATCTTACGCTATTAAAGAAAAAACTCCCAGCTCGCTGAAATATGTTCATTTGCTGAAAACCAACAAAACCACGAAAAGTTCTGGTATTTGAAGATAAAATCTTTTTGCTTTGAAGAAGAAAGATCCAGCTGACTGAAATAAGTTCATCAGATGAAAACCAACAAAAATTGACAAGAAACACGAAAACTTCTTGTATTTTAAGATAATATCTTACTCTATTAAGGAAAAAACTTCCAGCTCGCTGAAATATGTTCATTTGCTGAAAACCATCAAAACCACGAAAAGTTCTTGTATTTGAAGATAAAATCTTTTTGCTTTGAAGAAGAAAGATCTTGCTGACTGAAATAAGTTCATTGGATGAAAACCAACAAAAATTGACAAGAACCACGAAAAGTTCTTGTATTTTAAGATAAAATCTTACGCTATTAAGGGAAAAACTTCCAGCTCGCTGAAATATGTTCATTTGCTGAAAACCATCAAAACCACGAAAAGTTCTTGTATTTTAAGATAAAATCTTTTTGCTTTGAAGAAGAAAGATCTAGCTGACTGAAATAACTTCATTAGATGAAAACCAACAAAAATTGACAAGAACCACGAAAAGTTCTTGTCTTTTAAGATAAAATCTTATGCTATTAAAGAAAAAACTTCCAGCTCGCTGAAATATGTTCATTTGCTGAAAACCAACAAAACCACGAAAAGTTCTTGTATTTGAAGATAAAATCTTTTTGCTTTGAAGAAGAAAGATCCAGCTGACTGAAATAAGTTCATCAGATGAAAACCAACAAAAATTGATAAGAAACACGAAAACTTCTTGTATTTTAAGATAATATCTTACTCTATTAAGGAAAAAACTTCCAGCTCGCTGAAATATGTTCATTTGCTGAAAACCATCAAAACCACGAAAAGTTCTTGTATTTGAAGATAAAATCTTTTTGCTTTGAAGAAGAAAGATCTAGCTGACTGAAATAACTTCATTAGATGAAAACCAACAAAAATTGACAAGAACCACGAAAAGTTCTTGTATTTTAAGATAAAATCTTACGCTATTAAAGAAAAAACTTCCAGCTCGCTGAAATATGTTCATTTGCTGAAAACCAACAAAACCACGAAAAGTTCTTGTATTTGAAGATAAAATCTTTTTGCTTTGAAGAAGAAAGATCTAGCCGACTGAAATAAGTTGATTAGATGAAAACCAACAAAAATTGACAAGAAACACGAAAAGTTCTTGTAGTTTGAGATAAAATCTTACGCTATTAAAGAAAAAACTCCCAGCTCGCTGAAATATGTTCATTTGCTGAAAACCAACAAAACCACGAAAAGTTCTTGTATTTGAAGATAAAATCTTTTTGCTTTGAAGAAGAAAGATCCAGCTGACTGAAATAAGTTCATCAGATGAAAACCAACAAAAATTGACAAGAACCACGAAAAGTTCTTGTATTTTAAGATAAAATCTTACGCTATTAAGGAAAAAACTCCCAGCTCGCTGAAATATGTTCATTTGCTGAAAACCAACAAAACCACGAAAAGTTCTTGTATTTGAAGATAAAATCTTTTTGCTTTCAAGAAGAATGATCTGGCTGACTGAAACAAGTTCATTAGATGAAAACCAACAAAAATTGACAAGAACCACGAAAAGTTCTTGTATTTTAAGATAAAATCTTACGCTATTAAGGAAAAAACTTCCAGCTCGCTGAAATATGTTCAATTGCTGAAAACCATCAAAACCACGAAAAGTTCTTGTATTTTAAGATAAAATCTTTTTGATTTGAAGAAGAAAGATCTAGCTGACTGAAATAAGTTGATTAGATGAAAACCAACAAAAATTGACAAGAACCACGAAAAGTTCTTGTATTTTAAGATAAAATCTTACGCTATTAAAGAAAAAACTCCCAGCTCGCTGAAATATGTTCATTTGCTGAAAACCAACAAAACCACGAAAAGCTCGCTGAAATCTGTTCATTTGCTGAAAACCATCAAAACCACGAAAAGTTGTTGTATTTGAAGATAAAATCTTTTTGCTTTGAAGAAGAAAGATCGAGCTGACTGAAATAAGTTCATTGGATGAAAAGCAACAAAAATTGACAAGAACCACGAAAAGTTCTTGTATTTTAAGATAAAATCTTTTTGTATTAAAGAAGAAAGATCTTGCTGACTGAAATAAGTTCATTTGATGAAAACCAACAAAAATTGACAAGAACCACGAAAAGTTCTTGTATTTTAAGATAAAATCTGACGCTATTAAAGAAAAAACTTCCAGCTCGCTGAAATATGTTCATTTGCTGAAAACCAACAAAACCACGAAAAGTTCTTGTATTTGAAGATAAAATCTTTTTGCTTTGAAGAAGAAAGATCCAGCTGACTGAAATAAGCTCATTGGATGAAAACCAACAAAATTTGACAAGAAACACGAAAAGTTCTTGTATTTTAAGAAAAAATCTGACGCTATTAAAGAAATAACTTCCAGCTCGCTGAAATATGTTCATTCGCTGAAAACCAACAAATCCACGAAAAGTTCTTGTATTTGAAGATAAAATCTTTTTGTATTAAAGAAGAAAGATCTTGCTGACTGAAATAAGTTCATTTGATGAAAACCAACAAAAATTGACAAGAACCACGAAAAGTTCTTGTATTTTAAGATAAAATCTTACGCTATTAAAGAAAAAACTTCTCGCTCGCTGAAATATGTTCATTTGCTGAAAACCAACAAATGCACGAAAAGTTCTTGTATTTGAAGATAAAATCTTTTTGCATTAAAGAAGAAAGATCTAGCTGACTGAAATAAGTTCATGAGATGAAAACCAACAAAAATTGACAAGAACCACGAAAAGTTCTTGTATTTTAAGATAAAATCTTACGCTATGAAAGAAAAAACTTCCAGCTCGCTGAAATATGTTCATTTGCTGAAAACCAACAAAACCACGAAAAGTTCTTGTATTTGAAGATAAAATCTTTTTGCTTTGAAGAAGAAAGATCCAGCTGACTGAAATAAGCTCATTGGATGAAAACCAACAAAATTTGACAAGAACCACGAAAAGTTCTTGTATTTTAAGAAAAAATCTGACGCTATTAAAGAAATAACTTCCAGCTCGCTGAAATATGTTCATTCGCTGAAAACCAACAAATCCACGAAAAGTTCTTGTATTTGAAGATAAAATCTTTTTGTATTAAAGAAGAAAGATCTTGCTGACTGAAATAAGTTCATTTGATGAAAACCAACAAAAATTGACAAGAACCACGAAAAGTTCTTGTATTTTAAGATAAAATCTTACGCTATTAAAGAAAAAACTTCTCGCTCGCTGAAATATGTTCATTTGCTGAAAACCAACAAATCCACGAAACGTTCTTGTATTTGAAGATAAAATCTTTTTGCATTCAAGAAGAAAGATCTAGCTGACTGAAATATGTTCATGAGATGAAAACCAACAAAAATTAACAAGAACCACGAAAAGTTCTTGTATTTTAAGATAAAATCTGACGCTATGAAAGAAAAAACTTCCAGCTCGCTGAAATATGTTCATTTGCTGAAAACCAACAAAACCACGAAAAGTTCTTGTATTTGAAGATAAAATCTTTTTGCATTAAAGAAGAAAGATCTTGCTGACTGAAATAAGTTCATTGGATGAAAACCAACAAAAATTGACAAGAACCACGAAAAGTTCTTGTATTTTAAGATACAATCTGACGCTATTAAAGAAAAAACTTCCAGCTCGCTGAAATATGTTCATTTGCTGAAAACCATCAAAAGATCGAAAAGTTCTTGTATTTGAAGAGAAAATCTTTTTGCTTTGAAGAAGAAAGATCTGGCTGACTGAAATGAATTCATTCGATGAAAACCAACAAAATTTGACAAGAACCACGAAAAGTTCTTGTATTTTAAGATAAAATCTGACGCTATTAAAGAAAAAACTTCTCGCTCGCTGAAATATGTTCATTTGATGAAAACCAACAAAACCACGAAAAGTTCTTGTATTTGAAGATAAAATCTTTTTGCATTAAAGAAGAAAGATCTAGCTGACTGAAATAAGTTCATTCGATGAAAACCAACAAAAATTGACAAGAACCACGAAAATTTCTTGTATTTTAAGATAAAATCTTACGCTATTAAAGAAAAAACTTCTAGCTCGCTGAAATCTGTTCATTTGCTGAAAATCAACAAAACCACGAAAAGTTCTTGTATTTGAAGATAAAATCTTTTTGCTTTGAAGAAGAAAGATCCAGCTGACTGAAATAAGTTCATCAGATGAAAACCAACAAAAATTGACAAGAACCACGAAAAGTTCTTGTATTTTAAGATAAAATCTTACGCTATCAAAGAAAAAACTCCCAGCTCGCTGAAATATGTTCATTTGCTGAAAACCAACAAAACCACGAAAAGTTCTTGTATTTGAAGATAAAATCTTTTTGCTTTGAAGAAGAATGATCCAGCTGACTGAAATAAGTTCATTAGATGAAAACCAACAAAAAATGACAAGAACCACGAAAAGTTCTTGTATTTTAAGATAAAATCTTGCGCTATTAAGGAAATAACTTCCAGCTCGCTGAAATATGTTCATTTGCTGAAAACCATCAAAACCACGAAAAGTTCTTGTATTTGAAGATAAAATCTTTTTGCTTTGAGGAAGAAAGATCTGGCTGACTGAAATAAGTTCATTAGATGAAAACCAACAAAAATTGACAAGAAACACAAAAAGTTCTTGTATTTTAAGATAAAATCTTACTCTATTCAGTAAAAAACTTCCAGCTGGCTGAAATATGTTCATTTGCTGAAAACCATCAAAACCACGAAAAGTTCTTGTATTTGAAGGTAAAATCTTTTTGCTTTGAAGAAGAAAGATCTAGCTGACTGAAAAAAGTTCATTAGATGAAAACCAACAAAAATTCACAAGAAACACGAAAAGTTCTTGTATTTTAAGATAAAATCTTACGCGATGAAAGAAAAAACTTCTTGCTCGCTGAAATCTGTTCATTTGCTGAAAACCATCAAAACCACGAAAAGTTCTTGTATTTGAAGATAAAATCTTTTTGCTTTGAAGAAGAAAGATCCAGCTGACAGAAAAAAGTTCATTAGATGAAAACCAACAAAAATTGACAAGAACCACGAAAAGTTCTTGTATTTTAAGATAAAATCTTACGCTATTAAGAAAAAACTTCCAGCTCGCTGAAATATGTTCATTTGCTGAAAACCATCAAAACCACGTAAAGTTCTTGTATTTGAAGATAACATCTTTTTGCTTTGAAGAAGAAAGATCGAGCTGACTGAAATAAGTTCATTCGATGAAAACCAACAAAAATTGACAAGAACCACGAAAAGTTCTTGTATTTTAAGATAAAATCTTAAGCTATTAAAGAAAAAACTCCCAGCTCGCTGAAATCTGTTCATTTGCTGAAAACCAAAAAAACCACGAAAAGTTCTTGTATTTGAAGATAAAATCTTTTTGCTTTGAAGAAGAAAGATCCAGCTGACTGAAATAAGTTGATTGGATGAAAACCAACAAAAATTGACAAGAACCACGAAAAGTTCTTGTATTTTAAGATAAAATCCTACGCTATTAAGGAAAAAACTTCCAGCTCGCTGAAATATGTTCATTTGCTGAAAACCATCAAAACCACGAAAAGTTGTTGTATTTGAAGATAAAATCTTTTTGCTTTGAAGAAGAAAGATCGAGCTGACTGAAATAAGTTCATTGGATGAAAAGCAACAAAAATTGACAAGAACCACGAAAAGTTCTTGTATTTTAAGATAAAATCTTTTTGTATTAAAGAAGAAAGATCTTGCTGACTGAAATAAGTTCATTTGATGAAAACCAACAAAAATTGACAAGAACCACGAAAAGTTCTTGTATTTTAAGATAAAATCTGACGCTATTAAAGAAAAAACTTCCAGCTCGCTGAAATATGTTCATTTGCTGAAAACCAACAAAACCACGAAAAGTTCTTGTATTTGAAGATAAAATCTTTTTGCTTTGAAGAAGAAAGATCCAGCTGACTGAAATAAGCTCATTGGATGAAAACCAACAAAATTTGACAAGAACCACGAAAAGTTCTTGTATTTTAAGAAAAAATCTGACGCTATTAAAGAAATAACTTCCAGCTCGCTGAAATATGTTCATTCGCTGAAAACCAACAAATCCACGAAAAGTTCTTGTATTTGAAGATAAAATCTTTTTGTATTAAAGAAGAAAGATCTTGCTGACTGAAATATGTTCATTTGATGAAAACCAACAAAAATTGACAAGAACCACGAAAAGTTCTTGTATTTTAAGATAAAATCTTACGCTATGAAAGAAAAAACTTCCAGCTCGCTGAAATATGTTCATTTGCTGAAAACCAACAAATGCACGAAAAGTTCTTGTATTTGAAGATAAAATCTTTTTGCATTAAAGAAGAAAGATCTAGCTGACTGAAATAAGTTCATGAGATGAAAACCAACAAAAATTGACAAGAACCACGAAAAGTTCTTGTATTTTAAGATAAAATCTTACGCTATGAAAGAAAAAACTTCCAGCTCGCTGAAATATGTTCATTTGCTGAAAACCAACAAAACCACGAAAAGTTCTTGTATTTGAAGATAAAATCTTTTTGCTTTGAAGAAGAAAGATCCAGCTGACTGAAATAAGCTCATTGGATGAAAACCAACAAAATTTGACAAGAACCACGAAAAGTTCTTGTATTTTAAGAAAAAATCTGACGCTATTAAAGAAATAACTTCCAGCTCGCTGAAATATGTTCATTCGCTGAAAACCAACAAATCCACGAAAAGTTCTTGTATTTGAAGATAAAATCTTTTTGTATTAAAGAAGAAAGATCTTGCTGACTGAAATAAGTTCATTTGATGAAAACCAACAAAAATTGACAAGAACCACGAAAAGTTCTTGTATTTTAAGATAAAATCTTACGCTATTAAAGAAAATACTTCTCGCTCGCTGAAATATGTTCATTTGCTGAAAACCAACAAATCCACGAAACGTTCTTGTATTTGAAGATAAAATCTTTTTGCATTAAAGAAGAAAGATCTCGCTGACTGAAATAAGTTCATTCGATGAAAACCAACAAAAATTGACAAGAACCACGAAAATTTCTTGTATTTTAAGATAAAATCTTACGCTATTAAGGAAAAAACTTCTAGCTCGCTGAAATCTGTTCATTTGCTGAAAACCAACAAAACCACGAAAAGTTCTTGTATTTGAAGATAAAATCTTTTTGCTTTGAAGAAGAAAGATCCAGCTGACTGAAATAAGTTCATCAGATGAAAACCAACAAAAATTGACAAGAACCACGAAAAGTTCTTGTATTTTAAGATAAAATCTTACGCTATCAAAGAAAAAACTCCCAGCTCGCTGAAATATGTTCATTTGCTGAAAACCAACAAAACCACGAAAAGTTCTTGTATTTGAAGATAAAATCTTTTTGCTTTGAAGAAGAAAATCTGGCTGACTGAAATAAGTTCATTAGATGAAAACCAACAAAAATTGACAAGAAACACAAAAAGTTCTTGTATTTTAAGATAAAATCTTACTCTATTCAGTAAAAAACTTCCAGCTGGCTGAAATATGTTCATTTGCTGAAAACCATCAAAACCACGAAAAGTTCTTGTATTTGAAGGTAAAATCTTTTTGCTTTGAAGAAGAAAGATCTAGCTGACTGAAATAAGTTCATTCGATGAAAACCAACAAAAATTGACAAGAACCACGAAAAGTTCTTGTATTTTAAGATAAAATCTTACGCTATTAAGAAAAAACTTCCAGCTTGCTGAAATATGTTCATTTGCTAAAAACCATCAAAACCACGAAAAGTTCTTGTATTTGAAGATAACATCTTTTTGCTTTGAAGAAGAAAGATCTAGCTGACTGAAATAAGTTGATTAGATGAAAACCAACAAAAATTGACAAGAACCACGAAAAGTTCTTGTATTTTAAGATAAAATCTTACGCTATTAAAGAAAAAACTCCCAGCTCGCTGAAATATGTTCATTTGCTGAAAACCAACAAAACCACGAAAAGTTCTTGTATTTGAAGATAAAATCTTTTTGCTTTGAAGAAGAAAGATCGAGCTGACTGAAATAAGTTCATTAGATGAAAACCAACAAAAATTGAAAAGAACCACGAAAAGTTCTTGTATTTTAAGATAAAATCTTACGCTATTAAGGAAAAAACTTCCAGCTCGCTGAAATATGTTCATTTGCTGAAAACCATCAAAACCACGAAAAGTTCTTGTATTTCAAATAAAATCTTTTTGCTTTGAAGAAGAAAGATCTGGCTGACTGAAATAAGTTGATTAGATGAAAACCAACAAAAATTCACAAGAAACACGAAAAGTTCTTGTATTTTAAGATAAAATCTTACGCTATTAAAGAAAAAACTTCTTGCTCGCTGAAATCTGTTCATTTTCTGATAACCAACAAAACCACGAAAAGTTCTAGTATTTGAAGATAAAATCCTTTTGCTTTGAAGAAGAAAGATCTAGCTGACTGAAATAAGTTCATCAGATGAAAACCAACAAAAATTGACAAGAATCACGAAAAGTTCTTGGATTTTAAGATAAAATCTTAAGCGATTAAAGAAAAAACTTCTTGCTCGCTGAAATCTGTTCATTTGCTGAAAACCATCAAAACCACGAAAAGTTCTTGTATTTGAAGATAAAATCTTTTTGCTTTGAAGAAGAAAGATCCAGCTGACTGAAAAAAGTTCATTAGATGAAAACCAACAAAAATTGACAAGAACCACGAAAAGTTCTTGTATTTTAAGATAAAATCTTAAGCTATTAAAGAAAAAACTCCCAGCTCGCTGAAATCTGTTCATTTGCTGAAAACCAAAAAAACCACGAAAAGTTCTTGTATTTGAAGATAAAATCTTTTTGCTTTGAAGAAGAAAGATCCAGCTGACTGAAATAAGTTGATTGGATGAAAACCAACAAAAATTGACAAGAACCACGAAAAGGTCTTGTATTTTAAGATAAAATCCTACGCTATTAAGGAAAAAACTTCCAGCTCGCTGAAATATGTTCATTTGCTGAAAACCATCAAAACCACGAAAAGTTGTTGTATTTGAAGATAAAATCTTTTTGCTTTGAAGAAGAAAGATCGAGCTGACTGAAATAAGTTCATTAGATGAAAACCAACAAAAATTGACAAGAACCACGAAAAGTTCTTGTATTTTAAGATAAAATCTTACGCTATTAAAGAAAAAACTTCTTGCTCGCTGAAATCTGTTCATTTGCTGAAAACCAACAAAACCACGAAAAGTTCTTGTATTTTAAGATAAAATCTTTTTGCTTTGAAGAAGAAAGATCTAGCTGGCTGAAATCAGTTCATTAGATGAAAACCAACAAAAATTGACAAGAAACACGAAAAGTTCTTGTATTTTAAGATAAAATCTTACGCTATTAAAGAAAAATCTCCCAGCTCGCTGAAATATGTTCATTTGCTGAAAACCAACAAAACCACGAAAAGTTCTTGTATTTGAAGATAAAATCTTTTTGCTTTGAAGAAGAAAGATCTAGCTGACTGAAATAAGTTCATTAGATGAAAGCCAACAAAAATTGACAAGAACCACGAAAAGTTCTTGTATTTTAAGATAAAATCTTGCTCTATTAAGTAAAAAACTTCCAGCTGGCTGAAATATGTTCATTTGCTGAAAACCATCAAAACCACGAAAAGTTCTTGTATTTGAAAGTAAAATCTTTTTGCTTTGAAGAAGAAAGATCTCGCTGACTGAAATAAGTTCATTGGATGAAAACCAACAAAAATTGACAAGAACCACGAAAAGTTCTTGTCTTTTAAGATAAAATCTTACGCTATTAAGAAAAAACTTCCAGCTTGCTGAAATATGTTCATTTGCTAAAAACCATCAAAACCACGAAAAGTTGTTGTATTTGAAGATAACATCTTTTTGCTTTGAAGAAGAAAGATCGAGCTGACTGAAATAAGTTGATTAGATGAAAACCAACAAAAATTGACAAGAACCACGAAAAGTTCTTGTATTTTAAGATAAAATCTTACGCTATTAAAGAAAAAACTCCCAGCTCGCTGAAATATGTTCATTTGCTGAAAACCAACAAAACCACGAAAAGTTCTTGTATTTGAAGATAAAATCTTTTTGCTTTGAAGAAGACAGATCGAGCTGACTGAAATAAGTTCATTAGATGAAAACCAACAAAAATTGAAAAGAACCACGAAAAGTTCTTGTATTTTAAGATAAAATCTTACGCTATTAAAGAAAAAACTTCCAGCTCACTGAAATATGTTCATTTGCTGAAAACCAACAAAACCACGAAAAGTTCTTGTATTTGAAGATAAAATCCTTTTGCTTTGAAGAAGAAAGATCTAGCTGACTGAAATAAGTTCATTAGATGAAAACCAACAAAATTTGACAAGAACCACGAAAAGTTCTTGTATTTTAAGAAAAAATCTGACGCTATTAAAGAAATAACTTCCAGCTCGCTGAAATATGTTCATTCGCTGAAAACCAACAAATCCACGAAAAGTTCTTGTATTTGAAGATAAAATCTTTTTGTATTAAAGAAGAAAGATCTTGCTGACTGAAATATGTTCATTTGATGAAAACCAACAAAAATTGACAAGAACCACGAAAAGTTCTTGTATTTTAAGATAAAATCTTACGCTATGAAAGAAAAAACTTCCAGCTCGCTGAAATATGTTCATTTGCTGAAAACCAACAAATGCACGAAAAGTTCTTGTATTTGAAGATAAAATCTTTTTGCATTAAAGAAGAAAGATCTAGCTGACTGAAATAAGTTCATGAGATGAAAACCAACAAAAATTGACAAGAACCACGAAAAGTTCTTGTATTTTAAGATAAAATCTTACGCTATGAAAGAAAAAACTTCCAGCTCGCTGAAATATGTTCATTTGCTGAAAACCAACAAAACCACGAAAAGTTCTTGTATTTGAAGATAAAATCTTTTTGCTTTGAAGAAGAAAGATCCAGCTGACTGAAATAAGCTCATTGGATGAAAACCAACAAAATTTGACAAGAACCACGAAAAGTTCTTGTATTTTAAGAAAAAATCTGACGCTATTAAAGAAATAACTTCCAGCTCGCTGAAATATGTTCATTCGCTGAAAACCAACAAATCCACGAAAAGTTCTTGTATTTGAAGATAAAATCTTTTTGTATTAAAGAAGAAAGATCTTGCTGACTGAAATAAGTTCATTTGATGAAAACCAACAAAAATTGACAAGAACCACGAAAAGTTCTTGTATTTTAAGATAAAATCTTACGCTATTAAAGAAAATACTTCTCGCTCGCTGAAATATGTTCATTTGCTGAAAACCAACAAATCCACGAAACGTTCTTGTATTTGAAGATAAAATCTTTTTGCATTAAAGAAGAAAGATCTCGCTGACTGAAATAAGTTCATTCGATGAAAACCAACAAAAATTGACAAGAACCACGAAAATTTCTTGTATTTTAAGATAAAATCTTACGCTATTAAGGAAAAAACTTCTAGCTCGCTGAAATCTGTTCATTTGCTGAAAACCAACAAAACCACGAAAAGTTCTTGTATTTGAAGATAAAATCTTTTTGCTTTGAAGAAGAAAGATCCAGCTGACTGAAATAAGTTCATCAGATGAAAACCAACAAAAATTGACAAGAACCACGAAAAGTTCTTGTATTTTAAGATAAAATCTTACGCTATCAAAGAAAAAACTCCCAGCTCGCTGAAATATGTTCATTTGCTGAAAACCAACAAAACCACGAAAAGTTCTTGTATTTGAAGATAAAATCTTTTTGCTTTGAAGAAGAAAATCTGGCTGACTGAAATAAGTTCATTAGATGAAAACCAACAAAAATTGACAAGAAACACAAAAAGTTCTTGTATTTTAAGATAAAATCTTACTCTATTCAGTAAAAAACTTCCAGCTGGCTGAAATATGTTCATTTGCTGAAAACCATCAAAACCACGAAAAGTTCTTGTATTTGAAGGTAAAATCTTTTTGCTTTGAAGAAGAAAGATCTAGCTGACTGAAATAAGTTCATTCGATGAAAACCAACAAAAATTGACAAGAACCACGAAAAGTTCTTGTATTTTAAGATAAAATCTTACGCTATTAAGAAAAAACTTCCAGCTTGCTGAAATATGTTCATTTGCTAAAAACCATCAAAACCACGAAAAGTTCTTGTATTTGAAGATAACATCTTTTTGCTTTGAAGAAGAAAGATCTAGCTGACTGAAATAAGTTGATTAGATGAAAACCAACAAAAATTGACAAGAACCACGAAAAGTTCTTGTATTTTAAGATAAAATCTTACGCTATTAAAGAAAAAACTCCCAGCTCGCTGAAATATGTTCATTTGCTGAAAACCAACAAAACCACGAAAAGTTCTTGTATTTGAAGATAAAATCTTTTTGCTTTGAAGAAGAAAGATCGAGCTGACTGAAATAAGTTCATTAGATGAAAACCAACAAAAATTGAAAAGAACCACGAAAAGTTCTTGTATTTTAAGATAAAATCTTACGCTATTAAGGAAAAAACTTCCAGCTCGCTGAAATATGTTCATTTGCTGAAAACCATCAAAACCACGAAAAGTTCTTGTATTTCAAATAAAATCTTTTTGCTTTGAAGAAGAAAGATCTGGCTGACTGAAATAAGTTGATTAGATGAAAACCAACAAAAATTCACAAGAAACACGAAAAGTTCTTGTATTTTAAGATAAAATCTTACGCTATTAAAGAAAAAACTTCTTGCTCGCTGAAATCTGTTCATTTTCTGATAACCAACAAAACCACGAAAAGTTCTAGTATTTGAAGATAAAATCCTTTTGCTTTGAAGAAGAAAGATCTAGCTGACTGAAATAAGTTCATCAGATGAAAACCAACAAAAATTGACAAGAATCACGAAAAGTTCTTGGATTTTAAGATAAAATCTTAAGCGATTAAAGAAAAAACTTCTTGCTCGCTGAAATCTGTTCATTTGCTGAAAACCATCAAAACCACGAAAAGTTCTTGTATTTGAAGATAAAATCTTTTTGCTTTGAAGAAGAAAGATCCAGCTGACTGAAAAAAGTTCATTAGATGAAAACCAACAAAAATTGACAAGAACCACGAAAAGTTCTTGTATTTTAAGATAAAATCTTAAGCTATTAAAGAAAAAACTCCCAGCTCGCTGAAATCTGTTCATTTGCTGAAAACAAAAAAAACCACGAAAAGTTCTTGTATTTGAAGATAAAATCTTTTTGCTTTGAAGAAGAAAGATCCAGCTGACTGAAATAAGTTGATTGGATGAAAACCAACAAAAATTGACAAGAACCACGAAAAGGTCTTGTATTTTAAGATAAAATCCTACGCTATTAAGGAAAAAACTTCCAGCTCGCTGAAATATGTTCATTTGCTGAAAACCATCAAAACCACGAAAAGTTGTTGTATTTGAAGATAAAATCTTTTTGCTTTGAAGAAGAAAGATCGAGCTGACTGAAATAAGTTCATTAGATGAAAACCAACAAAAATTGACAAGAACCACGAAAAGTTCTTGTATTTTAAGATAAAATCTTACGCTATTAAAGAAAAAACTTCTTGCTCGCTGAAATCTGTTCATTTGCTGAAAACCAACAAAACCACGAAAAGTTCTTGTATTTTAAGATAAAATCTTTTTGCTTTGAAGAAGAAAGATCTAGCTGGCTGAAATCAGTTCATTAGATGAAAACCAACAAAAATTGACAAGAAACACGAAAAGTTCTTGTATTTTAAGATAAAATCTTACGCTATTAAAGAAAAATCTCCCAGCTCGCTGAAATATGTTCATTTGCTGAAAACCAACAAAACCACGAAAAGTTCTTGTATTTGAAGATAAAATCTTTTTGCTTTGAAGAAGAAAGATCTAGCTGACTGAAATAAGTTCATTAGATGAAAGCCAACAAAAATTGACAAGAACCACGAAAAGTTCTTGTATTTTAAGATAAAATCTTGCTCTATTAAGTAAAAAACTTCCAGCTGGCTGAAATATGTTCATTTGCTGAAAACCATCAAAACCACGAAAAGTTCTTGTATTTGAAAGTAAAATCTTTTTGCTTTGAAGAAGAAAGATCTCGCTGACTGAAATAAGTTCATTGGATGAAAACCAACAAAAATTGACAAGAACCACGAAAAGTTCTTGTCTTTTAAGATAAAATCTTACGCTATTAAGAAAAAACTTCCAGCTTGCTGAAATATGTTCATTTGCTAAAAACCATCAAAACCACGAAAAGTTGTTGTATTTGAAGATAACATCTTTTTGCTTTGAAGAAGAAAGATCGAGCTGACTGAAATAAGTTGATTAGATGAAAACCAACAAAAATTGACAAGAACCACGAAAAGTTCTTGTATTTTAAGATAAAATCTTACGCTATTAAAGAAAAAACTCCCAGCTCGCTGAAATATGTTCATTTGCTGAAAACCAACAAAACCACGAAAAGTTCTTGTATTTGAAGATAAAATCTTTTTGCTTTGAAGAAGACAGATCGAGCTGACTGAAATAAGTTCATTAGATGAAAACCAACAAAAATTGAAAAGAACCACGAAAAGTTCTTGTATTTTAAGATAAAATCTTACGCTATTAAAGAAAAAACTTCCAGCTCACTGAAATATGTTCATTTGCTGAAAACCAACAAAACCACGAAAAGTTCTTGTATTTGAAGATAAAATCCTTTTGCTTTGAAGAAGAAAGATCTAGCTGACTGAAATAAGTTCATTAGATGAAAACCAACAAAAATTGACAAGAACCACGAAAAGTTCTTGTCTTTTAAGATAAAATCTTACGCGATTAAAGAAAAAGCTTCTTGCTCGCTGAAATCTGTTCATTTGCTGAAAACCATCAAAACCACGAAAAGTTCTTGTATTTGAAGATAAAATCTTTTTGCTTTGAAGAAGAAAGATCCAGCTGACTGAAAAAAGTTCATTAGATGAAAACCAACAAAAATTGACAAGAACCACGAAAAGTTCTTGTATTTTAAGATAAAATCTTACGCTATTAAGGAAAAAACTTCCAGCTCGCTGAAATATGTTCATTTGCTGAAAACCATCAAAACCACGAAAAGTTGTTGTGTTTGAAGATAAAATCTTTTTGCTTTGAAGAAGAAAGATCTAGCTGACTGAAATAAGTTCATTAGATGAAAACCAACAAAAATTGACAAGAACCACGAAAAGTTCTTGTATTTTAAGATAAAATCTTACGCTATTAAGGAAAAAACTTCCAGCTCGCCGAAATATGTTCATTTGCTGAAAACCATCAAAACCACGAAAAGTTCTTGTATTTGAAGATAAAATCCTTTTGCTTTGAAGAAGAAACATCCAGCTGACTGAAATAAGTTCATCAGATGAAAACCAACAAAAATTGACAAGAACCACGAAAGGTTCTTGTATTTTAAGATAAAATCTCACGCTATTAAGGAAAAAACTTCTTGCTCGCTGAAATATGTTCATTTGCTGAAAACCAACAAAACCACGAAAAGTTCTTGTATTTGAAGATAAAATCTTTTTGCTTTGAAGAAGAAAGATCCAGCTGACTGAAATAAGTTCATTAGATGAAAACCAACAAAAATTGACAAGAACCACGAAAAGTTCTTGTATTTTAAGATAAAATCTTACGCTATCAAAGAAAAAACTCCCAGCTCGCTGAAATATGTTCATTTGCTGAAAACCAACAAAACCACGAAAAGTTCTTGTATTTGAAGATAAAATCTTTTTGCTTTGAAGAAGAATGATCCAGCTGACTGAAATAAGTTCATTAGATGAAAACCAACAAAAAATGACAAGAACCACGAAAAGTTCTTGTATTTTAAGATAAAATCTTACGCTATTAAGGAAAAAACTCCCAGCGCGCTGAGATATGTTCATTTGCTGAAAACCAACAAAACCACGAAAAGTTCTTGTATTTGAAGATAAAATCTTTTTGCTTTGAAGAAGAAAGATCCAGCTGACTGAAATAAGTTCATAAGATGAAAACCAACAAAAATTGACAAGAACCACGAAAAGTTCTTGTATTTTAAGATAAAATCTTACTCCATTAAGGAAAAAACTTCCAGCTCGCTGAAATATGTTCATTTGCTGAAAACCATCAAAACCACGAAAAGTTCTTGTATTTGAAGATAAAATCTTTTTGCTTTGAAGAAGAAAGGTCTAGCTGACTGAAATAAGTTCATCAGATGAAAACCAACACAAATTGTCAAGAACCACGAAAAGTTCTTGTATTTTAAGATAAAATCTTACGCTATTAAGGAAAAAACTTCCAGCTCGCTGAAATATGTTCATTTGCTGAAAACCATCAAAACCACGAAAAGTTCTTGTCTTTGAAGATAAAATCTTTTTGCTTTGAAGAAGAAAGATCCAGCTGACTGAAATAAGTTGATTAGATGAAAACCAACAAAAGTTGACAAGAACCACGAAAAGTTCTTGTATTTTAAGATAAAATCTTACGCTATTAAAGAAAAAACTTCTTGCTCGCTGAAATCTGTTCATTTGCTGAAAACCAACAAAACCACGAAAAGTTGTTGTATTTGAAGATTAAATCCTTTTGCTTTGAAGAAGAAAGATCCAGCTGACTGAAAAAAGTTCATCAGATGAAAACCAACAAAAATTGACAAGAACCACGAAAAGTTCTTGTATTTTAAGATAAAATCTTACGCTATTAAGAAAAAACTTCCAGCTCGCTGAAATATGTTCATTTGCTGAAAACCATCAAAACCACGTAAAGTTCTTGTATTTGAAGATAACATCTTTTTGCTTTGAAGAAGAAAGATCGAGCTGACTGAAATAAGTTCATGAGATGAAAACGAACAAAAATTGACAAGAACCACGAAAAGTTCTTGTATTTTAAGATAAAATCTTGAGCTATTAAAGAAAAAACTCCCAGCTCGCTGAAATCTGTTCATTTGCTGAAAACCAACAAAACCACGAAAAGTTCTTGTATTTGAAGATAAAATCTTTTTGCTTTGAAGAAGAAAGATCCAGCTGACTGAAATAAGTTGATTGGATGAAAACCAACAAAAATTGACAAGAACCACGAAAAGTTCTTGTATTTTAAGATAAAATCTTACGCTATGAAGGAAAAAACTTCCAGCTCGCTGAAATATGTTCATTTGCTGAAAACCATCAAAACCACGAAAAGTTCTTGTATTTGAAGATAAAATCTTTTTGCTTTGAAGAAGAAAGATCTAGCTGACTGAAATAAGTTCATTCGATGAAAACCAACAAAAATTGACAAGAACCACGAAAAGTTCTTGTATTTTAAGATAAAATCTTACGCTATTAAGGAAAAAACTTCCAGCTCGCTGAAATATGTTCATTTGCTGAAAACCATCAAAACCACGAAAAGTTCTTGTATTTGAAGATAAAATCTTTTTGCTTTGAAGAAGAAAGATCCAGCTGACTGAAATAAGCTCATTGGATGAAAACCAACAAAATTTGACAAGAACCACGAAAAGTTCTTGTATTTTAAGATAAAATCTGACGCGATTGAAGAAAAAACTTCCAGCTCGCTGAAATATGTTCATTTGCTGAAAACCAACAAATCCACGAAAAGCTCTTGTGTTTGAAGATAAAATCTTTTTGCATTAAAGAAGAAAGATCTTGCTGACTGAAATAAGTTCATTAGATGAAAACCAACAAAAATTGACAAGAACCACGAAAAGTTCTTGTATTTTAAGATAAAATCTTACGCTATTAAAGAAAAAACTTCTAGCTCGCTGAAATATGTTCATTTGCTGAAAACCAACAAATCCACGAAACGTTCTTGTATTTGAAGATAAAATCTTTTTGCATTAAAGAAGAAAGATCTAGCTGACTGAAATATGTTCATGAGATGAAAACCAACAAAAATTGACAAGAACCACGAAAAGTTCTTGTATTTTAAGATAAAATCTTACGCTATGAAAGAAAAAACTTCCAGCTCGCTGAAATATGTTCATTTGCTGAAAACCAACAAAACCACGAAAAGTTCTTGTATTTGAAGATAAAATCTTTTTGCATTAAAGAAGAAAGATCCAGCTGACTGAAATAAGTTCATTGGATGAAAACCAACAAAAATTGACAAGAACCACGAAAAGTTCTTGTATTTTAAGATAAAATCTTACGCTATTAAAGAAAAAACTTCTAGCTCGCTGAAATATGTTCATTTGCTGAAAACCATCAAAACCACGAAAAGTTCTTGTATTTGAAGGTAAAATCTTTTGGCTTTGAAGAAGAAAGATCCAGCTGACTGAAATAAGTTCATTAGATGAAAACCAACAAAAATTGACAAGAACCACGAAAAGTTCTTGTATTTTAAGACAAAATCTTACGCTATTAAAGAAAAAACTCCCAGCTCGCTGAAATATGTTCATTTGCTGAAAACCAACAAAACCACGAAAAGTTCTTGTATTTGAAGATAAAATCTTTTTGCTTTGAAGAAGAAAGATCTGGCTGACTGAAATAAGTTGATTAGATGAAAACCAACAAAAATTCACAAGAAACACGAAAAGTTCTTGTATTTTAAGATAAAATCTTACGCTATTAAAGAAAAAACTTCTTGCTCGCTGAAATCTGTTCATTTGCTGAAAACCAACAAAACCACGAAAAGTTGTTGTATTTGAAGATTAAATCCTTTTGCTTTGAAGAAGAAAGATCCAGCTGACTGAAAAAAGTTCATCAGATGAAAACCAACAAAAATTGACAAGAACCACGAAAAGTTCTTGTATTTTAAGATAAAATCTTACGCTATTAAGAAAAAACTTCCAGCTCGCTGAAATATGTTCATTTGCTGAAAACCATCAAAACCACGTAAAGTTCTTGTATTTGAAGATAACATCTTTTTGCTTTGAAGAAGAAAGATCGAGCTGACTGAAATAAGTTCATGAGATGAAAACGAACAAAAATTGACAAGAACCACGAAAAGTTCTTGTATTTTAAGATAAAATCTTGAGCTATTAAAGAAAAAACTCCCAGCTCGCTGAAATCTGTTCATTTGCTGAAAACCAACAAAACCACGAAAAGTTCTTGTATTTGAAGATAAAATCTTTTTGCTTTGAAGAAGAAAGATCCAGCTGACTGAAATAAGTTGATTGGATGAAAACCAACAAAAATTGACAAGAACCACGAAAAGTTCTTGTATTTTAAGATAAAATCTTACGCTATGAAGGAAAAAACTTCCAGCTCGCTGAAATATGTTCATTTGCTGAAAACCATCAAAACCACGAAAAGTTCTTGTATTTGAAGATAAAATCTTTTTGCTTTGAAGAAGAAAGATCTAGCTGACTGAAATAAGTTCATTCGATGAAAACCAACAAAAATTGACAAGAACCACGAAAAGTTCTTGTATTTTAAGATAAAATCTTACGCTATTAAGGAAAAAACTTCCAGCTCGCTGAAATATGTTCATTTGCTGAAAACCATCAAAACCACGAAAAGTTCTTGTATTTGAAGATAAAATCTTTTTGCTTTGAAGAAGAAAGATCTAGCTGGCTGAAATCAGTTCATTAGATGAAAACCAACAAAAATTGACAAGAAACACGAAAAGTTCTTGTATTTTAAGATAAAATCTGACGCTATTAAAGAAAAAAATTCTTGCTCGCTGAAATATGTTCATTTGCTGAAAACCAACAAAACCACGAAAAGTTCTTGTATTTGAAGATAAAATCTTTTTCCTTTGAAGAAGAAAGATCGAGCTGACTGAAATAAGTTCATTCGATGAAAACCAACAAAAATTGACATGAACCACGAAAAGTTCTTGTATTTTAAGATAAAATCTGACGCTATTAAAGAAAAAACTTCCAGCTCGCTGAAATATGTTCATTTGCTGAAAACCATCAAAAGATCGAAAAGTTCTTGTATTTGAAGAGAAAATCTTTTTGCTTTGAAGAAGAAAGATCTGGCTGACTGAAATAAATTCATTCGATGAAAACCAACAAAATTTGACAAGAACCACGAAAAGTTCTTTTATTTGAAGATAAAATCTGACGCTATTAAAGAAAAAACTTCTAGCTCGCTGAAATATTTTCATTTGCTGAAAACCAACAAAACCACGAAAAGTTCTTGTATTTGAAGATAAAATCTTTTTGCTTTGAAGAAGAAAGATCAAGATGACTGAAATAAGTTCATTAGATGAAAAGCAACAAAAATTGACAAGAACCACGAAAAGTACTTGTATTTTAAGATAAAATCTGATGCTATTAAAGAAAAAACTTCTAGCTCGCTGAAATATGTTCATTTGCTGAAAACCAACAAAAGCTCGAAAAGTTCTTGTATTTGAAGATAAAATCTTTTTGCTTTGAAGAAGAAAGATCTAGCTGACTGATATAAATTCATGAGATGAAAACCAACAAAATTTGACAAGCACCACGAAAAGTTCTTTTGTTTGAAGATAAAATCTTTTTGCTTTAAAGAAGAAAGATCGAGCTGACTGAAATAAGTTCATGAGATGAAAACCAACAAAAATTGACAAGAACCACAAAAAGTTCTTGTATTTTAAGATAAAATCCTACGCTATTAAAGAAAAAACTTCCAACTCGCTGAAATATGTTCATTTGCTGAAAACCAACAAAACCACGAAAAGTTCTTGTATTTGAAGATAAAATCTTTTTGCTTTGAAGAAGAAAGATCCAGCTGACTGAAATAAGCTCATTGGATGAAAACCAACAAAATTTGACAAGAACCACGAAAAGTTCTTGTATTTTAAGAAAAAATCTGACGCTATTAAAGAAAAAACTTCCAGCTCGCTGAAATATGTTCATTTGCTGAAAACCAACAAATCCACGAAAAGTTCTTGTATTTGAAGATAAAATCTTTTTGCATTAAAGAAGAAAGATCTTGCTGACTGAAATAAGTTCATTTGATGAAAACCAACAAAAATTGACAAGAACCACAAAAAGTTCTTGTATTTTAAGATAAAATCTTACGCTATTAAAGAAAAAACTTCGAGCTCGCTGAAATATTTTCATTTGCTGAAAACCAACAAAACCACGAAAAGTTCTTGTATTTGAAGATAAAATCTTTTTGCTTCGAAGAAGAAAGATCCAGCTGACTGAAATAAGCTCATTGGATGAAAACCAACAAAATTTGACAAGAACCACGAAAAGTTCTTGTATTTTAAGAAAAAATCTGACGCTATTAAAGAAATAACTTCCAGCTCGCTGAAATATGTTCATTCGCTGAAAACCAACAAATCCACGAAAAGTTCTTGTATTTGAAGATAAAATCTTTTTGCATTAAAGAAGAAAGATCTTGCTGACTGAAATAAGTTCATTTGATGAAAACCAACAAAAATTGACAAGAACCACGAAAAGTTCTTGTATTTTAAGATAAAATCTTACGCTATTAAAGAAAAAACTTCGAGCTCGCTGAAATATTTTCATTTGCTGAAAACCAACAAAACCACGAAAAGTTCTTGTATTTGAAGATAAAATCTTTTTGTATTAAAGAAGAAAGATCTTGCTGACTGAAATAAGTTCATTTGATGAAAACCAACAAAAATTGACAAGAACCACGAAAAGTTCTTGTATTTTAAGATAAAATCTGACGCTATTAAAGAAAAAACTTCCAGCTCGCTGAAATATGTTCATTTGCTGAAAACCAACAAAACCACGAAAAGTTCTTGTATTTGAAGATAAAATCTTTTTGCTTTGAAGAAGAAAGATCCAGCTGACTGAAATAAGCTCATTGGATGAAAACCAACAAAATTTGACAAGAACCACGAAAAGTTCTTGTATTTTAAGAAAAAATCTGACGCTATTAAAGAAATAACTTCCAGCTCGCTGAAATATGTTCATTCGCTGAAAACCAACAAATCCACGAAAAGTTCTTGTATTTGAAGATAAAATCTTTTTGTATTAAAGAAGAAAGATCTTGCTGACTGAAATAAGTTCATTTGATGAAAACCAACAAAAATTGACAAGAACCACGAAAAGTTCTTGTATTTTAAGATAAAATCTTACGCTATTAAAGAAAAAACTTCTCGCTCGCTGAAATATGTTCATTTGCTGAAAACCAACAAATGCACGAAAAGTTCTTGTATTTGAAGATAAAATCTTTTTGCATTAAAGAAGAAAGATCTAGCTGACTGAAATAAGTTCATGAGATGAAAACCAACAAAAATTGACAAGAACCACGAAAAGTTCTTGTATTTTAAGATAAAATCTTACGCTATGAAAGAAAAAACTTCCAGCTCGCTGAAATATTTTCATTTGCTGAAAACCAACAAAACCACGAAAAGTTCTTGTATTTGAAGATAAAATCTTTTTGCTTTGAAGAAGAAAGATCCAGCTGACTGAAATAAGCTCATTGGATGAAAACCAACAAAATTTGACAAGAACCACGAAAAGTTCTTGTATTTTAAGAAAAAATCTGACGCTATTAAAGAAATAACTTCCAGCTCGCTGAAATATGTTCATTCGCTGAAAACCAACAAATCCACGAAAAGTTCTTGTATTTGAAGATAAAATCTTTTTGCATTAAAGAAGAAAGATCTTGCTGACTGAAATAAGTTCATTTGATGAAAACCAACAAAAATTGACAAGAACCACGAAAAGTTCTTGTATTTTAAGATAAAATCTTACGCTATTAAAGAAAAAACTTCGAGCTCGCTGAAATATTTTCATTTGCTGAAAACCAACAAAACCACGAAAAGTTCTTGTATTTGAAGATAAAATCTTTTTGTATTAAAGAAGAAAGATCTTGCTGACTGAAATAAGTTCATTTGATGAAAACCAACAAAAATTGACAAGAACCACGAAAAGTTCTTGTATTTTAAGATAAAATCTGACGCTATTAAAGAAAAAACTTCCAGCTCGCTGAAATATGTTCATTTGCTGAAAACCAACAAAACCACGAAAAGTTCTTGTATTTGAAGATAAAATCTTTTTGCTTTGAAGAAGAAAGATCCAGCTGACTGAAATAAGCTCATTGGATGAAAACCAACAAAATTTGACAAGAACCACGAAAAGTTCTTGTATTTTAAGAAAAAATCTGACGCTATTAAAGAAATAACTTCCAGCTCGCTGAAATATGTTCATTCGCTGAAAACCAACAAATCCACGAAAAGTTCTTGTATTTGAAGATAAAATCTTTTTGTATTAAAGAAGAAAGATCTTGCTGACTGAAATAAGTTCATTTGATGAAAACCAACAAAAATTGACAAGAACCACGAAAAGTTCTTGTATTTTAAGATAAAATCTTACGCTATTAAAGAAAAAACTTCTCGCTCGCTGAAATATGTTCATTTGCTGAAAACCAACAAATGCACGAAAAGTTCTTGTATTTGAAGATAAAATCTTTTTGCATTAAAGAAGAAAGATCTAGCTGACTGAAATAAGTTCATGAGATGAAAACCAACAAAAATTGACAAGAACCACGAAAAGTTCTTGTATTTTAAGATAAAATCTTACGCTATGAAAGAAAAAACTTCCAGCTCGCTGAAATATGTTCATTTGCTGAAAACCAACAAAACCACGAAAAGTTCTTGTATTTGAAGATAAAATCTTTTTGCTTTGAAGAAGAAAGATCCAGCTGACTGAAATAAGCTCATTGGATGAAAACCAACAAAATTTGACAAGAACCACGAAAAGTTCTTGTATTTTAAGAAAAAATCTGACGCTATTAAAGAAACAACTTCCAGCTCGCTGAAATATGTTCATTCGCTGAAAACCAACAAATCCACGAAAAGTTCTTGTATTTGAAGATAAAATCTTTTTGTATTAAAGAAGAAAGATCTTGCTGACTGAAATAAGTTCATTTGATGAAAACCAACAAAAATTGACAAGAACCACGAAAAGTTCTTGTATTTTAAGATAAAATCTTACGCTATTAAAGAAAAAACTTCTCGCTCGCTGAAATATGTTCATTTGCTGAAAACCAACAAATGCACGAAAAGTTCTTGTATTTGAAGATAAAATCTTTTTGCATTAAAGAAGAAAGATCTAGCTGACTGAAATAAGTTCATGAGATGAAAACCAACAAAAATTGACAAGAACCACGAAAAGTTCTTGTATTTTAAGATAAAATCTTACGCTATGAAAGAAAAAACTTCCAGCTCGCTGAAATATGTTCATTTGCTGAAAACCAACAAAACCACGAAAAGTTCTTGTATTTGAAGATAAAATCTTTTTGCTTTGAAGAAGAAAGATCCAGCTGACTGAAATAAGCTCATTGGATGAAAACCAACAAAATTTGACAAGAACCACGAAAAGTTCTTGTATTTTAAGAAAAAATCTGACGCTATTCAAGAAATAACTTCCAGCTCGCTGAAATATGTTCATTTGCTGAAAACCAACAAAACCACGAAAAGTTCTTGTATTTGAAGATAAAATCCTTTTGCTTTGAAGAAGAAAGATCTTGCTGACTGAAATAAGTTCATTGGATGAAAACCAACAAAAATTGACAAGAACCACGAAAAGTTCTTGTATTTTAAGATAATATCTTACGCTATTAAAGAAAAAACTTCTTGCTCGCTGAAATCTGTTCATTTGCTGAAAACCAACAAAACCACGAAAAGTTCTTGTATTTGAAGATAAAATCTTTTTGCTTTGAAGAAGAAAGATCCAGCTGACTGAAATAAGCTCATTGGATGAAAACCAACAAAATTTGACAAGAACCACGAAAAGTTCTTGTATTTTAAGAAAAAATCTGACGCTATTAAAGAAATAACTTCCAGCTCGCTGAAATATGTTCATTCGCTGAAAACCAACAAATCCACGAAAAGTTCTTGTATTTGAAGATAAAATCTTTTTGTATTAAAGAAGAAAGATCTTGCTGACTGAAATAAGTTCATTTGATGAAAACCAACAAAAATTGACAAGAACCACGAAAAGTTCTTGTATTTTAAGATAAAATCTTACGCTATTAAAGAAAAAACTTCGATCTCGCTGAAATATTTTCATTTGCTGAAAACCAACAAAACCACGAAAAGTTCTTGTATTTGAAGATAAAATCTTTTTGTATGAAAGAAGAAAGATCTTGCTGACTGAAACAAGTTCATTTGATGAAAACCAACAAAAATTGACAAGAACCACGAAAAGTTCTTGTATTTTAAGATAAAATCTGACGCTATTAAAGAAAAAACTTCCAGCTCGCTGAAATATGTTCATTTGCTGAAAACCAACAAAACCACGAAAAGTTCTTGTATTTGAAGATAAAATCTTTTTGCTTTGAAGAAGAAAGATCCAGCTGACTGAAATAAGCTCATTGGATGAAAACCAACAAAATTTGACAAGAACCACGAAAAGTTCTTGTATTTTAAGAAAAAATCTGACGCTATTAAAGAAATAACTTCCAGCTCGCTGAAATATGTTCATTCGCTGAAAACCAACAAATCCACGAAAAGTTCTTGTATTTGATGATAAAATCTTTTTGTATTAAAGAAGAAAGATCTTGCTGACTGAAATAAGTTCATTTGATGAAAACCAACAAAAATTGACAAGAACCACGAAAGGTTCTTGTATTTTAAGATAAAATCTTACGCTATTAAAGAAAAAACTTCTCGCTCGCTGAAATATGTTCATTTGCTGAAAACCAACAAATGCACGAAACGTTCTTGTATTTGAAGATAAAATCTTTTTGCATTAAAGAAGAAAGATCTAGCTGACTGAAATATGTTCATGAGATGAAAACCAACAAAAATTAACAAGAACCACGAAAAGTTCTTGTATTTTAAGATAAAATCTTACGCTATGAAAGAAAAAACTTCCAGCTCGCTGAAATATGTTCATTTGCTGAAAACCAACAAAACCACGAAAAGTTCTTGTATTTTAAGATAAAATCTTTTTGCTTTGAAGAAGAAAGCTCTCGCTGGCTGAAATCAGTTCATTAGATGAAAACCAACAAAAATTGACAAGAAACACGAAAAGTTCTTGTATTTTAAGATAAAATCTTACGCTATTAAAGAAAAAACTCCCAGCTCGCTGAAATATGTTCATTTGCTGAAAACCAACAAAACCACGAAAAGTTCTTGTATTTGAAGATAAAATCTTTTTGCTTTGAAGAAGAAAGATCTAGCTGACTGAAATAAGTTCATGAGATGAAAGCCAACAAAAATTGACAAGAACCACGAAAAGTTCTTGTATTTTAAGATAAAATCTTACGCTATTAAAGAAAAAACTCCCAGCTCGCTGAAATATGTTCATTTGCTGAAAACCAACAAAACCACGAAAAGTTCTTGTATTTGAAGATAAAATCTTTTTGCTTTGAAGAAGAAAGATCGAGCTGACTGAAATAAGTTCATTAGATGAAAACCAACAAAAATTGAAAAGAACCACGAAAAGTTCTTGTATTTTAAGATAAAATCTTACGCTATTAAGGAAAAAACTTCCAGCTCGCTGAAATATGTTCATTTGCTGAAAACCATCAAAACCACGAAAAGTTCTTGTATTTCAAATAAAATCTTTTTGCTTTGAAGAAGAAAGATCTGGCTGACTGAAATACGTTGATTAGATGAAAACCAACAAAAATTCACAAGAAACACGAAAAGTTCTTGTATTTTAAGATAAAATCTTACGCTATTAAAGAAAAAACTTCTTGCTCGCTGAAATCTGTTCATTTGCTGATAACCAACAAAACCACGAAAAGTTCTTGTATTTGAAGATAAAATCCTTTTGCTTTGAAGAAGAAAGATCTAGCTGACTGAAATAAGTTCATTGGATGAAAACCAACAAAAATTGACAAGAACCACGAAAAGTTCTTGTATTTTAAGATAATATCTTACGCTATTAAAGAAAAAACTTCTTGCTCGCTGAAATCTGTTCATTTGCTGAAAACCAACAAAACCACGAAAAGTTCTTGTATTTTAAGATAAAATCTTTTTGCTTTGAAGAAGAAAGCTCTCGCTGGCTGAAATCAGTTCATTAGATGAAAACCAACAAAAATTGACAAGAAACACGAAAAGTTCTTGTATTTTAAGATAAAATCTTACGCTATTAAAGAAAAAACTCCCAGCTCGCTGAAATATGTTCATTTGCTGAAAACCAACAAAACCACGAAAAGTTCTTGTATTTGAAGATAAAATCTTTTTGCTTTGAAGAAGAAAGATCTAGCTGACTGAAATAAGTTCATGAGATGAAAGCCAACAAAAATTGACAAGAACCACGAAAAGTTCTTGTATTTTAAGATAAAATCTTACGCTATTAAAGAAAAAACTCCCAGCTCGCTGAAATATGTTCATTTGCTGAAAACCAACAAAACCACGAAAAGTTCTTGTATTTGAAGATAAAATCTTTTTGCTTTGAAGAAGAAAGATCGAGCTGACTGAAATAAGTTCATTAGATGAAAACCAACAAAAATTGAAAAGAACCACGAAAAGTTCTTGTATTTTAAGATAAAATCTTACGCTATTAAGGAAAAAACTTCCAGCTCGCTGAAATATGTTCATTTGCTGAAAACCATCAAAACCACGAAAAGTTCTTGTATTTCAAATAAAATCTTTTTGCTTTGAAGAAGAAAGATCTGGCTGACTGAAATAAGTTGATTAGATGAAAACCAACAAAAATTCACAAGAAACACGAAAAGTTCTTGTATTTTAAGATAAAATCTTACGCTATTAAAGAAAAAACTTCTTGCTCGCTGAAATCTGTTCATTTGCTGATAACCAACAAAACCACGAAAAGTTCTTGTATTTGAAGATAAAATCCTTTTGCTTTGAAGAAGAAAGATCTAGCTGACTGAAATAAGTTCATTAGATGAAAACCAACAAAAATTGACAAGAACCACGAAAAGTTCTTGTATTTTAAGATAAAATCTTACGCGATGAAAGAAAAAACTTCTTGCTCGCTGAAATCTGTTCATTTGCTGAAAACCATCAAAACCACGAAAAGTTCTTGTATTTGAAGATAAAATCTTTTTGCTTTGAAGAAGAAAGATCCAGCTGACTGAAAAAAGTTCATTAGATGAAAACCAACAAAAATTGACAAGAACCACGAAAAGTTCTTGTATTTTAAGATAAAATCTTACGCTATTAAGAAAAAACTTCCAGCTCGCTGAAATATGTTCATTTGCTGAAAACCATCAAAACCACGTAAAGTTCTTGTATTTGAAGATAACATCTTTTTGCTTTGAAGAAGAAAGATCGAGCTGACTGAAATAAGTTCATTCGATGAAAACCAACAAAAATTGACAAGAACCACGAAAAGTTCTTGTATTTTAAGATAAAATCTTAAGCTATTAAAGAAAAAACTCCCAGCTCGCTGAAATCTGTTCATTTGCTGAAAACCAAAAAAACCACGAAAAGTTCTTGTATTTGAAGATAAAATCTTTTTGCTTTGAAGAAGAAAGATCCAGCTGACAGAAATAAGTTGATTGGATGAAAACCAACAAAAATTGACAAGAACCACGAAAAGTTCTTGTATTTTAAGATAAAATCCTACGCTATTAAGGAAAAAACTTCCAGCTCGCTGAAATATGTTCATTTGCTGAAAACCATCAAAACCACGAAAAGTTGTTGTATTTGAAGATAAAATCTTTTTGCTTTGAAGAAGAAAGATCGAGCTGACTGAAATAAGTTCATTGGATGAAAAGCAACAAAAATTGACAAGAACCACGAAAAGTTCTTGTATTTTAAGATAAAATCTTTTTGTATTAAAGAAGAAAGATCTTGCTGACTGAAATAAGTTCATTTGATGAAAACCAACAAAAATTGACAAGAACCACGAAAAGTTCTTGTATTTTAAGATAAAATCTGACGCTATTAAAGAAAAAACTTCCAGCTCGCTGAAATATGTTCATTTGCTGAAAACCAACAAAACCACGAAAAGTTCTTGTATTTGAAGATAAAATCTTTTTGCTTTGAAGAAGAAAGATCCAGCTGACTGAAATAAGCTCATTGGATGAAAACCAACAAAATTTGACAAGAAACACGAAAAGTTCTTGTATTTTAAGAAAAAATCTGACGCTATTAAAGAAATAACTTCCAGCTCGCTGAAATATGTTCATTCGCTGAAAACCAACAAATCCACGAAAAGTTCTTGTATTTGAAGATAAAATCTTTTTGTATTAAAGAAGAAAGATCTTGCTGACTGAAATAAGTTCATTTGATGAAAACCAACAAAAATTGACAAGAACCACGAAAAGTTCTTGTATTTTAAGATAAAATCTTACGCTATTAAAGAAAAAACTTCTCGCTCGCTGAAATATGTTCATTTGCTGAAAACCAACAAATGCACGAAAAGTTCTTGTATTTGAAGATAAAATCTTTTTGCATTAAAGAAGAAAGATCTAGCTGACTGAAATAAGTTCATGAGATGAAAACCAACAAAAATTGACAAGAACCACGAAAAGTTCTTGTATTTTAAGATAAAATCTTACGCTATGAAAGAAAAAACTTCCAGCTCGCTGAAATATGTTCATTTGCTGAAAACCAACAAAACCACGAAAAGTTCTTGTATTTGAAGATAAAATCTTTTTGCTTTGAAGAAGAAAGATCCAGCTGACTGAAATAAGCTCATTGGATGAAAACCAACAAAATTTGACAAGAACCACGAAAAGTTCTTGTATTTTAAGAAAAAATCTGACGCTATTAAAGAAATAACTTCCAGCTCGCTGAAATATGTTCATTCGCTGAAAACCAACAAATCCACGAAAAGTTCTTGTATTTGAAGATAAAATCTTTTTGTATTAAAGAAGAAAGATCTTGCTGACTGAAATAAGTTCATTTGATGAAAACCAACAAAAATTGACAAGAACCACGAAAAGTTCTTGTATTTTAAGATAAAATCTTACGCTATTAAAGAAAAAACTTCTCGCTCGCTGAAATATGTTCATTTGCTGAAAACCAACAAATCCACGAAACGTTCTTGTATTTGAAGATAAAATCTTTTTGCATTCAAGAAGAAAGATCTAGCTGACTGAAATATGTTCATGAGATGAAAACCAACAAAAATTAACAAGAACCACGAAAAGTTCTTGTATTTTAAGATAAAATCTGACGCTATGAAAGAAAAAACTTCCAGCTCGCTGAAATATGTTCATTTGCTGATAACCAACAAAACCACGAAAAGTTCTTGTATTTGAAGATAAAATCTTTTTGTATTAAAGAAGAAAGATCTTGCTGACTGAAATAAGTTCATTTGATGAAAACCAACAAAAATTGACAAGAACCACGAAAAGTTCTTGTATTTTAAGATAAAATCTTACGCTATTAAAGAAAAAACTTCGATCTCGCTGAAATATTTTCATTTGCTGAAAACCAACAAAACCACGAAAAGTTCTTGTATTTGAAGATAAAATCTTTTTGTATGAAAGAAGAAAGATCTTGCTGACTGAAACAAGTTCATTTGATGAAAACCAACAAAAATTGACAAGAACCACGAAAAGTTCTTGTATTTTAAGATAAAATCTGACGCTATTAAAGAAAAAACTTCCAGCTCGCTGAAATATGTTCATTTGCTGAAAACCAACAAAACCACGAAAAGTTCTTGTATTTGAAGATAAAATCTTTTTGCTTTGAAGAAGAAAGATCCAGCTGACTGAAATAAGCTCATTGGATGAAAACCAACAAAATTTGACAAGAACCACGAAAAGTTCTTGTATTTTAAGAAAAAATCTGACGCTATTAAAGAAATAACTTCCAGCTCGCTGAAATATGTTCATTCGCTGAAAACCAACAAATCCACGAAAAGTTCTTGTATTTGATGATAAAATCTTTTTGTATTAAAGAAGAAAGATCTTGCTGACTGAAATAAGTTCATTTGATGAAAACCAACAAAAATTGACAAGAACCACGAAAGGTTCTTGTATTTTAAGATAAAATCTTACGCTATTAAAGAAAAAACTTCTCGCTCGCTGAAATATGTTCATTTGCTGAAAACCAACAAATGCACGAAACGTTCTTGTATTTGAAGATAAAATCTTTTTGCATTAAAGAAGAAAGATCTAGCTGACTGAAATATGTTCATGAGATGAAAACCAACAAAAATTAACAAGAACCACGAAAAGTTCTTGTATTTTAAGATAAAATCTTACGCTATGAAAGAAAAAACTTCCAGCTCGCTGAAATATGTTCATTTGCTGAAAACCAACAAAACCACGAAAAGTTCTTGTATTTTAAGATAAAATCTTTTTGCTTTGAAGAAGAAAGCTCTCGCTGGCTGAAATCAGTTCATTAGATGAAAACCAACAAAAATTGACAAGAAACACGAAAAGTTCTTGTATTTTAAGATAAAATCTTACGCTATTAAAGAAAAAACTCCCAGCTCGCTGAAATATGTTCATTTGCTGAAAACCAACAAAACCACGAAAAGTTCTTGTATTTGAAGATAAAATCTTTTTGCTTTGAAGAAGAAAGATCTAGCTGACTGAAATAAGTTCATGAGATGAAAGCCAACAAAAATTGACAAGAACCACGAAAAGTTCTTGTATTTTAAGATAAAATCTTACGCTATTAAAGAAAAAACTCCCAGCTCGCTGAAATATGTTCATTTGCTGAAAACCAACAAAACCACGAAAAGTTCTTGTATTTGAAGATAAAATCTTTTTGCTTTGAAGAAGAAAGATCGAGCTGACTGAAATAAGTTCATTAGATGAAAACCAACAAAAATTGAAAAGAACCACGAAAAGTTCTTGTATTTTAAGATAAAATCTTACGCTATTAAGGAAAAAACTTCCAGCTCGCTGAAATATGTTCATTTGCTGAAAACCATCAAAACCACGAAAAGTTCTTGTATTTCAAATAAAATCTTTTTGCTTTGAAGAAGAAAGATCTGGCTGACTGAAATACGTTGATTAGATGAAAACCAACAAAAATTCACAAGAAACACGAAAAGTTCTTGTATTTTAAGATAAAATCTTACGCTATTAAAGAAAAAACTTCTTGCTCGCTGAAATCTGTTCATTTGCTGATAACCAACAAAACCACGAAAAGTTCTTGTATTTGAAGATAAAATCCTTTTGCTTTGAAGAAGAAAGATCTAGCTGACTGAAATAAGTTCATTGGATGAAAACCAACAAAAATTGACAAGAACCACGAAAAGTTCTTGTATTTTAAGATAATATCTTACGCTATTAAAGAAAAAACTTCTTGCTCGCTGAAATCTGTTCATTTGCTGAAAACCAACAAAACCACGAAAAGTTCTTGTATTTTAAGATAAAATCTTTTTGCTTTGAAGAAGAAAGCTCTCGCTGGCTGAAATCAGTTCATTAGATGAAAACCAACAAAAATTGACAAGAAACACGAAAAGTTCTTGTATTTTAAGATAAAATCTTACGCTATTAAAGAAAAAACTCCCAGCTCGCTGAAATATGTTCATTTGCTGAAAACCAACAAAACCACGAAAAGTTCTTGTATTTGAAGATAAAATCTTTTTGCTTTGAAGAAGAAAGATCTAGCTGACTGAAATAAGTTCATGAGATGAAAGCCAACAAAAATTGACAAGAACCACGAAAAGTTCTTGTATTTTAAGATAAAATCTTACGCTATTAAAGAAAAAACTCCCAGCTCGCTGAAATATGTTCATTTGCTGAAAACCAACAAAACCACGAAAAGTTCTTGTATTTGAAGATAAAATCTTTTTGCTTTGAAGAAGAAAGATCGAGCTGACTGAAATAAGTTCATTAGATGAAAACCAACAAAAATTGAAAAGAACCACGAAAAGTTCTTGTATTTTAAGATAAAATCTTACGCTATTAAGGAAAAAACTTCCAGCTCGCTGAAATATGTTCATTTGCTGAAAACCATCAAAACCACGAAAAGTTCTTGTATTTCAAATAAAATCTTTTTGCTTTGAAGAAGAAAGATCTGGCTGACTGAAATAAGTTGATTAGATGAAAACCAACAAAAATTCACAAGAAACACGAAAAGTTCTTGTATTTTAAGATAAAATCTTACGCTATTAAAGAAAAAACTTCTTGCTCGCTGAAATCTGTTCATTTGCTGATAACCAACAAAACCACGAAAAGTTCTTGTATTTGAAGATAAAATCCTTTTGCTTTGAAGAAGAAAGATCTAGCTGACTGAAATAAGTTCATTAGATGAAAACCAACAAAAATTGACAAGAACCACGAAAAGTTCTTGTATTTTAAGATAAAATCTTACGCGATGAAAGAAAAAACTTCTTGCTCGCTGAAATCTGTTCATTTGCTGAAAACCATCAAAACCACGAAAAGTTCTTGTATTTGAAGATAAAATCTTTTTGCTTTGAAGAAGAAAGATCCAGCTGACTGAAAAAAGTTCATTAGATGAAAACCAACAAAAATTGACAAGAACCACGAAAAGTTCTTGTATTTTAAGATAAAATCTTACGCTATTAAGAAAAAACTTCCAGCTCGCTGAAATATGTTCATTTGCTGAAAACCATCAAAACCACGTAAAGTTCTTGTATTTGAAGATAACATCTTTTTGCTTTGAAGAAGAAAGATCGAGCTGACTGAAATAAGTTCATTCGATGAAAACCAACAAAAATTGACAAGAACCACGAAAAGTTCTTGTATTTTAAGATAAAATCTTAAGCTATTAAAGAAAAAACTCCCAGCTCGCTGAAATCTGTTCATTTGCTGAAAACCAAAAAAACCACGAAAAGTTCTTGTATTTGAAGATAAAATCTTTTTGCTTTGAAGAAGAAAGATCCAGCTGACAGAAATAAGTTGATTGGATGAAAACCAACAAAAATTGACAAGAACCACGAAAAGTTCTTGTATTTTAAGATAAAATCCTACGCTATTAAGGAAAAAACTTCCAGCTCGCTGAAATATGTTCATTTGCTGAAAACCATCAAAACCACGAAAAGTTGTTGTATTTGAAGATAAAATCTTTTTGCTTTGAAGAAGAAAGATCGAGCTGACTGAAATAAGTTCATTGGATGAAAAGCAACAAAAATTGACAAGAACCACGAAAAGTTCTTGTATTTTAAGATAAAATCTTTTTGTATTAAAGAAGAAAGATCTTGCTGACTGAAATAAGTTCATTTGATGAAAACCAACAAAAATTGACAAGAACCACGAAAAGTTCTTGTATTTTAAGATAAAATCTGACGCTATTAAAGAAAAAACTTCCAGCTCGCTGAAATATGTTCATTTGCTGAAAACCAACAAAACCACGAAAAGTTCTTGTATTTGAAGATAAAATCTTTTTGCTTTGAAGAAGAAAGATCCAGCTGACTGAAATAAGCTCATTGGATGAAAACCAACAAAATTTGACAAGAAACACGAAAAGTTCTTGTATTTTAAGAAAAAATCTGACGCTATTAAAGAAATAACTTCCAGCTCGCTGAAATATGTTCATTCGCTGAAAACCAACAAATCCACGAAAAGTTCTTGTATTTGAAGATAAAATCTTTTTGTATTAAAGAAGAAAGATCTTGCTGACTGAAATAAGTTCATTTGATGAAAACCAACAAAAATTGACAAGAACCACGAAAAGTTCTTGTATTTTAAGATAAAATCTTACGCTATTAAAGAAAAAACTTCTCGCTCGCTGAAATATGTTCATTTGCTGAAAACCAACAAATGCACGAAAAGTTCTTGTATTTGAAGATAAAATCTTTTTGCATTAAAGAAGAAAGATCTAGCTGACTGAAATAAGTTCATGAGATGAAAACCAACAAAAATTGACAAGAACCACGAAAAGTTCTTGTATTTTAAGATAAAATCTTACGCTATGAAAGAAAAAACTTCCAGCTCGCTGAAATATGTTCATTTGCTGAAAACCAACAAAACCACGAAAAGTTCTTGTATTTGAAGATAAAATCTTTTTGCTTTGAAGAAGAAAGATCCAGCTGACTGAAATAAGCTCATTGGATGAAAACCAACAAAATTTGACAAGAACCACGAAAAGTTCTTGTATTTTAAGAAAAAATCTGACGCTATTAAAGAAATAACTTCCAGCTCGCTGAAATATGTTCATTCGCTGAAAACCAACAAATCCACGAAAAGTTGTTGTATTTGAAGATAAAATCTTTTTGCTTTGAAGAAGAAAGATCGAGCTGACTGAAATAAGTTCATTGGATGAAAAGCAACAAAAATTGACAAGAACCACGAAAAGTTCTTGTATTTTAAGATAAAATCTTTTTGTATTAAAGAAGAAAGATCTTGCTGACTGAAATAAGTTCATTTGATGAAAACCAACAAAAATTGACAAGAACCACGAAAAGTTCTTGTATTTTAAGATAAAATCTGACGCTATTAAAGAAAAAACTTCCAGCTCGCTGAAATATGTTCATTTGCTGAAAACCAACAAAACCACGAAAAGTTCTTGTATTTGAAGATAAAATCTTTTTGCTTTGAAGAAGAAAGATCCAGCTGACTGAAATAAGCTCATTGGATGAAAACCAACAAAATTTGACAAGAAACACGAAAAGTTCTTGTATTTTAAGAAAAAATCTGACGCTATTAAAGAAATAACTTCCAGCTCGCTGAAATATGTTCATTCGCTGAAAACCAACAAATCCACGAAAAGTTCTTGTATTTGAAGATAAAATCTTTTTGTATTAAAGAAGAAAGATCTTGCTGACTGAAATAAGTTCATTTGATGAAAACCAACAAAAATTGACAAGAACCACGAAAAGTTCTTGTATTTTAAGATAAAATCTTACGCTATTAAAGAAAAAACTTCTCGCTCGCTGAAATATGTTCATTTGCTGAAAACCAACAAATGCACGAAAAGTTCTTGTATTTGAAGATAAAATCTTTTTGCATTAAAGAAGAAAGATCTAGCTGACTGAAATAAGTTCATGAGATGAAAACCAACAAAAATTGACAAGAACCACGAAAAGTTCTTGTATTTTAAGATAAAATCTTACGCTATGAAAGAAAAAACTTCCAGCTCGCTGAAATATGTTCATTTGCTGAAAACCAACAAAACCACGAAAAGTTCTTGTATTTGAAGATAAAATCTTTTTGCTTTGAAGAAGAAAGATCCAGCTGACTGAAATAAGCTCATTGGATGAAAACCAACAAAATTTGACAAGAACCACGAAAAGTTCTTGTATTTTAAGAAAAAATCTGACGCTATTAAAGAAATAACTTCCAGCTCGCTGAAATATGTTCATTCGCTGAAAACCAACAAATCCACGAAAAGTTCTTGTATTTGAAGATAAAATCTTTTTGTATTAAAGAAGAAAGATCTTGCTGACTGAAATAAGTTCATTTGATGAAAACCAACAAAAATTGACAAGAACCACGAAAAGTTCTTGTATTTTAAGATAAAATCTTACGCTATTAAAGAAAAAACTTCTCGCTCGCTGAAATATGTTCATTTGCTGAAAACCAACAAATCCACGAAACGTTCTTGTATTTGAAGATAAAATCTTTTTGCATTCAAGAAGAAAGATCTAGCTGACTGAAATATGTTCATGAGATGAAAACCAACAAAAATTAACAAGAACCACGAAAAGTTCTTGTATTTTAAGATAAAATCTGACGCTATGAAAGAAAAAACTTCCAGCTCGCTGAAATATGTTCATTTGCTGAAAACCAACAAAACCACGAAAAGTTCTTGTATTTGAAGATAAAATCTTTTTGCATTAAAGAAGAAAGATCTTGCTGACTGAAATAAGTTCATTGGATGAAAACCAACAAAAATTGACAAGAACCACGAAAAGTTCTTGTATTTTAAGATACAATCTGACGCTATTAAAGAAAAAACTTCCAGCTCGCTGAAATATGTTCATTTGCTGAAAACCATCAAAAGATCGAAAAGTTCTTGTATTTGAAGAGAAAATCTTTTTGCTTTGAAGAAGAAAGATCTGGCTGACTGAAATGAATTCATTCGATGAAAACCAACAAAATTTGACAAGAACCACGAAAAGTTCTTGTATTTTAAGATAAAATCTGACGCTATTAAAGAAAAAACTTCTCGCTCGCTGAAATATGTTCATTTGATGAAAACCAACAAAACCACGAAAAGTTCTTGTATTTGAAGATAAAATCTTTTTGCATTAAAGAAGAAAGATCTAGCTGACTGAAATAAGTTCATTCGATGAAAACCAACAAAAATTGACAAGAACCACGAAAATTTCTTGTATTTTAAGATAAAATCTTACGCTATTAAAGAAAAAACTTCTAGCTCGCTGAAATCTGTTCATTTGCTGAAAATCAACAAAACCACGAAAAGTTCTTGTATTTGAAGATAAAATCTTTTTGCTTTGAAGAAGAAAGATCCAGCTGACTGAAATAAGTTCATCAGATGAAAACCAACAAAAATTGACAAGAACCACGAAAAGTTCTTGTATTTTAAGATAAAATCTTACGCTATCAAAGAAAAAACTCCCAGCTCGCTGAAATATGTTCATTTGCTGAAAACCAACAAAACCACGAAAAGTTCTTGTATTTGAAGATAAAATCTTTTTGCTTTGAAGAAGAATGATCCAGCTGACTGAAATAAGTTCATTAGATGAAAACCAACAAAAAATGACAAGAACCACGAAAAGTTCTTGTATTTTAAGATAAAATCTTGCGCTATTAAGGAAATAACTTCCAGCTCGCTGAAATATGTTCATTTGCTGAAAACCATCAAAACCACGAAAAGTTCTTGTATTTGAAGATAAAATCTTTTTGCTTTGAGGAAGAAAGATCTGGCTGACTGAAATAAGTTCATTAGATGAAAACCAACAAAAATTGACAAGAAACACAAAAAGTTCTTGTATTTTAAGATAAAATCTTACTCTATTCAGTAAAAAACTTCCAGCTGGCTGAAATATGTTCATTTGCTGAAAACCATCAAAACCACGAAAAGTTCTTGTATTTGAAGGTAAAATCTTTTTGCTTTGAAGAAGAAAGATCTAGCTGACTGAAAAAAGTTCATTAGATGAAAACCAACAAAAATTCACAAGAAACACGAAAAGTTCTTGTATTTTAAGATAAAATCTTACGCGATGAAAGAAAAAACTTCTTGCTCGCTGAAATCTGTTCATTTGCTGAAAACCATCAAAACCACGAAAAGTTCTTGTATTTGAAGATAACATCTTTTTGCTTTGAAGAAGAAAGATCGAGCTGACTGAAATAAGTTCATTCGATGAAAACCAACAAAAATTGACAAGAACCACGAAAAGTTCTTGTATTTTAAGATAAAATCTTAAGCTATTAAAGAAAAAACTCCCAGCTCGCTGAAATCTGTTCATTTGCTGAAAACCAAAAAAACCACGAAAAGTTCTTGTATTTGAAGATAAAATCTTTTTGCTTTGAAGAAGAAAGATCCAGCTGACTGAAATAAGTTGATTGGATGAAAACCAACAAAAATTGACAAGAACCACGAAAAGTTCTTGTATTTTAAGATAAAATCCTACGCTATTAAGGAAAAAACTTCCAGCTCGCTGAAATATGTTCATTTGCTGAAAACCATCAAAACCACGAAAAGTTGTTGTATTTGAAGATAAAATCTTTTTGCTTTGAAGAAGAAAGATCGAGCTGACTGAAATAAGTTCATTGGATGAAAAGCAACAAAAATTGACAAGAACCACGAAAAGTTCTTGTATTTTAAGATAAAATCTTTTTGTATTAAAGAAGAAAGATCTTGCTGACTGAAATAAGTTCATTTGATGAAAACCAACAAAAATTGACAAGAACCACGAAAAGTTCTTGTATTTTAAGAAAAAATCTGACGCTATTAAAGAAATAACTTCCAGCTCGCTGAAATATGTTCATTCGCTGAAAACCAACAAATCCACGAAAAGTTCTTGTATTTGAAGATAAAATCTTTTTGTATTAAAGAAGAAAGATCTTGCTGACTGAAATATGTTCATTTGATGAAAACCAACAAAAATTGACAAGAACCACGAAAAGTTCTTGTATTTTAAGATAAAATCTTACGCTATGAAAGAAAAAACTTCCAGCTCGCTGAAATATGTTCATTTGCTGAAAACCAACAAATGCACGAAAAGTTCTTGTATTTGAAGATAAAATCTTTTTGCATTAAAGAAGAAAGATCTAGCTGACTGAAATAAGTTCATGAGATGAAAACCAACAAAAATTGACAAGAACCACGAAAAGTTCTTGTATTTTAAGATAAAATCTTACGCTATGAAATAAAAAACTTCCAGCTCGCTGAAATATGTTCATTTGCTGAAAACCAACAAAACCACGAAAAGTTCTTGTATTTGAAGATAAAATCTTTTTGCTTTGAAGAAGAAAGATCCAGCTGACTGAAATAAGCTCATTGGATGAAAACCAACAAAATTTGACAAGAACCACGAAAAGTTCTTGTATTTTAAGAAAAAATCTGACGCTATTAAAGAAATAACTTCCAGCTCGCTGAAATATGTTCATTCGCTGAAAACCAACAAATCCACGAAAAGTTCTTGTATTTGAAGATAAAATCTTTTTGTATTAAAGAAGAAAGATCTTGCTGACTGAAATAAGTTCATTTGATGAAAACCAACAAAAATTGACAAGAACCACGAAAAGTTCTTGTATTTTAAGATAAAATCTTACGCTATTAAAGAAAATACTTCTCGCTCGCTGAAATATGTTCATTTGCTGAAAACCAACAAATCCACGAAACGTTCTTGTATTTGAAGATAAAATCTTTTTGCATTAAAGAAGAAAGATCTCGCTGACTGAAATAAGTTCATTCGATGAAAACCAACAAAAATTGACAAGAACCACGAAAATTTCTTGTATTTTAAGATAAAATCTTACGCTATTAAGGAAAAAACTTCTAGCTCGCTGAAATCTGTTCATTTGCTGAAAACCAACAAAACCACGAAAAGTTCTTGTATTTGAAGATAAAATCTTTTTGCTTTGAAGAAGAAAGATCCAGCTGACTGAAATAAGTTCATCAGATGAAAACCAACAAAAATTGACAAGAACCACGAAAAGTTCTTGTATTTTAAGATAAAATCTTACGCTATCAAAGAAAAAACTCCCAGCTCGCTGAAATATGTTCATTTGCTGAAAACCAACAAAACCACGAAAAGTTCTTGTATTTGAAGATAAAATCTTTTTGCTTTGAAGAAGAAAATCTGGCTGACTGAAATAAGTTCATTAGATGAAAACCAACAAAAATTGACAAGAAACACAAAAAGTTCTTGTATTTTAAGATAAAATCTTACTCTATTCAGTAAAAAACTTCCAGCTGGCTGAAATATGTTCATTTGCTGAAAACCATCAAAACCACGAAAAGTTCTTGTATTTGAAGGTAAAATCTTTTTGCTTTGAAGAAGAAAGATCTAGCTGACTGAAATAAGTTCATTCGATGAAAACCAACAAAAATTGACAAGAACCACGAAAAGTTCTTGTATTTTAAGATAAAATCTTACGCTATTAAGAAAAAACTTCCAGCTTGCTGAAATATGTTCATTTGCTAAAAACCATCAAAACCACGAAAAGTTCTTGTATTTGAAGATAACATCTTTTTGCTTTGAAGAAGAAAGATCTAGCTGACTGAAATAAGTTGATTAGATGAAAACCAACAAAAATTGACAAGAACCACGAAAAGTTCTTGTATTTTAAGATAAAATCTTACGCTATTAAAGAAAAAACTCCCAGCTCGCTGAAATATGTTCATTTGCTGAAAACCAACAAAACCACGAAAAGTTCTTGTATTTGAAGATAAAATCTTTTTGCTTTGAAGAAGAAAGATCGAGCTGACTGAAATAAGTTCATTAGATGAAAACCAACAAAAATTGAAAAGAACCACGAAAAGTTCTTGTATTTTAAGATAAAATCTTACGCTATTAAGGAAAAAACTTCCAGCTCGCTGAAATATGTTCATTTGCTGAAAACCATCAAAACCACGAAAAGTTCTTGTATTTCAAATAAAATCTTTTTGCTTTGAAGAAGAAAGATCTGGCTGACTGAAATAAGTTGATTAGATGAAAACCAACAAAAATTCACAAGAAACACGAAAAGTTCTTGTATTTTAAGATAAAATCTTACGCTATTAAAGAAAAAACTTCTTGCTCGCTGAAATCTGTTCATTTGCTGATAACCAACAAAACCACGAAAAGTTCTAGTATTTGAAGATAAAATCCTTTTGCTTTGAAGAAGAAAGATCTAGCTGACTGAAATAAGTTCATCAGATGAAAACCAACAAAAATTGACAAGAATCACGAAAAGTTCTTGGATTTTAAGATAAAATCTTAAGCGATTAAAGAAAAAACTTCTTGCTCGCTGAAATCTGTTCATTTGCTGAAAACCATCAAAACCACGAAAAGTTCTTGTATTTGAAGATAAAATCTTTTTGCTTTGAAGAAGAAAGATCCAGCTGACTGAAAAAAGTTCATTAGATGAAAACCAACAAAAATTGACAAGAACCACGAAAAGTTCTTGTATTTTAAGATAAAATCTTAAGCTATTAAAGAAAAAACTCCCAGCTCGCTGAAATCTGTTCATTTGCTGAAAACCAAAAAAACCACGAAAAGTTCTTGTATTTGAAGATAAAATCTTTTTGCTTTGAAGAAGAAAGATCCAGCTGACTGAAATAAGTTGATTGGATGAAAACCAACAAAAATTGACAAGAACCACGAAAAGGTCTTGTATTTTAAGATAAAATCCTACGCTATTAAGGAAAAAACTTCCAGCTCGCTGAAATATGTTCATTTGCTGAAAACCATCAAAACCACGAAAAGTTGTTGTATTTGAAGATAAAATCTTTTTGCTTTGAAGAAGAAAGATCGAGCTGACTGAAATAAGTTCATTAGATGAAAACCAACAAAAATTGACAAGAACCACGAAAAGTTCTTGTATTTTAAGATAAAATCTTACGCTATTAAAGAAAAAACTTCTTGCTCGCTGAAATCTGTTCATTTGCTGAAAACCAACAAAACCACGAAAAGTTCTTGTATTTTAAGATAAAATCTTTTTGCTTTGAAGAAGAAAGATCTAGCTGGCTGAAATCAGTTCATTAGATGAAAACCAACAAAAATTGACAAGAAACACGAAAAGTTCTTGTATTTTAAGATAAAATCTTACGCTATTAAAGAAAAAACTCCCAGCTCGCTGAAATATGTTCATTTGCTGAAAACCAACAAAACCACGAAAAGTTCTTGTATTTGAAGATAAAATCTTTTTGCTTTGAAGAAGAAAGATCTAGCTGACTGAAATAAGTTCATTAGATGAAAGCCAACAAAAATTGACAAGAACCACGAAAAGTTCTTGTATTTTAAGATAAAATCTTGCTCTATTAAGTAAAAAACTTCCAGCTGGCTGAAATATGTTCATTTGCTGAAAACCATCAAAACCACGAAAAGTTCTTGTATTTGAAAGTAAAATCTTTTTGCTTTGAAGAAGAAAGATCTCGCTGACTGAAATAAGTTCATTGGATGAAAACCAACAAAAATTGACAAGAACCACGAAAAGTTCTTGTCTTTTAAGATAAAATCTTACGCTATTAAGAAAAAACTTCCAGCTTGCTGAAATATGTTCATTTGCTAAAAACCATCAAAACCACGAAAAGTTGTTGTATTTGAAGATAACATCTTTTTGCTTTGAAGAAGAAAGATCGAGCTGACTGAAATAAGTTGATTAGATGAAAACCAACAAAAATTGACAAGAACCACGAAAAGTTCTTGTATTTTAAGATAAAATCTTACGCTATTAAAGAAAAAACTCCCAGCTCGCTGAAATATGTTCATTTGCTGAAAACCAACAAAACCACGAAAAGTTCTTGTATTTGAAGATAAAATCTTTTTGCTTTGAAGAAGACAGATCGAGCTGACTGAAATAAGTTCATTAGATGAAAACCAACAAAAATTGAAAAGAACCACGAAAAGTTCTTGTATTTTAAGATAAAATCTTACGCTATTAAAGAAAAAACTTCCAGCTCACTGAAATATGTTCATTTGCTGAAAACCAACAAAACCACGAAAAGTTCTTGTATTTGAAGATAAAATCCTTTTGCTTTGAAGAAGAAAGATCTAGCTGACTGAAATAAGTTCATTAGATGAAAACCAACAAAAATTGACAAGAACCACGAAAAGTTCTTGTCTTTTAAGATAAAATCTTACGCGATTAAAGAAAAAGCTTCTTGCTCGCTGAAATCTGTTCATTTGCTGAAAACCATCAAAACCACGAAAAGTTCTTGTATTTGAAGATAAAATCTTTTTGCTTTGAAGAAGAAAGATCCAGCTGACTGAAAAAAGTTCATTAGATGAAAACCAACAAAAATTGACAAGAACCACGAAAAGTTCTTGTATTTTAAGATAAAATCTTACGCTATTAAGGAAAAAACTTCCAGCTCGCTGAAATATGTTCATTTGCTGAAAACCATCAAAACCACGAAAAGTTGTTGTGTTTGAAGATAAAATCTTTTTGCTTTGAAGAAGAAAGATCTAGCTGACTGAAATAAGTTCATTAGATGAAAACCAACAAAAATTGACAAGAACCACGAAAAGTTCTTGTATTTTAAGATAAAATCTTACGCTATTAAGGAAAAAACTTCCAGCTCGCCGAAATATGTTCATTTGCTGAAAACCATCAAAACCACGAAAAGTTCTTGTATTTGAAGATAAAATCCTTTTGCTTTGAAGAAGAAACATCCAGCTGACTGAAATAAGTTCATCAGATGAAAACCAACAAAAATTGACAAGAACCACGAAAGGTTCTTGTATTTTAAGATAAAATCTTACGCTATCAAAGAAAAAACTCCCAGCTCGCTGAAATATGTTCATTTGCTGAAAACCAACAAAACCACGAAAAGTTCTTGTATTTGAAGATAAAATCTTTTTGCTTTGAAGAAGAATGATCCAGCTGACTGAAATAAGTTCATTAGATGAAAACCAACAAAAAATGACAAGAACCACGAAAAGTTCTTGTATTTTAAGATAAAATCTTACGCTATTAAGGAAAAAACTCCCAGCGCGCTGAGATATGTTCATTTGCTGAAAACCAACAAAACCACGAAAAGTTCTTGTATTTGAAGATAAAATCTTTTTGCTTTGAAGAAGAAAGATCCAGCTGACTGAAATAAGTTCATAAGATGAAAACCAACAAAAATTGACAAGAACCACGAAAAGTTCTTGTATTTTAAGATAAAATCTTACTCCATTAAGGAAAAAACTTCCAGCTCGCTGAAATATGTTCATTTGCTGAAAACCATCAAAACCACGAAAAGTTCTTGTATTTGAAGATAAAATCTTTTTGCTTTGAAGAAGAAAGGTCTAGCTGACTGAAATAAGTTCATCAGATGAAAACCAACACAAATTGTCAAGAACCACGAAAAGTTCTTGTATTTTAAGATAAAATCTTACGCTATTAAGGAAAAAACTTCCAGCTCGCTGAAATATGTTCATTTGCTGAAAACCATCAAAACCACGAAAAGTTCTTGTCTTTGAAGATAAAATCTTTTTGCTTTGAAGAAGAAAGATCCAGCTGACTGAAATAAGTTGATTAGATGAAAACCAACAAAAGTTGACAAGAACCACGAAAAGTTCTTGTATTTTAAGATAAAATCTTACGCTATTAAAGAAAAAACTTCTTGCTCGCTGAAATCTGTTCATTTGCTGAAAACCAACAAAACCACGAAAAGTTCTTGTATTTGAAGATAAAATGTTTTTGCTTTGAAGAATAAAGATCTAGCTGACTGAAATAAGTTCATTAGATGAAAACCAACAAAAATTGACAAGAACCACGAAAAGTTCTTGTATTTTAAGATAAAATCTTACTCCATTAAGGAAAAAACTTCCAGCTCGCTGAAATATGTTCATTTGCTGAAAACCATCAAAACCACGAAAAGTTCTTGTATTTGAAGATAAAATCTTTTTGCTTTGAAGAAGAAAGATCTAGCTGACTGAAATAAGTTCATTAGATGAAAACCAACAAAAATTGACAAGAACCACGAAAAGTTCTTGTATTTTAAGATAAAATCTTACTCTATTAAGGAAAAAACTTCCAGCTCGCTGAAATATGTTCATTTGCTGAAAACCATCAAAACCACGAAAAGTTCTTGTATTTGAAGATAAAATCTTTTTGCTTTGAAGAAGAAAGATCCAGCTGACTGAAATAATTTCATTAGATGAAAACCAACAAAAATTGACAAGAACCACGAAAAGTTCTTGTATTTTAAGATAAAATCTTACGCTATCAAAGAAAAAACTTCTTGCAAAATGAAATCTGTTCATTTGCTGAAAACCAACAAAACCACGAAAAGTTCTTGTATTTTAAGATAAAATCTTACGCTATTAAAGAAAAAACTCCCAGCTCACTGAAATATGTTCATTTGCTGAAAACCAACAAAACCACGAAAAGTTCTTGTATTTGAAGATAAAATCTTTTTGCTTTGAAGAAGAAAGATCCAGCTGACTGAAATCAGTTCATGAGATGAAAACCAACAAAAATTGACAAGAACCACGAAAAGTTCTTGTATTTTAAGATAAAATTTTACGCTATTAAGGAACAAACTTCCAGCTCGCTGAAATATGTTCATTTGCTGAAAACCACCAAAACCACGAAAAGTTCTTGTATTTGAAGATAAAATGTTTTTGCTTTGAATAAGAAAGATCCAGCTGACTGAAATAAGTTCATCAGATGAAAACCAACAAAAATTGACAAGAACCACGAAAAGTTCTTGTATTTTAAGATAAAATATTTTTGCTTTGAAGAAGAAAGATCGAGCTGACTGAAATAAGTTCATGAGATGAAAACCAACAAAAATTGACAAGAACCACCAAAAGTTCTTGTATTTTAAGATAAAATCTTACTCCTTTTAAGGAAAAAACTTCCAGCTCGCTGAAATATGTTCATTTGCTGAAAACCATCAAAAGATCGAAAAGTTCTTGTATTTGAAGAGAAAATCTTTTTGCTTTGAAGAAGAAAGATCTGGCTGACTGAAATGAATTCATTCGATGAAAACCAACAAAATTTGACAAGAACCACGAAAAGTTCTTGTATTTGAAGATAAAATCTGACGCTATTAAAGAAAAAACTTCTCGCTCGCTGAAATATGTTCATTTGATGAAAACCAACAAAACCACGAAAAGTTCTTGTATTTGAAGATAAAATCTTTTTGCATTAAAGAAGAAAGATCTAGCTGACTGAAATAAGTTCATTCGATGAAAACCAACAAAAATTGACAAGAACCACGAAAATTTCTTGTATTTTAAGATAAAATCTTACGCTATTAAAGAAAAAACTTCTAGCTCGCTGAAATCTGTTCATTTGCTGAAAACCAACAAAACCACGAAAAGTTCTTGTATTTGAAGATAAAATCTTTTTGCTTTGAAGAAGAATGATCCAGCTGACTGAAATAAGTTCATTAGATGAAAACCAACAAAAAATGACAAGAACCACGAAAAGTTCTTGTATTTTAAGATAAAATCTTACGCTATTAAGGAAAAAACTTCCAGCTCGCTGAAATATGTTCATTTGCTGAAAACCATCAAAACCACGAAAAGTTCTTGTATTTGAAGATAAAATCTTTTTGTTTTGAAGAAGAAAGATCTTGCTGACTGAAATAAGTTCATTAGATGAAAACCAACAAAAATTGACAAGAACCACGAAAAGTTCTTGTATTTTAAGATCAAATCTTACGCTATTAAGGAAAAAACTCCCAGCGTGCTGAGATATGTTCATTTGCTGAAAACCAACAAAACCACGAAAAGTTCTTGTATTTGAAGATAAAATTTTTTTGCTTTGAAGAAGAAAGATCTAGCTGACTGAAATAAGTTCATTAGATGAAAACCAACATAAATTGAAAAGAACCACGAAAAGTTCTTGTATTTTAAGATAAAATCTCACGCTATTAAGGAAAAAACTTCTTGCTCGCTGAAATATGTTCATTTGCTGAAAACCAACAAAACCACGAAAAGTTCTTGTATTTGAAGATAAAATCTTTTTGGTTTCAAGAAGAAAGATCCAGCTGACTGAAATAAGTTCATTAGATGAAAACCAACAAAAATTGACAAGAACCACGAAAAGTTCTTGTATTTTAAGATAAAATCTGACGCTATCAAAGAAAAAACTCCCAGCTCGCTGAAATATGTTCATTTGCTGAAAACCAACAAAACCACGAAAAGTTCTTGTATTTTAAGATCAAATCTTACGCTATTAAGGAAAAAACTCCCAGCGCGCTGAGATATGTTCATTTGCTGAAAACCAACAAAACCACGAAAAGTTCTTGTATTTGAAGATAAAATCTTTTTGCTTTGAAGAAGAAAGATCCAGCTGACTGAAATAAGTTCATAAGATGAAAACCAACAAAAATTGACAAGAACCACGAAAAGTTCTTGTATTTTAAGATAAAATCTTACTCCATTAAGGAAAAAACTTCCAGCTCGCTGAAATATGTTCATTTGCTGAAAACCATCAAAACCACGAAAAGTTCTTGTATTTGAAGATAAAATCTTTTTGCTTTGAAGAAGAAAGATCTAGCTGACTGAAATAAGTTCATCAGATGAAAACCAACACAAATTGTCAAGAACCACGATAAGTTCTTGTATTTTAAGATAAAATCTTACGCTATTAAGGAAAAAACTTCCAGCTCGCTGAAATATGTTCATTTGCTGAAAACCATCAAAACCACGAAAAGTTCTTGTCTTTGAAGATAAAATCTTTTTGCTTTGAAGAAGAAAGATCCAGCTGACTGAAATAAGTTGATTCGATGAAAAACAACAAAAGTTGACAAGAACCACGAAAAGTTCTTGTATTTTAAGATAAAATCTTACGCTATTAAAGAAAAAACTTCTTGCTCGCTGAAATCTGTTCATTTGCTGAAAACCAACAAAACCACGAAAAGTTCTTGTATTTGAAGATAAAATGTTTTTGCTTTGAAGAATAAAGATCGAGCTGACTGAAATAAGTTCATTAGATGAAAACCAACAAAAATTGACAAGAACCACGAAAAGTTCTTGTATTTTAAGATAAAATCTTACTCCATTAAGGAAAAAACTTCCAGCTCGCTGAAATATGTTCATTTGCTGAAAACCATCAAAACCACGAAAAGTTCTTGTATTTGAAGATAAAATCTTTTTGCTTTGAAGAAGAAAGATCTAGCTGACTGAAATAAGTTCATGAGATGAAAACCAACAAAAATTGACAAGAACCACGAAAAGTTCTTGTATTTTAAGATAAAATCTTACGCTATTAAGGAAAAAACTTCCAGCTCGCTGAAATATGTTCATTTGCTGAAAACCATCAAAACCACGAAAAGTTCTTGTATTTGAAGATAAAATGTTTTTGCTTTGAATAAGAAAGATCCAGCTGACTGAAATAAGTTCATCAGATGAAAACCAACAAAAATTGACAAGAACCACGAAAAGTTCTTGTATTTTAAGATAAAATATTTTTGCTTTGAAGAAGAAAGATCGAGCTGACTGAAATAAGTTCATGAGATGAAAACCAACAAAAATTGACAAGAACCACCAAAAGTTCTTGTATTTTAAGATAAAATCTTACTCCTTTTAAGGAAAAAACTTCCAGCTCGCTGAAATATGTTCATTTGCTGAAAACCATCAAAAGATCGAAAAGTTCTTGTATTTGAAGAGAAAATCTTTTTGCTTTGAAGAAGAAAGATCTGGCTGACTGAAATGAATTCATTCGATGAAAACCAACAAAATTTGACAAGAACCACGAAAAGTTCTTGTATTTGAAGATAAAATCTGACGCTATTAAAGAAAAAACTTCTCGCTCGCTGAAATATGTTCATTTGATGAAAACCAACAAAACCACGAAAAGTTCTTGTATTTGAAGATAAAATCTTTTTGCATTAAAGAAGAAAGATCTAGCTGACTGAAATAAGTTCATTCGATGAAAACCAACAAAAATTGACAAGAACCACGAAAATTTCTTGTATTTTAAGATAAAATCTTACGCTATTAAAGAAAAAACTTCTAGCTCGCTGAAATCTGTTCATTTGCTGAAAACCAACAAAACCACGAAAAGTTCTTGTATTTGAAGATAAAATCTTTTTGCTTTGAAGAAGAATGATCCAGCTGACTGAAATAAGTTCATTAGATGAAAACCAACAAAAAATGACAAGAACCACGAAAAGTTCTTGTATTTTAAGATAAAATCTTACGCTATTAAGGAAAAAACTTCCAGCTCGCTGAAATATGTTCATTTGCTGAAAACCATCAAAACCACGAAAAGTTCTTGTATTTGAAGATAAAATCTTTTTGTTTTGAAGAAGAAAGATCTTGCTGACTGAAATAAGTTCATTAGATGAAAACCAACAAAAATTGACAAGAACCACGAAAAGTTCTTGTATTTTAAGATCAAATCTTACGCTATTAAGGAAAAAACTCCCAGCGTGCTGAGATATGTTCATTTGCTGAAAACCAACAAAACCACGAAAAGTTCTTGTATTTGAAGATAAAATTTTTTTGCTTTGAAGAAGAAAGATCTAGCTGACTGAAATAAGTTCATTAGATGAAAACCAACATAAATTGAAAAGAACCACGAAAAGTTCTTGTATTTTAAGATAAAATCTCACGCTATTAAGGAAAAAACTTCTTGCTCGCTGAAATATGTTCATTTGCTGAAAACCAACAAAACCACGAAAAGTTCTTGTATTTGAAGATAAAATCTTTTTGGTTTCAAGAAGAAAGATCCAGCTGACTGAAATAAGTTCATTAGATGAAAACCAACAAAAATTGACAAGAACCACGAAAAGTTCTTGTATTTTAAGATAAAATCTGACGCTATCAAAGAAAAAACTCCCAGCTCGCTGAAATATGTTCATTTGCTGAAAACCAACAAAACCACGAAAAGTTCTTGTATTTTAAGATCAAATCTTACGCTATTAAGGAAAAAACTCCCAGCGCGCTGAGATATGTTCATTTGCTGAAAACCAACAAAACCACGAAAAGTTCTTGTATTTGAAGATAAAATCTTTTTGCTTTGAAGAAGAAAGATCCAGCTGACTGAAATAAGTTCATAAGATGAAAACCAACAAAAATTGACAAGAACCACGAAAAGTTCTTGTATTTTAAGATAAAATCTTACTCCATTAAGGAAAAAACTTCCAGCTCGCTGAAATATGTTCATTTGCTGAAAACCATCAAAACCACGAAAAGTTCTTGTATTTGAAGATAAAATCTTTTTGCTTTGAAGAAGAAAGATCTAGCTGACTGAAATAAGTTCATCAGATGAAAACCAACACAAATTGTCAAGAACCACGATAAGTTCTTGTATTTTAAGATAAAATCTTACGCTATTAAGGAAAAAACTTCCAGCTCGCTGAAATATGTTCATTTGCTGAAAACCATCAAAACCACGAAAAGTTCTTGTCTTTGAAGATAAAATCTTTTTGCTTTGAAGAAGAAAGATCCAGCTGACTGAAATAAGTTGATTCGATGAAAAACAACAAAAGTTGACAAGAACCACGAAAAGTTCTTGTATTTTAAGATAAAATCTTACGCTATTAAAGAAAAAACTTCTTGCTCGCTGAAATCTGTTCATTTGCTGAAAACCAACAAAACCACGAAAAGTTCTTGTATTTGAAGATAAAATGTTTTTGCTTTGAAGAATAAAGATCGAGCTGACTGAAATAAGTTCATTAGATGAAAACCAACAAAAATTGACAAGAACCACGAAAAGTTCTTGTATTTTAAGATAAAATCTTACTCCATTAAGGAAAAAACTTCCAGCTCGCTGAAATATGTTCATTTGCTGAAAACCATCAAAACCACGAAAAGTTCTTGTATTTGAAGATAAAATCTTTTTGCTTTGAAGAAGAAAGATCTAGCTGACTGAAATAAGTTCATGAGATGAAAACCAACAAAAATTGACAAGAACCACGAAAAGTTCTTGTATTTTAAGATAAAATCTTACGCTATTAAGGAAAAAACTTCCAGCTCGCTGAAATATGTTCATTTGCTGAAAACCATCAAAACCACGAAAAGTTCTTGTATTTGAAGATAAAATCTTTTTGTTTTGAAGAAGAAAGATCTTGCTGACTGAAATAAGTTCATTAGATGAAAACCAACAAAAATTGACAAGAACCACGAAAAGTTCTTGTATTTTAAGATCAAATCTTACGCTATTAAGGAAAAAACTCCCAGCGTGCTGAGATATGTTCATTTGCTGAAAACCAACAAAACCACGAAAAGTTCTTGTATTTGAAGATAAAATTTTTTTGCTTTGAAGAAGAAAGATCTAGCTGACTGAAATAAGTTCATTAGATGAAAACCAACATAAATTGACAAGAACCACGAAAAGTTCTTGTATTTCAAGATAAAATCTCACGCTATTAAGGAAAAAACTCCCAGCGCGCTGAGATATGTTCATTTGCTGAAAACCAACAAAACCACGAAAAGTTCTTGTATTTGAAGATAAAATCTTTTTGCTTTGAAGAAGAAAGATCCAGCTGACTGAAATAAGTTCATAAGATGAAAACCAACAAAAATTGACAAGAACCACGAAAAGTTCTTGTATTTTAAGATAAAATCTTACTCCATTAAGGAAAAAACTTCCAGCTCGCTGAAATATGTTCATTTGCTGAAAACCATCAAAACCACGAAAAGTTCTTGTATTTGAAGATAAAATCTTTTTGCTTTGAAGAAGAAAGATCTAGCTGACTGAAATAAGTTCATCAGATGAAAACCAACACAAATTGTCAAGAACCACGATAAGTTCTTGTATTTTAAGATAAAATCTTACGCTATTAAGGAAAAAACTTCCAGCTCGCTGAAATATGTTCATTTGCTGAAAACCATCAAAACCACGAAAAGTTCTTGTCTTTGAAGATAAAATCTTTTTGCTTTGAAGAAGAAAGATCCAGCTGACTGAAATAAGTTGATTAGATGAAAAACAACAAAAGTTGACAAGAACCACGAAAAGTTCTTGTATTTTAAGATAAAATCTTACGCTATTAAAGAAAAAACTTCTTGCTCGCTGAAATCTGTTCATTTGCTGAAAACCAACAAAACCACGAAAAGTTCTTGTATTTGAAGATAAAATGTTTTTGCTTTGAAGAATAAAGATCTAGCTGACTGAAATAAGTTCATTAGATGAAAACCAACAAAAATTGACAAGAACCACGAAAAGTTCTTGTATTTTAAGATAAAATCTTACTCCATTAAGGAAAAAACTTCCAGCTCGCTGAAATATGTTCATTTGCTGAAAACCATCAAAACCACGAAAAGTTCTTGTATTTGAAGATAAAATCTTTTTGCTTTGAAGAAGAAAGATCTAGCTGACTGAAATAAGTTCATGAGATGAAAACCAACAAAAATTGACAAGAACCACGAAAAGTTCTTGTATTTTAAGATAAAATCTTACTCTATTCAGGAAAAAACTTCCAGCTCGCTGAAATATGTTCATTTGCTGAAAACCATCAAAACCACGAAAAGTTCTTGTATTTGAAGATAAAAATCTTTTTGCTTTGAAGAAGAAAGATCCAGCTGACTGAAATAATTTCATTAGATGAAAATCAACAAAAATTGACAAGAACCACGAAAAGTTCTTGTATTTTAAGATAAAATCTTACGCTATTAAAGAAAAAACTTCTTGCTAAATGAAATCTGTTCATTTGCTGAAAACCAACAAAACCACGAAAAGTTCTTGTATTTTAAGATAAAATCTTACGCTATTAAAGAAAAAACTCCCAGCTCGCTGAAATATGTTCATTTGCTGAAAACCAACAAAACCACGAAAAGTTCTTGTATTTGAAGATAAAATCTTTTCGCTTTGAAGAAGAAAGATCCAGCTGACTGAAATCAGTTCATGAGATGAAAACCAACAAAAATTGACAAGAACCACGAAAAGTTCTTGTATTTTAAGATAAAATCTTACGCTATTAAGGAAAAAACTTCCAGCTCGCTGAAATATGTTCATTTGCTGAAAACCACCAAAACCACGAAAAGTTCTTGTATTTGAAGATAAAATGTTTTTGCTTTGAATAAGAAAGATCCAGCTGACTGAAATAAGTTCATCAGATGAAAACCAACAAAAATTGACAAGAACCACGAAAAGTTCTTGTATTTTAAGATAAAATCTTTTTGCTTTGAAGAAGAAAGATCGAGCTGACTGAAATAAGTTCATTAGATGAAAACCAACAAAAATTGACAAGAACCACGAAAAGTTCTTGTATTTTAAGATAAAATCTTACTCTATTAAGGAAAAAACTTCCAGCTCGCTGAAATATGTTCATTTGCTGAAAACCATCAAAAGATCGAAAAGTTCTTGTATTTGAAGAGAAAATCTTTTTGCTTTGAAGAAGAAAGATCTGGCTGACTGAAATCAATTCATTCGATGAAAACCAACAAAATTTGACAAGAACCACGAAAAGTTCTTGTATTTGAAGATAAAATCTGACGCTATTAAAGAAAAAACTTCTCGCTCGCTGAAATATGTTCATTTGATGAAAACCAACAAAACCACGAAAAGTTCTTGTATTTGAAGATAAAATCTTTTTGCATTAAAGAAGAAAGATCTAGCTGACTGAAATAAGTTCATTCGATGAAAACCAACAAAAATTGACAAGAACCACGAAAAGTTCTTGTATTTTAAGATAAAATCTTACGCGATCAAAGAAAAAACTCCCAGCTCGCTGAAATATGTTCATTTGCTGAAAACCAACAAAACCACGAAAAGTTCTTGTATTTGAAGATAAAATCTTTTTGCTTTGAAGAAGAATGATCCAGCTGACTGAAATAAGTTCATTAGATGAAAACCAACAAAAAATGACAAGAACCACGAAAAGTTCTTGTATTTTAAGATAAAATCTTACGCTATTAAGGAAAAAACTTCCAGCTCGCTGAAATATGTTCATTTGCTGAAAACCATCAAAACCACGAAAAGTTCTTGTATTTGAAGATAAAATCTTTTTGTTTTGAAGAAGAAAGATCTTGCTGACTGAAATAAGTTCATTAGATGAAAACCAACAAAAATTGACAAGAAGCACGAAAAGTTCTTGTATTTTAAGATCAAATCTTACGCTATTAAGGAAAAAACTCCCAGCGCGCTGAGATATGTTCATTTGCTGAAAACCAACAAAACCACGAAAAGTTCTTGTATTTGAAGATAAAATCTTTTTGCTTTGAAGAAGAAAGATCCAGCTGACTGAAATAAGTTCATAAGATGAAAACCAACAAAAATTGACAAGAACCACGAAAAGTTCTTGTATTTTAAGATAAAATCTTACTCCATTAAGGAAAAAACTTCCAGCTCGCTGAAATATGTTCATTTGCTGAAAACCATCAAAACCACGAAAAGTTCTTGTATTTGAAGATAAAATCTTTTTGCTTTGAAGAAGAAAGATCTAGCTGACTGAAATAAGTTCATTAGATGAAAACCAACATAAATTGACAAGAACCACGAAAAGTTCTTGTATTTTAAGATAAAATCTCACGCTATTAAGGAAAAAACTTCTTGCTCGCTGAAATCTGTTCATTTGCTGAAAACCAACAAAACCACGAAAAGTTCTTGTATTTGAAGATAAAATCTTTTTGCTTTGAAGAAGAAAGATCCAGCTGACTGAAATAAGTTCATGAGATGAAAACCAACAAAAATTGACAAGAACCACGAAAGGTTCTTGTATTTTAAGATAAAATCTTACGCTATCAAAGAAAAAACTCCCAGCTCGCTGAAATATGTTCATTTGCTGAAAACCAACAAAACCACGAAAAGTTCTTGTATTTGAAGATAAAATCTTTTTGCTTTGAAGAAGAATGATCCAGCTGACTGAAATAAGTTCATTAGATGAAAACCAACAAAAAATGACAAGAACCACGAAAAGTTCTTGTATTTTAAGATAAAATCTTACGCTATTAAGGAAAAAACTTCCAGCTCGCTGAAATATGTTCATTTGCTGAAAACCATCAAAACCACGAAAAGTTCTTGTATTTGAAGATAAAATCTTTTTGTTTTGAAGAAGAAAGATCTTGCTGACTGAAATAAGTTCATTAGATGAAAACTAACAAAAATTGACAAGAAGCACGAAAAGTTCTTGTATTTTAAGATCAAATCTTACGCTATTAAGGAAAAAACTCCCAGCGCGCTGAGATATGTTCATTTGCTGAAAACCAACAAAACCACGAAAAGTTCTTGTATTTGAAGATAAAATCTTTTTGCTTTGAAGAAGAAAGATCCAGCTGACTGAAATAAGTTCATAAGATGAAAACCAACAAAAATTGACAAGAACCACGAAAAGTTCTTGTATTTTAAGATAAAATCTTACTCCATTAAGGAAAAAACTTCCAGCTCGCTGAAATATGTTCATTTGCTGAAAACCATCAAAACCACGAAAAGTTCTGGTATTTGAAGATAAAATCTTTTTGCTTTGAAGAAGAAAGATCTAGCTGACTGAAATAAGTTCATTAGATGAAAACCAACATAAATTGACAAGAACCACGAAAAGTTCTTGTATTTTAAGATAAAATCTCACGCTATTAAGGAAAAAACTTCTTGCTCGCTGAAATCTGTTCATTTGCTGAAAACCAACAAAACCACGAAAAGTTCTTGTATTTGAAGATAAAATCTTTTTGCTTTGAAGAAGAAAGATCCAGCTGACTGAAATAAGTTCATGAGATGAAAACCAACAAAAATTGACAAGAACCACGAAAGGTTCTTGTATTTTAAGATAAAATCTTACGCTATCAAAGAAAAAACTCCCAGCTCGCTGAAATATGTTCATTTGCTGAAAACCAACAAAACCACGAAAAGTTCTTGTATTTGAAGATAAAATCTTTTTGCTTTGAAGAAGAATGATCCAGCTGACTGAAATAAGTTCATTAGATGAAAACCAACAAAAAATGACAAGAACCACGAAAAGTTCTTGTATTTTAAGATAAAATCTTACGCTATTAAGGAAAAAACTTCCAGCTCGCTGAAATATGTTCATTTGCTGAAAACCATCAAAACCACGAAAAGTTCTTGTATTTGAAGATAAAATCTTTTTGTTTTGAAGAAGAAAGATCTTGCTGACTGAAATAAGTTCATTAGATGAAAACTAACAAAAATTGACAAGAACCACGAAAAGTTCTTGTATTTTAAGATCAAATCTTACGCTATTAAGGAAAAAACTCCCAGCGCGCTGAGATATGTTCATTTGCTGAAAACCAACAAAACCACGAAAAGTTCTTGTATTTGAAGATAAAATCTTTTTGCTTTGAAGAAGAAAGATCCAGCTGACTGAAATAAGTTCATAAGATGAAAACCAACAAAAATTGACAAGAACCACGAAAAGTTCTTGTATTTTAAGATAAAATCTTACTCCATTAAGGAAAAAACTTCCAGCTCGCTGAAATATGTTCATTTGCTGAAAACCATCAAAACCGCGAAAAGTTCTTGTATTTGAAGATAAAATCTTTTTGCTTTGAAGAAGAAAGATCTAGCTGACTGAAATAAGTTCATCAGATGAAAACCAACACAAATTGTCAAGAACCACGAAAAGTTCTTGTATTTTAAGATAAAATCTTACGCTATTAAGGAAAAAACTTCCAGCTCGCTGAAATATGTTCATTTGCTGAAAACCATCAAAACCACGAAAAGTTCTTGTCTTTGAAGATAAAATCTTTTTGCTTTGAAGAAGAAAGATCCAGCTGACTGAAATAAGTTGATTAGATGAAAACCAACAAAAGTTGACAAGAACCACGAAAAGTTCTTGTATTTTAAGATAAAATCTTACGCTATTAAAGAAAAAACTTCTTGCTCGCTGAAATCTGTTCATTTGCTGAAAACCAACAAAACCACGAAAAGTTCTTGTATTTGAAGATAAAATCTTTTTGCTTTGAAGAAGAAATATCTAGCTGACTGAAATAAGTTCATTAGATGAAAACCAACAATAATTGACAAGAACCACGAAAACTTCTTGTATTTTAAGATAATATCTTACTCTATTAAGGAAAAAACCTCCAGCTCGCTGAAATATGTTCATTTGCTGAAAACCATCAAAACCACGAAAAGTTCTTGTATTTGGAAGATAAAATCTTTTTGCTTTGAAGAAGAAAGATCTAGCTGACTGAAACAAGTTCATCAGATGAAAACCAACAAAAATTGACAAGAACCACGAAAAGTTCTTGTATTTTAAGATAAAATCTTACGCTATTGAAGAAAAAACTTCTTGCTCGCTGAAATCTGTTCATTTGCTGAAAACCAACATAACCACGAAAAGTTCTTGTATTTGAAGATAAAATCATTTTGCTTTGAAGAAGAAAGATCCAGCTGACTGAAATAAGTTCATTCGATGAAAACGAACAAAAATTGACAAGAACCACGAAAAGTTCTTGTATTTTAAGATAAAATCTTACGCTATTAAGGAAAAAACTCCCAGCTCGCTGAAATATGTTCATTTGCTGAAAACCAACAAAACCACGAAAAGTTCTTGTATTTGAAGATAAAATCTTTTTGCTTTGAAGAAGAAAGATCCAGCTGACTGAAATAAGTTCATTAGATGAAAAACAAAAAAAATTGACAAGAACCACGAAAAGTTCTTGTATTTTAAGATAAAATCTTACGCTATGAAGGAAAAAACTTCCAGCTCGCTGAAATATGTTCATTTGCTGAAAACCAACAAAACCACGAAAAGTTCTTGTATTTGAAGATAAAATCTTTTTGCTTTGAAGAAGAAAGATCTAGCTGACTGAAATAAGTTGATTGGATGAAAACCAACAAAAATTGACAAGAAACATGAAAAGTTCTTGTAGTTTAAGATAAAATCTTACGCTATTGAAGAAAAAACGCCCAGCTCGCTGAAATATGTTCATTTGCTGAAAACCAACAAAACCACGAAAAGTTCTTGTATTTGAAGATAAAATCTTTTTGCTTTGATGAAGAAAGATCTAGCCGACTGAAATAAGTTCATTAGATGAAAACCAACAAAAATTGACAAGAACCACGAAAAGTTCTTGTATTTTAAGATAAAATCTTTTTGCTTTGAAGAAGAAAGATCCAGCTGACTGAAATAAGTTCATTAGATGAAAACGAACAAAAATTGACAAGAACCACGAAAAGTTCTTGTATTTTAAGATAAAATCTTACGCTATTAAGGAAAAAACTTCCAGCTCGCTGAAATATGTTCATTTGCTGAAAACCATCAAAACCACGAAGAGTTCTTGTATTTGAAGATAAAATCTTTTTGCTTTGAAGAAGAAAGATCTAGCTGACTGAAATAAGTTGATTAGATGAAAACCAACAAAAATTGACAAGAACCACGAAAATTTCTTGTAGTTTGAGATAAAATCTTACGCTATTAAGGAAAAAACTTCCAGCTCGCTGAAATATGTTCATTTGCTGAAAACCATCAAAACCACGAAAAGTTCTTGTATTTGAAGATAAAATCTTTTTGCTTTGAAGAAGAAAGATCTAGCTGACTGAAATAAGTTCATCAGATGAAAACCAACAAAAATTGACAAGAACCACGAAAAGTTCTTGTCGTTCAAGATAAAATCTTACGCTATTAAACAAAAAACTCCCAGCTCAATAGCGTAAGATTTTATCTCAAACTACAAGAACTTTTCGTGTTTCTTGTCAATTTTTGTTGGTTTTCATCTAATCAACTTATTTCAGTCAGCTAGATCTTTCTTCTTCAAAGCAAAAAGATTTTATCTTCAAATACAAGAACTCTTCGTGGTTTTGATGGTTTTCAGCAAATGAACATATTTCAGCGAGCTGGAAGTTTTTTCCTCAATAGCGTAAGATTTTATCTTAAAATACAATAACTTTTCGTGGTTCTTGTCAATTTTTGTTCGTTTTCATCTAATGATCTTATTTCAGTCAGCTGGATCTTTCTTCTTCAAAGCAAAAAGATTTTATCTTAAAATACAAGAACTTTTCGTGGTTCTTGTCAATTTTTGTTGGTTTTCATCTCATGAACTTATTTCAGTCGGTGAGATCTTTCTTCTTCAAAGCAAAAAGATTTTATCTTCAAATACAAGAACTTTTCGTGGTTTTGTTGGTTTTCAGCAAATGAACATATTTCAGCGAGCTGGGAGTTTTTTCTTTAATAGCGTAAGATTTATCTTCAACTACAAGAACTTTTCATGTTTCTTGTCAATTTTTGTTGGTTTTCATCTAATCAACTTATTTCAGTCAGCTAGATCTTTCTTCTTCAAAGCAAAAAGATTTTATCTTCAAATACAAGAACTTTTTGTGGTTTTGTTGGTTTTCAGCAAATGAACATATTTCAGCGAGCAAGAAGTTTTTTCCTTAATAGCGTAAGATTTTATCTTAAAATACAAGAACTTTTCGTGGTTCTTGTCAATTTTTGTTGGTTTTCATCTAATGAACTTACTTCAGTCAGCTGGATCTTTTTTCTTCAAAGCAAAAAGATTTTATCTTCAAATACAAGAACTTTTCGTGGTGTTGTTGGTTTTCAGCAAATGAACAGATTTCAGTGAGCAAGAAGTTTTTTCTTTAATAGCGTAAGATTTTATCTTAAAATACAAGAACTTTTCGTGGTTCTTGTCAATTTTTGTTGGTTTTCATCCAATGAACTTATTTCAGTCAGCAAGATCTTTCTTCTTCAAAGCAAAAAGATTTTATCTTCAAATACAAGAACTTTTCGTGGTTTTGATGGTTTTCAGCAAATGAACATATTTCAGCGAGCTGGAAGTTTTTTCCTTAATAGAGTAAGATATTATCTTAAAATACAAGAAGTTTTCGTGTTTCTTGTCAATTTTTGTTGGTTTTCATCTGATGAACTTATTTCAGTCAGCTGGATCTTTCTTCTTCAAAGCAAAAAGATTTTATCTTCAAATACAAGAACTTTTCGTGGTTTTGTTGGTTTTCAGCAAATGAACATATTTCAGCGAGCTGGGAGTTTTTTCTTTAATAGCGTAAGATTTTATCTTAAAATACAAGAACTTTTCGTGTTTCTTGTCAATTTTTGTTGGTTTTCATCTAATCAACTTATTTCAGTCAGCTAGATCTTTCTTCTTCAAAGCAAAAAGATTTTATCTTAAAATACAAGAACTTTTCGTGGTTTTGATGGTTTTCAGCAAATGAACATATTTCAGCGAGCTGGAAGTTTTTTCCTTAATAGCGTAAGATTTTATCTGAAAATACAAGAACTTTTCGTGGTTCTTGTCAATTTTTGTTGGTTTTCATCTAATGAACTTATTTCAGTCAGCTGGATCTTTCTTCTTCAAAGCAAAAAGATTTTATCTTCAAATACAAGAACTTTTCGTGGTTTTGTTCGTTTTCAGCAAATGAACATATTTCAGCGAGCTGGGAGTTTTTTCCTTAATAGCGTAAGATTTTATCTTAAAATACAAGAACTTTTCGTGGTTCTTGTAAATTTTTGTTGGTTTTCATCTAATGAACTTATTTCAGTCAGCAAGATCTTTCTTCTTCAAAGCAAAAAGATTTTATCTTCAAATACAAGAACTTTTCGTGGTTTTGATGGTTTTCAGCAAATGAACAGATTTCAGCGAGCTGGAAGTATTTTCCTTAATAGCGTAAGATTTTATCTTAAAATACAATAAATTTTCGTGGTTCTTGTCAATTTTTGTTGGTTTTCATCTAATCAACTTATTTCAGTCAGCTAGATCTTTCTTCTTCAAAGCAAAAAGATTTTATCTTCAAATACAAGAACTCTTCGTGGTTTTGATGGTTTTCAGCAAATGAACATATTTCAGCGAGCTGGAAGTTTTTTCCTCAATAGCGTAAGATTTTATCTTAAAATACAAGAACTTTTCGTGGTTCTTGTCAATTTTTGTTCGTTTTCATCTAATGAACTTATTTCAGTCAGCTGGATCTTTCTTCTTCAAAGCAAAAAGATTTTATCTTAAAATACAAGAACTTTTCGTGGTTCTTGTCAATTTTTGTTGGTTTTCATCTCATGAACTTATTTCAGTCGGTGAGATCTTTCTTCTTCAAAGCAAAAAGATTTTATCTTCAAATACAAGAACTTTTCGTGGTTTTGTTGGTTTTCAGCAAATGAACATATTTCAGCGAGCTGGGAGTTTTTTCTTTAATAGCGTAAGATTTATCTTCAACTACAAGAACTTTTCATGTTTCTTGTCAATTTTTGTTGGTTTTCATCTAATCAACTTATTTCAGTCAGCTAGATCTTTCTTCTTCAAAGCAAAAAGATTTTATCTTCAAATACAAGAACTTTTTGTGGTTTTGTTGGTTTTCAGCAAATGAACATATTTCAGCGAGCAAGAAGTTTTTTCCTTAACAGCGTAAGATTTTATCTTAAAATACAAGAACTTTTCGTGGTTCTTGTCAATTTTTGTTGGTTTTCATCTAATGAACTTATTTCAGTCAGCTGGATCTTTCTTCTTCAAAGCAAAAAGATTTTATCTTCAAATACAAGAACTTTTCGTGGTTTTGTTCGTTTTCAGCAAATGAAAATATTTCAGCGAGCTGGGAGTTTTTTCCTTAATAGCGTAAGATTTTATCTTAAAATACAAGAACTTTTCGTGGTTCTTGTCAATTTTTGTTCGTTTTCATCGAATGAACTTATTTCAGTCAGCTAGATCTTTCTTCTTCAAAGCAAAATGATTTTATCTTCAAATACAAGAACTTTTCGTGGTTATGTTGGTGTTCAGCAAATGAACAGATTTCAGCGAGCAAGAAGTTTTTTCTTTAATAGCGTAAGATTTTATCTTAAAATACAAGAACTTTTCGTGGTTCTTGTCAATTTTTGTTGGTTTTCATCTCATGAACTTGTTTCAGTCAGCTAGATCTTTCTTCTTCAAAGCAAAAAGATTTTATCTTCAAATACAAGAACTTTTCGTGGTTTTGATGGTTTTCAGCAAATGAACATATTTCAGCGAGCTGGAAGTTTTTTCCTTAATAGAGTAAGATATTATCTTAAAATACAAGAAGTTTTCGTGGTTCTTGTCAATTATTGTTGTTTTTCATCTCATGAACTTATTTCAGTCAGCTAGATCTTTCTTCTTCAAAGCAAAAAGATTTTATCTTCAAATACAAGAACTTTTCGTGGTTTTGTTGGTTTTCAGCAAATGAACAGATTTCAGCGAGCAAGAAGTTTTTTCTTTAATAGCGTAAGATTTTATCTTAAAACACAAGAACTTTTCGTGGTTCTTGTCAACTTTTGTTGGTTTTCATCTAATCAACTTATTTCAGTCAGCTAGATCTTTCTTCTTCAAAGCAAAAAGATTTTATCTTCAAATACAAGAACTTTTCGTGGTTTTGTTGGTTTTCAGCAAATGAACATATTTCAGCGAGCTGGGAGTTTTTTCTTTAATTGCGTAAGATTTTATCTTAAACTACAAGAACTTTTCGTGTTTCTTGTCAATTTTTGTTGGTTTTCATCTGATCAACTTATTTCAGTCAGCTGGATCTTTCTTCTTCAAAGCAAAAAGATTTTATCTTCAAATACAAGAACTTTTCGTGGTTTTGATGGTTTTCAGCAAATGAACATATTTCAGCCAGCTGGAAGTTTTTTCCTTAATAGTGTAAGATTTTATCTTAAAATACAAGAACTTTTCGTGGTTCTGGTCAATTTTTGTTGGTTTTCATCTAATGAACTTATTTCAGTCAGCCAGATCTTTTTTCTTCAAAGCAAAAAGATTTTATCTTCAAATACAAGAACTTTTCGTGGTTTTGTTGGTTTTCAGCAAATGAACATATTTCATCGAGCTGGGAGTTTTTTGTTTAATAGCGTAAGATTTTATCTTAAACTACAAGAACTTTTCGTGGTTCTTGTCAATTTTTGTTGGTTTTCATCTGATGAACTTATTTCAGTCAGCTCGATCTTTCTTCTTCAAAGCAAAAAGATTTTATCTTCAAATACAAGAACTTTTCGTGGTTTTGATGGTTTTCAGCAAATGAACATATTTCAGCGAGCTGGAAGTTTTTTCCTTAATAGCGTAAGATTTTATCTCAAACTACAAGAACTTTTCGTGTTTCTTGTCAATTTTTGTTGGTTTTCATCTAATCAACTTATTTCAGTCAGCTCGATCTTTCTTCTTCAAAGCAAAAAGATTTTATCTTCAAATACAAGAACTCTTCGTGGTTTTGATGGTTTTCAGCAAATGAACATATTTCAGCGAGCTGGAAGTTTTTTCCTTAATAGCGTAAGATTTTATCTTAAAATACAAGAACTTTTCGTGGTTCTTGTCAATTTTTGTTCGTTTTCATCTAATGAACTTATTTCAGTCAGCTGGATCTTTCTTCTTCAAAGCAAAAAGATTTTATCTTAAAATACAAGAACTTTTCGTGGTTCTTGTCAATTTTTGTTGGTTTTCATCTAATGAACTTATTTCAGTCAGCTGGATCTTTCTTCTTCAAAGCAAAAAGATTTTATCTTCAAATACAAGAACTTTTCGTGGTTTTGTTGGTTTTCAGCAAATGAACATATTTCAGCGAGCTGGGAGTTTTTTCTTTCATAGCGTAAGATTTTATCTTGAACTACAAGAACTTTTCGTGTTTCTTGTCAATTTTTGTTGGTTTTCATCTAATGAACTTATTTCAGTCAGCCAGATCTTTTTTCTTCAAAGCAAAAAGATTTTATCTTCAAATACAAGAACTTTTCGTGGTTTTGTTGGTTTTCAGCAAATGAACAGATTTCAGCGAGCAAGAAGTTTTTTCTTTAATAGCGTAAGATTTTATCTTAAAATACAAGAACTTTTCGTGGTTCTTGTCAATTTTTGTTCGTTTTCATCCAATGAACTTATTTCAGTCAGCAAGATCTTTCTTCTTCAAAGCAAAAAGATTTTATCTTCAAATACAAGAACTTTTCGTGGTTTTGATGGTTTTCAGTAAATGAACATATTTCAGCGAGCTGGAAGTTTTGTCCTTAATAGAGTAAGATTTTATCTTAAAATACAAGAACTTTTTGTGGTTCTTGTCAATTTTTGTTGGTTTTCATCTAATGAACTTAATTCAGTCAGCTAGATCTTTCTTCTTCAAAGCAAAAAGATTTTATCTTCAAATACAAGAACTTTTCGTGGTTTTGATGGTTTTCAGCAAATGAACATATTTCAGCCAGCTGGAAGTTTTTTCCTTAATAGTGTAAGATTTTATCTTAAAATACAGGAACTTTTCGTGGTTCTTGTCAATTTTTGTTGGTTTTCATCTAATGAACTTATTTCAGTCAGCCAGATCTTTTTTCTTCAAAGCAAAAAGATTTTATCTTCAAATACAAGAACTTTTCGTGGTTTTGTTTGTTTTCAGCAAATGAACATATTTCATCGAGCTGGGAGTTTTTTGTTTAATAGCGTAAGATTTTATCTTGAACGACAAGAACTTTTCGTGGTTCTGGTCAATTTTTGTTGGTTTTCATCTGATGAACTTATTTCAGTCAGCTAGATCTTTCTTCTTCAAAGCAAAAAGATTTTATCTTCAAATACAAGAACTTTTCGTGGTTTTGATGGTTTTCAGCAAATGAACATATTTCAGCGAGCTGGAAGTTTTTTCCTTAATAGCGTAAGATTTTATCTCAAACTACAAGAAATTTTCGTGGTTCTTGTCAATTTTTGTTGGTTTTCATCTAATCAACTTATTTCAGTCAGCTAGATCTTTCTTCTTCAAAGCAAAAAGATTTTATCTTCAAATACAAGAACTCTTCGTGGTTTTGATGGTTTTCAGCAAATGAACATATTTCAGCGAGCTGGAAGTTTTTTCCTTAATAGCGTAAGATTTTATCTTAAAATACAAGAACTTTTCGTGGTTCTTGTCAATTTTTGTTCGTTTTCATCTAATGAACTTATTTCAGTCAGCTGGATCTTTCTTCTTCAAAGCAAAAAGATTTTATCTTAAAATACAAGAACTTTTCGTGGTTCTTGTCAATTTTTGTTGGTTTTCATCTAATGAACTTATTTCAGTCGGCTAGATCTTTCTTCATCAAAGCAAAAAGATTTTATCTTCAAATACAAGAACTTTTCGTGGTTTTGTTGGTTTTCAGCAAATGAACATATTTCAGCGAGCTGGGCGTTTTTTCTTCAATAGCGTAAGATTTTATCTTAAACTACAAGAACTTTTCATGTTTCTTGTCAATTTTTGTTGGTTTTCATCCAATCAACTTATTTCAGTCAGCTAGATCTTTCTTCTTCAAAGCAAAAAGATTTTATCTTCAAATACAAGAACTTTTCGTGGTTTTGTTGGTTTTCAGCAAATGAACATATTTCAGCGAGCTGGAAGTTTTTTCCTTCATAGCGTAAGATTTTATCTTAAAATACAAGAACTTTTCGTGGTTCTTGTCAATTTTTTTTGTTTTTCATCTAATGAACTTATTTCAGTCAGCTGGATCTTTCTTCTTCAAAGCAAAAAGATTTTATCTTCAAATACAAGAACTTTTCGTGGTTTTGTTGGTTTTCAGCAAATGAACATATTTCAGCGAGCTGGGAGTTTTTTCCTTAATAGCGTAAGATTTTATCTTAAAATACAAGAACTTTTCGTGGTTCTTGTCAATTTTTGTTCGTTTTCATCGAATGAACTTATTTCAGTCAGCTGGATCTTTCTTCTTCAAAGCAAAATGATTTTATCTTCAAATACAAGAACTTTTCGTGGTTATGTTGGTTTTCAGCAAATGAACAGATTTCAGCGAGCAAGAAGTTTTTTCTTCAATAGCGTAAGATTTTATCTTAAAATACAAGAACTTTTCGTGGTTCTTGTCAATTTTTGTTGGTTTTCATCTGATGAACTTGTTTCAGTCAGCTAGATCTTTCTTCTTCAAAGCAAAAAGATTTTATCTTCCAAATACAAGAACTTTTCGTGGTTTTGATGGTTTTCAGCAAATGAACATATTTCAGCGAGCTGGAGGTTTTTTCCTTAATAGAGTAAGATATTATCTTAAAATACAAGAAGTTTTCGTGGTTCTTGTCAATTATTGTTGGTTTTCATCTAATGAACTTATTTCAGTCAGCTAGATATTTCTTCTTCAAAGCAAAAAGATTTTATCTTCAAATACAAGAACTTTTCGTGGTTTTGTTGGTTTTCAGCAAATGAACAGATTTCAGCGAGCAAGAAGTTTTTTCTTTAATAGCGTAAGATTTTATCTTAAAATACAAGAACTTTTCGTGGTTCTTGTCAACTTTTGTTGGTTTTCATCTAATCAACTTATTTCAGTCAGCTGGATCTTTCTTCTTCAAAGCAAAAAGATTTTATCTTCAAAGACAAGAACTTTTCGTGGTTTTGATGGTTTTCAGCAAATGAACATATTTCAGCGAGCTGGAAGTTTTTTCCTTAATAGCGTAAGATTTTATCTTAAAATACAAGAACTTTTCGTGGTTCTTGACAATTTGTGTTGGTTTTCATCTGATGAACTTATTTCAGTCAGCTAGATCTTTCTTCTTCAAAGCAAAAAGATTTTATCTTCAAATACAAGAACTTTTCGCGGTTTTGATGGTTTTCAGCAAATGAACATATTTCAGCGAGCTGGAAGTTTTTTCCTTAATGGAGTAAGATTTTATCTTAAAATACAAGAACTTTTCGTGGTTCTTGTCAATTTTTGTTGGTTTTCATCTTATGAACTTATTTCAGTCAGCTGGATCTTTCTTCTTCAAAGCAAAAAGATTTTATCTTCAAATACAAGAACTTTTCGTGGTTTTGTTGGTTTTCAGCAAATGAACATATCTCAGCGCGCTGGGAGTTTTTTCCTTAATAGCGTAAGATTTGATCTTAAAATACAAGAACTTTTCGTGGTTCTTGTCAATTTTTGTTAGTTTTCATCTAATGAACTTATTTCAGTCAGCAAGATCTTTCTTCTTCAAAACAAAAAGATTTTATCTTCAAATACAAGAACTTTTCGTGGTTTTGATGGTTTTCAGCAAATGAACATATTTCAGCGAGCTGGAAGTTTTTTCCTTAATAGCGTAAGATTTTATCTTAAAATACAAGAACTTTTCGTGGTTCTTGTCATTTTTTGTTGGTTTTCATCTAATGAACTTATTTCAGTCAGCTGGATCATTCTTCTTCAAAGCAAAAAGATTTTATCTTCAAATACAAGAACTTTTCGTGGTTTTGTTGGTTTTCAGCAAATGAACATATTTCAGCGAGCTGGGAGTTTTTTCTTTGATAGCGTAAGATTTTATCTTAAAATACAAGAACCTTTCGTGGTTCTTGTCAATTTTTGTTGGTTTTCATCTCATGAACTTATTTCAGTCAGCTGGATCTTTCTTCTTCAAAGCAAAAAGATTTTATCTTCAAATACAAGAACTTTTCGTGGTTTTGTTGGTTTTCAGCAAATGAACAGATTTCAGCGAGCAAGAAGTTTTTTCCTTAATAGCGTGAGATTTTATCTTAAAATACAAGAACTTTTCGTGGTTCTTGTCAATTTATGTTGGTTTTCATCTAATGAACTTATTTCAGTCAGCTAGATCTTTCTTCTTCAAAGCAAAAAGATTTTATCTTCAAATACCAGAACTTTTCGTGGTTTTGATGGTTTTCAGCAAATGAACATATTTCAGCGAGCTGGAAGTTTTTTCCTTAATGGAGTAAGATTTTATCTTAAAATACAAGAACTTTTCGTGGTTCTTGTCAATTTTTGTTGGTTTTCATCTTATGAACTTATTTCAGTCAGCTGGATCTTTCTTCTTCAAAGCAAAAAGATTTTATCTTCAAATACAAGAACTTTTCGTGGTTTTGTTGGTTTTCAGCAAATGAACATATCTCAGCGCGCTGGGAGTTTTTTCCTTAATAGCGTAAGATTTGATCTTAAAATACAAGAACTTTTCGTGCTTCTTGTCAATTTTTGTTAGTTTTCATCTGATGAACTTATTTCAGTCAGCAAGATCTTTCTTCTTCAAAACAAAAAGATTTTATCTTCAAATACAAGAACTTTTCGTGGTTTTGATGGTTTTCAGCAAATGAACATATTTCAGCGAGCTGGAAGTTTTTTCCTTAATAGCGTAAGATTTTATCTTAAAATACAAGAACTTTTCGTGGTTCTTGTCATTTTTTGTTGGTTTTCATCTAATGAACTTATTTCAGTCAGCTGGATCATTCTTCTTCAAAGCAAAAAGATTTTATCTTCAAATACAAGAACTTTTCGTGGTTTTGTTGGTTTTCAGCAAATGAACATATTTCAGCGAGCTGGGAGTTTTTTCTTTGATAGCGTAAGATTTTATCTTAAAATACAAGAACCTTTCGTGGTTCTTGTCAATTTTTGTTGGTTTTCATCTCATGAACTTATTTCAGTCAGCTGGATCTTTCTTCTTCAAAGCAAAAAGATTTTATCTTCAAATACAAGAACTTTTCGTGGTTTTGTTGGTTTTCAGCAAATGAACAGATTTCAGCGAGCAAGAAGTTTTTTCCTTAATAGCGTGAGATTTTATCTTAAAATACAAGAACTTTTCGTGGTTCTTGTCAATTTATGTTGGTTTTCATCTAATGAACTTATTTCAGTCAGCTAGATCTTTCTTCTTCAAAGCAAAAAGATTTTATCTTCAAATACAAGAACTTTTCGTGGTTTTGATGGTTTTCAGCAAATGAACATATTTCAGCGAGCTGGAAGTTTTTTCCTTAATGGAGTAAGATTTTATCTTAAAATACAAGAACTTTTCGTGGTTCTTGTCAATTTTTGTTGGTTTTCATCTTATGAACTTATTTCAGTCAGCTGGATCTTTCTTCTTCAAAGCAAAAAGATTTTATCTTCAAATACAAGAACTTTTCGTGGTTTTGTTGGTTTTCAGCAAATGAACATATCTCAGCGCGCTGGGAGTTTTTTCCTTAATAGCGTAAGATTTGATCTTAAAATACAAGAACTTTTCGTGCTTCTTGTCAATTTTTGTTGGTTTTCATCTAATGAACTTATTTCAGTCAGCAAGATCTTTCTTCTTCAAAACAAAAAGATTTTATCTTCAAATACAAGAACTTTTCGTGGTTTTGATGGTTTTCAGCAAATGAACATATTTCAGCGAGCTGGAAGTTTTTTCCTTAATAGCGTAAGATTTTATCTTAAAATACAAGAACTTTTCGTGGTTCTTGTCATTTTTTGTTGGTTTTCATCTAATGAACTTATTTCAGTCAGCTGGATCATTCTTCTTCAAAGCAAAAAGATTTTATCTTCAAATACAAGAACTTTTCGTGGTTTTGTTGGTTTTCAGCAAATGAACATATTTCAGCGAGCTGGGAGTTTTTTCTTTGATCGCGTAAGATTTTATCTTAAAATACAAGAACTTTTCGTGGTTCTTGTCAATTTTTGTTGGTTTTCATCTCATGAACTTATTTCAGTCAGCTGGATCTTTCTTCATCAAAGCAAAAAGATTTTATCCTCAAATACAAGAACTTTTCGTGGTTTTGTTGGTTTTCAGCAAATGAACAGATTTCAGCGAGCTAGAGGTTTTTTCTTTAATAGCGTAAGATTTTATCTTAAAATACAAGAAATTTTCGTGGTTCTTGTCAATTTTTGTTGGTTTTCATCGAATGAACTTATTTCAGTCAGCTAGATCTTTCTTCTTTAATGCAAAAAGATTTTATCTTCAAATACAAGAACTTTTCGTGGTTTTGTTGGTTTTCATCAAATGAACATATTTCAGCGAGCGAGAAGTTTTTTCTTTAATAGCGTCAGATTTTATCTTCAAATACAAGAACTTTTCGTGGTTCTTGTCAAATTTTGTTGGTTTTCATCGAATGAATTGATTTCAGTCAGCCAGATCTTTCTTCTTCAAAGCAAAAAGATTTTCTCTTCAAATACAAGAACTTTTCGATCTTTTGATGGTTTTCAGCAAATGAACATATTTCAGCGAGCTGGAAGTTTTTTCCTTAATAGAGTAAGATTTTATCTTAAAATACAAGAACTTTTCGTGGTTCTTGTCAATTTTTGTTGGTTTTCATCTAATGAACTTATTTCAGTCAGCTCGATCTTTCTTCTTCAAAGCAAAAAGATTTTATCTTAAAATACAAGAACTTTTCGTGGTTCTTGTCAATTTTTGTTGGTTTTCATCTGATGAACTTATTTCAGTCAGCTGGATCTTTCTTATTCAAAGCAAAAACATTTTATCTTCAAATACAAGAACTTTTCGTGGTTTTGGTGGTTTTCAGCAAATGAACATATTTCAGCGAGCTGGAAGTTTTTTCCTTAATAGCGTAAGATTTTATCTTAAAATACAAGAACTTTTCGTGGTTCTTGTCAATTTTTGTTGGTTTTCATCTCATGAACTGATTTCAGTCAGCTGGATCTTTCTTCTTCAAAGCGAAAAGATTTTATCTTCAAATACAAGAACTTTTCGTGGTTTTGTTGGTTTTCAGCAAATGAACATATTTCAGCGAGCTGGGAGTTTTTTCTTTAATAGCGTAAGATTTTATCTTAAAATACAAGAACTTTTCGTGGTTTTGTTGGTTTTCAGCAAATGAACATATTTCAGCGAGCTGGGAGTTTTTTCTTTGATAGCGTCAGATTTTATCTTAAAATACAAGAACTTTTCGTGGTTCTTGTCAATTTTTGTTGGTTTTCATCTAATGAACTTATTTCAGTCAGCTGGATCTTTCTTCTTGAAACCAAAAAGATTTTATCTTCAAATACAAGAACTTTTCGTGGTTTTGTTGGTTTTCAGCAAATGAACATATTTCAGCGAGCAAGAAGTTTTTTCCTTAATAGCGTGAGATTTTATCTTAAAATACAAGAACTTTTCGTGGTTCTTTTCAATTTATGTTGGTTTTCATCTAATGAACTTATTTCAGTCAGCTAGATCTTTCTTCTTCAAAGCAAAAAAATTTTATCTTCAAATACAAGAACTTTTCGTGGTTTTGTTGGTTTTCAGCAAATGAACATATCTCAGCACGCTGGGAGTTTTTTCCTTAATAGCGTAAGATTTGATCTTAAAATACAAGAACTTTTCGTGGTTCTTGTCAATTTTTGTTGGTTTTCATCTAATGAACTTATTTCAGTCAGCAAGATCTTTCTTCTTCAAAACAAAAAGATTTTATCTTCAAATACAAGAACTTTTCGTGGTTTTGATGGTTTTCAGCAAATGAACATATTTCAGCGAGCTGGAAGTTTTTTCCTTAATAGCGTAAGATTTTATCTTAAAATACAAGAACTTTTCGTGGTTCTTGTCATTTTTTGTTGGTTTTCATCTAATGAACTTATTTCAGTCAGCTGGATCATTCTTCTTCAAAGCAAAAAGATTTTATCTTCAAATACAAGAACTTTTCGTGGTTTTGTTGGTTTTCAGCAAATGAACAGATTTCAGCGAGCTAGAAGTTTTTTCTTTAATAGCGTAAGATTTTATCTTAAAATACAAGAAATTTTCGTGGTTCTTGTCAATTTTTGTTGGTTTTCATCGAATGAACTTATTTCAGTCAGCTAGATCTTTCTTCTTTAATGCAAAAAGATTTTATCTTCAAATACAAGAACTTTTCGTGGTTTTGTTGGTTTTCATCAAATGAACATATTTCAGCGAGCGAGAAGTTTTTTCTTTAATAGCGTCAGATTTTATCTTCAAATACAAGAACTTTTCGTGGTTCTTGTCAAATTTTGTTGGTTTTCATCGAATGAATTCATTTCAGTCAGCCAGATCTTTCTTCTTCAAAGCAAAAAGATTTTCTCTTCAAATACAAGAACTTTTCGATCTTTTGATGGTTTTCAGCAAATGAACATATTTCAGCGAGCTGGAAGTTTTTTCCTTAAAAGGAGTAAGATTTTATCTTAAAATACAAGAACTTTTGGTGGTTCTTGTCAATTTTTGTTGGTTTTCATCTCATGAACTTATTTCAGTCAGCTCGATCTTTCTTCTTCAAAGCAAAAATATTTTATCTTAAAATACAAGAACTTTTCGTGGTTCTTGTCAATTTTTGTTGGTTTTCATCTGATGAACTTATTTCAGTCAGCTAGATCTTTCTTCTTCAAAGCAAAAAGATTTTATCTTCAAATACAAGAACTTTTCGTGGTTTTGATGGTTTTCAGCAAATGAACATATTTCAGCGAGCTGGAAGTTTTTTCCTTAATAGCGTAAGATTTTATCTCAAACTACAAGAAATTTTCGTGGTTCTTGTCAATTTTTGTTGGTTTTCATCTAATCAACTTATTTCAGTCAGCTAGATCTTTCTTCTTCAAAGCAAAAAGATTTTATCTTCAAATACAAGAACTCTTCGTGGTTTTGATGGTTTTCAGCAAATGAACATATTTCAGCGAGCTGGAAGTTTTTTCCTTAATAGCGTAAGATTTTATCTTAAAATACAAGAACTTTTCGTGGTTCTTGTCAATTTTTGTTCGTTTTCATCTAATGAACTTATTTCAGTCAGCTGGATCTTTCTTCTTCAAAGCAAAAAGATTTTATCTTAAAATACAAGAACTTTTCGTGGTTCTTGTCAATTTTTGTTGGTTTTCATCTAATGAACTTATTTCAGTCGGCTAGATCTTTCTTCATCAAAGCAAAAAGATTTTATCTTCAAATACAAGAACTTTTCGTGGTTTTGTTGGTTTTCAGCAAATGAACATATTTCAGCGAGCTGGGCGTTTTTTCTTCAATAGCGTAAGATTTTATCTTAAACTACAAGAACTTTTCATGTTTCTTGTCAATTTTTGTTGGTTTTCATCCAATCAACTTATTTCAGTCAGCTAGATCTTTCTTCTTCAAAGCAAAAAGATTTTATCTTCAAATACAAGAACTTTTCGTGGTTTTGTTGGTTTTCAGCAAATGAACATATTTCAGCGAGCTGGAAGTTTTTTCCTTCATAGCGTAAGATTTTATCTTAAAATACAAGAACTTTTCGTGGTTCTTGTCAATTTTTTTTGTTTTTCATCTAATGAACTTATTTCAGTCAGCTGGATCTTTCTTCTTCAAAGCAAAAAGATTTTATCTTCAAATACAAGAACTTTTCGTGGTTTTGTTGGTTTTCAGCAAATGAACATATTTCAGCGAGCTGGGAGTTTTTTCCTTAATAGCGTAAGATTTTATCTTAAAATACAAGAACTTTTCGTGGTTCTTGTCAATTTTTGTTCGTTTTCATCGAATGAACTTATTTCAGTCAGCTGGATCTTTCTTCTTCAAAGCAAAATGATTTTATCTTCAAATACAAGAACTTTTCGTGGTTATGTTGGTTTTCAGCAAATGAACAGATTTCAGCGAGCAAGAAGTTTTTTCTTCAATAGCGTAAGATTTTATCTTAAAATACAAGAACTTTTCGTGGTTCTTGTCAATTTTTGTTGGTTTTCATCTGATGAACTTGTTTCAGTCAGCTAGATCTTTCTTCTTCAAAGCAAAAAGATTTTATCTTCCAAATACAAGAACTTTTCGTGGTTTTGATGGTTTTCAGCAAATGAACATATTTCAGCGAGCTGGAGGTTTTTTCCTTAATAGAGTAAGATATTATCTTAAAATACAAGAAGTTTTCGTGGTTCTTGTCAATTATTGTTGGTTTTCATCTAATGAACTTATTTCAGTCAGCTAGATATTTCTTCTTCAAAGCAAAAAGATTTTATCTTCAAATACAAGAACTTTTCGTGGTTTTGTTGGTTTTCAGCAAATGAACAGATTTCAGCGAGCAAGAAGTTTTTTCTTTAATAGCGTAAGATTTTATCTTAAAATACAAGAACTTTTCGTGGTTCTTGTCAACTTTTGTTGGTTTTCATCTAATCAACTTATTTCAGTCAGCTGGATCTTTCTTCTTCAAAGCAAAAAGATTTTATCTTCAAAGACAAGAACTTTTCGTGGTTTTGATGGTTTTCAGCAAATGAACATATTTCAGCGAGCTGGAAGTTTTTTCCTTAATAGCGTAAGATTTTATCTTAAAATACAAGAACTTTTCGTGGTTCTTGACAATTTGTGTTGGTTTTCATCTGATGAACTTATTTCAGTCAGCTAGATCTTTCTTCTTCAAAGCAAAAAGATTTTATCTTCAAATACAAGAACTTTTCGCGGTTTTGATGGTTTTCAGCAAATGAACATATTTCAGCGAGCTGGAAGTTTTTTCCTTAATGGAGTAAGATTTTATCTTAAAATACAAGAACTTTTCGTGGTTCTTGTCAATTTTTGTTGGTTTTCATCTTATGAACTTATTTCAGTCAGCTGGATCTTTCTTCTTCAAAGCAAAAAGATTTTATCTTCAAATACAAGAACTTTTCGTGGTTTTGTTGGTTTTCAGCAAATGAACATATCTCAGCGCGCTGGGAGTTTTTTCCTTAATAGCGTAAGATTTGATCTTAAAATACAAGAACTTTTCGTGGTTCTTGTCAATTTTTGTTAGTTTTCATCTAATGAACTTATTTCAGTCAGCAAGATCTTTCTTCTTCAAAACAAAAAGATTTTATCTTCAAATACAAGAACTTTTCGTGGTTTTGATGGTTTTCAGCAAATGAACATATTTCAGCGAGCTGGAAGTTTTTTCCTTAATAGCGTAAGATTTTATCTTAAAATACAAGAACTTTTCGTGGTTCTTGTCATTTTTTGTTGGTTTTCATCTAATGAACTTATTTCAGTCAGCTGGATCATTCTTCTTCAAAGCAAAAAGATTTTATCTTCAAATACAAGAACTTTTCGTGGTTTTGTTGGTTTTCAGCAAATGAACATATTTCAGCGAGCTGGGAGTTTTTTCTTTGATAGCGTAAGATTTTATCTTAAAATACAAGAACCTTTCGTGGTTCTTGTCAATTTTTGTTGGTTTTCATCTCATGAACTTATTTCAGTCAGCTGGATCTTTCTTCTTCAAAGCAAAAAGATTTTATCTTCAAATACAAGAACTTTTCGTGGTTTTGTTGGTTTTCAGCAAATGAACAGATTTCAGCGAGCAAGAAGTTTTTTCCTTAATAGCGTGAGATTTTATCTTAAAATACAAGAACTTTTCGTGGTTCTTGTCAATTTATGTTGGTTTTCATCTAATGAACTTATTTCAGTCAGCTAGATCTTTCTTCTTCAAAGCAAAAAGATTTTATCTTCAAATACCAGAACTTTTCGTGGTTTTGATGGTTTTCAGCAAATGAACATATTTCAGCGAGCTGGAAGTTTTTTCCTTAATGGAGTAAGATTTTATCTTAAAATACAAGAACTTTTCGTGGTTCTTGTCAATTTTTGTTGGTTTTCATCTTATGAACTTATTTCAGTCAGCTGGATCTTTCTTCTTCAAAGCAAAAAGATTTTATCTTCAAATACAAGAACTTTTCGTGGTTTTGTTGGTTTTCAGCAAATGAACATATCTCAGCGCGCTGGGAGTTTTTTCCTTAATAGCGTAAGATTTGATCTTAAAATACAAGAACTTTTCGTGCTTCTTGTCAATTTTTGTTAGTTTTCATCTAATGAACTTATTTCAGTCAGCAAGATCTTTCTTCTTCAAAACAAAAAGATTTTATCTTCAAATACAAGAACTTTTCGTGGTTTTGATGGTTTTCAGCAAATGAACATATTTCAGCGAGCTGGAAGTTTTTTCCTTAATAGCGTAAGATTTTATCTTAAAATACAAGAACTTTTCGTGGTTCTTGTCATTTTTTGTTGGTTTTCATCTAATGAACTTATTTCAGTCAGCTGGATCATTCTTCTTCAAAGCAAAAAGATTTTATCTTCAAATACAAGAACTTTTCGTGGTTTTGTTGGTTTTCAGCAAATGAACATATTTCAGCGAGCTGGGAGTTTTTTCTTTGATAGCGTAAGATTTTATCTTAAAATACAAGAACCTTTCGTGGTTCTTGTCAATTTTTGTTGGTTTTCATCTCATGAACTTATTTCAGTCAGCTGGATCTTTCTTCTTCAAAGCAAAAAGATTTTATCTTCAAATACAAGAACTTTTCGTGGTTTTGTTGGTTTTCAGCAAATGAACAGATTTCAGCGAGCAAGAAGTTTTTTCCTTAATAGCGTGAGATTTTATCTTAAAATACAAGAACTTTTCGTGGTTCTTGTCAATTTATGTTGGTTTTCATCTAATGAACTTATTTCAGTCAGCTAGATCTTTCTTCTTCAAAGCAAAAAGATTTTATCTTCAAATACAAGAACTTTTCGTGGTTTTGATGGTTTTCAGCAAATGAACATATTTCAGCGAGCTGGAAGTTTTTTCCTTAATGGAGTAAGATTTTATCTTAAAATACAAGAACTTTTCGTGGTTCTTGTCAATTTTTGTTGGTTTTCATCTTATGAACTTATTTCAGTCAGCTGGATCTTTCTTCTTCAAAGCAAAAAGATTTTATCTTCAAATACAAGAACTTTTCGTGGTTTTGTTGGTTTTCAGCAAATGAACATATCTCAGCGCGCTGGGAGTTTTTTCCTTAATAGCGTAAGATTTGATCTTAAAATACAAGAACTTTTCGTGCTTCTTGTCAATTTTTGTTGGTTTTCATCTAATGAACTTATTTCAGTCAGCAAGATCTTTCTTCTTCAAAACAAAAAGATTTTATCTTCAAATACAAGAACTTTTCGTGGTTTTGATGGTTTTCAGCAAATGAACATATTTCAGCGAGCTGGAAGTTTTTTCCTTAATAGCGTAAGATTTTATCTTAAAATACAAGAACTTTTCGTGGTTCTTGTCATTTTTTGTTGGTTTTCATCTAATGAACTTATTTCAGTCAGCTGGATCATTCTTCTTCAAAGCAAAAAGATTTTATCTTCAAATACAAGAACTTTTCGTGGTTTTGTTGGTTTTCAGCAAATGAACATATTTCAGCGAGCTGGGAGTTTTTTCTTTGATCGCGTAAGATTTTATCTTAAAATACAAGAACTTTTCGTGGTTCTTGTCAATTTTTGTTGGTTTTCATCTCATGAACTTATTTCAGTCAGCTGGATCTTTCTTCATCAAAGCAAAAAGATTTTATCCTCAAATACAAGAACTTTTCGTGGTTTTGTTGGTTTTCAGCAAATGAACAGATTTCAGCGAGCTAGAGGTTTTTTCTTCAATAGCGTAAGATTTTATCTTAAAATACAAGAAATTTTCGTGGTTCTTGTCAATTTTTGTTGGTTTTCATCGAATGAACTTATTTCAGTCAGCTAGATCTTTCTTCTTTAATGCAAAAAGATTTTATCTTCAAATACAAGAACTTTTCGTGGTTTTGTTGGTTTTCATCAAATGAACATATTTCAGCGAGCGAGAAGTTTTTTCTTTAATAGCGTCAGATTTTATCTTCAAATACAAGAACTTTTCGTGGTTCTTGTCAAATTTTGTTGGTTTTCATCGAATGAATTGATTTCAGTCAGCCAGATCTTTCTTCTTCAAAGCAAAAAGATTTTCTCTTCAAATACAAGAACTTTTCGATCTTTTGATGGTTTTCAGCAAATGAACATATTTCAGCGAGCTGGAAGTTTTTTCCTTAATAGAGTAAGATTTTATCTTAAAATACAAGAACTTTTCGTGGTTCTTGTCAATTTTTGTTGGTTTTCATCTAATGAACTTATTTCAGTCAGCTCGATCTTTCTTCTTCAAAGCAAAAAGATTTTATCTTAAAATACAAGAACTTTTCGTGGTTCTTGTCAATTTTTGTTGGTTTTCATCTGATGAACTTATTTCAGTCAGCTGGATCTTTCTTATTCAAAGCAAAAACATTTTATCTTCAAATACAAGAACTTTTCGTGGTTTTGGTGGTTTTCAGCAAATGAACATATTTCAGCGAGCTGGAAGTTTTTTCCTTAATAGCGTAAGATTTTATCTTAAAATACAAGAACTTTTCGTGGTTCTTGTCAATTTTTGTTGGTTTTCATCTCATGAACTGATTTCAGTCAGCTGGATCTTTCTTCTTCAAAGCGAAAAGATTTTATCTTCAAATACAAGAACTTTTCGTGGTTTTGTTGGTTTTCAGCAAATGAACATATTTCAGCGAGCTGGGAGTTTTTTCTTTAATAGCGTAAGATTTTATCTTAAAATACAAGAACTTTTCGTGGTTTTGTTGGTTTTCAGCAAATGAACAGATTTCATTTAGCAAGAAGTTTTTTCTTTAATAGCGTAAGATTTTATCTTAAAATACAAGAACTTTTCGTGGTTCTTGTCAATTTTTGTTGATTTTCATCTCATGAAATTATTTCAGTCAGCTGGATCTTTCTTCTTCAAAGCAAAAAGATTTTATCTTCAAATACAAGAACTTTTCGTGGTTTTGATGGTTTTCAGCAAATGAACATATTTCAGCGAGCTGGAAGTTTTTTCCTGAATAGAGTAAGATTTTATCTTAAAATACAAGAACTTTTCGTGGTTCTTGTCAATTTTTGTTGGTTTTCATCTCATGAACTTATTTCAGTCAGCTAGATCTTTCTTCTTCAAAGCAAAAAGATTTTATCTTCAAATACAAGAACTTTTCGTGGTTTTGATGGTTTTCAGCAAATGAACATATTTCAGCGAGCTGGAAGTTTTTTCCTTAATGGAGTAAGATTTTATCTTAAAATACAAGAACTTTTCGTGGTTCTTGTCAATTTTTGTTGGTTTTCATCTAATGAACTTATTTCAGTCAGCTAGATCTTTATTCTTCAAAGCAAAAACATTTTATCTTCAAATACAAGAACTTTTCGTGGTTTTGTTGGTTTTCAGCAAATGAACAGATTTCAGCGAGCAAGAAGTTTTTTCTTTAATAGCGTAAGATTTTATCTTAAAATACAAGAACTTTTCGTGGTTCTTGTCAACTTTTGTTGTTTTTCATCTAATCAACTTATTTCAGTCAGCTGGATCTTTCTTCTTCAAAGCAAAAAGATTTTATCTTCAAAGACAAGAACTTTTCGTGGTTTTGATGGTTTTCAGCAAATGAACATATTTCAGCGAGCTGGAAGTTTTTTCCTTAATAGCGTAAGATTTTATCTTAAAATACAAGAACTTATCGTGGTTCTTGACAATTTGTGTTGGTTTTCATCTGATGAACTTATTTCAGTCAGCTAGATCTTTCTTCTTCAAAGCAAAAAGATTTTATCTTCAAATACAAGAACTTTTCGTGGTTTTGATGGTTTTCAGCAAATGAACATATTTCAGCGAGCTGGAAGTTTTTTCCTTAATGGAGTAAGATTTTATCTTAAAATACAAGAACTTTTCGTGGTTCTTGTCAATTTTTGTTGGTTTTCATCTTATGAACTTATTTCAGTCAGCTGGATCTTTCTTCTTCAAAGCAAAAAGATTTTATCTTCAAATACAAGAACTTTTCGTGGTTTTGTTGGTTTTCAGCAAATGAACATATCTCAGCGCGCTGGGAGTTTTTTCCTTAATAGCGTGAGATTTTATCTTGAAATACAAGAACTTTTCGTGGTTCTTGTCAATTTATGTTGGTTTTCATCTAATGAACTTATTTCAGTCAGCTAGATCTTTCTTCTTCAAAGCAAAAAAATTTTATCTTCAAATACAAGAACTTTTCGTGGTTTTGTTGGTTTTCAGCAAATGAACATATCTCAGCACGCTGGGAGTTTTTTCCTTAATAGCGTAAGATTTGATCTTAAAATACAAGAACTTTTCGTGGTTCTTGTCAATTTTTGTTGGTTTTCATCTAATGAACTTATTTCAGTCAGCAAGATCTTTCTTCTTCAAAACAAAAAGATTTTATCTTCAAATACAAGAACTTTTCGTGGTTTTGATGGTTTTCAGCAAATGAACATATTTCAGCGAGCTGGAAGTTTTTTCCTTAATAGCGTAAGATTTTATCTTAAAATACAAGAACTTTTCGTGGTTCTTGTCAATTTTTGTTGGTTTTCATCTCATGAACTTATTTCAGTCAGCTAGATCTTTCTTCTTCAAAGCAAAAAGATTTTATCTTCAAATACAAGAACTTTTCGTGGTTTTGATGGTTTTCAGCAAATGAACATATTTCAGCGAGCTGGAAGTTTTTTCCTTAATGGAGTAAGATTTTATCTTAAAATACAAGAACTTTTCGTGGTTCTTGTCAATTTTTGTTGGTTTTCATCTAATGAACTTATTTCAGTCAGCTCGATCTTTATTCTTCAAAGCAAAAACATTTTATCTTCAAATACAAGAACTTTTCGTGGTTTTGTTGGTTTTCAGCAAATGAACAGATTTCAGCGAGCAAGAAGTTTTTTCTTTAATAGCGTAAGATTTTATCTTAAAATACAAGAACTTTTCGTGGTTCTTGTCAACTTTTGTTGTTTTTCATCGAATCAACTTATTTCAGTCAGCTGGATCTTTCTTCTTCAAAGCAAAAAGATTTTATCTTCAAAGACAAGAACTTTTCGTGGTTTTGATGGTTTTCAGCAAATGAACATATTTCAGCGAGCTGGAAGTTTTTTCCTTAATAGCGTAAGATTTTATCTTAAAATACAAGAACTTATCGTGGTTCTTGACAATTTGTGTTGGTTTTCATCTGATGAACTTATTTCAGTCAGCTAGATCTTTCTTCTTCAAAGCAAAAAGATTTTATCTTCAAATACAAGAACTTTTCGTGGTTTTGATGGTTTTCAGCAAATGAACATATTTCAGCGAGCTGGAAGTTTTTTCCTTAATGGAGTAAGATTTTATCTTAAAATACAAGAACTTTTCGTGGTTCTTGTCAATTTTTGTTGGTTTTCATCTTATGAACTTATTTCAGTCAGCTGGATCTTTCTTCTTCAAAGCAAAAAGATTTTATCTTCAAATACAAGAACTTTTCGTGGTTTTGTTGGTTTTCAGCAAATGAACATATCTCAGCGCGCTGGGAGTTTTTTCCTTAATAGCGTAAGATTTGATCTTAAAATACAAGAACTTTTCGTGGTTTTGTTGGTTTTCAGCAAATGAACATATTTCAGCGAGCTGGGAGTTTTTTCTTTGATAGCGTCAGATTTTATCTTAAAATACAAGAACTTTTCGTGGTTCTTGTCAATTTTTGTTGGTTTTCATCTAATGAACTTATTTCAGTCAGCTGGATCTTTCTTCTTGAAACCAAAAAGATTTTATCTTCAAATACAAGAACTTTTCGTGGTTTTGTTGGTTTTCAGCAAATGAACATATTTCAGCGAGCAAGAAGTTTTTTCCTTAATAGCGTGAGATTTTATCTTAAAATACAAGAACTTTTCGTGGTTCTTTTCAATTTATGTTGGTTTTCATCTAATGAACTTATTTCAGTCAGCTAGATCTTTCTTCTTCAAAGCAAAAAAATTTTATCTTCAAATACAAGAACTTTTCGTGGTTTTGTTGGTTTTCAGCAAATGAACATATCTCAGCACGCTGGGAGTTTTTTCCTTAATAGCGTAAGATTTGATCTTAAAATACAAGAACTTTTCGTGGTTCTTGTCAATTTTTGTTGGTTTTCATCTAATGAACTTATTTCAGTCAGCAAGATCTTTCTTCTTCAAAACAAAAAGATTTTATCTTCAAATACAAGAACTTTTCGTGGTTTTGATGGTTTTCAGCAAATGAACATATTTCAGCGAGCTGGAAGTTTTTTCCTTAATAGCGTAAGATTTTATCTTAAAATACAAGAACTTTTCGTGGTTCTTGTCATTTTTTGTTGGTTTTCATCTAATGAACTTATTTCAGTCAGCTGGATCATTCTTCTTCAAAGCAAAAAGATTTTATCTTCAAATACAAGAACTTTTCGTGGTTTTGTTGGTTTTCAGCAAATGAACAGATTTCAGCGAGCTAGAAGTTTTTTCTTTAATAGCGTAAGATTTTATCTTAAAATACAAGAAATTTTCGTGGTTCTTGTCAATTTTTGTTGGTTTTCATCGAATGAACTTATTTCAGTCAGCTAGATCTTTCTTCTTTAATGCAAAAAGATTTTATCTTCAAATACAAGAACTTTTCGTGGTTTTGTTGGTTTTCATCAAATGAACATATTTCAGCGAGCGAGAAGTTTTTTCTTTAATAGCGTCAGATTTTATCTTCAAATACAAGAACTTTTCGTGGTTCTTGTCAAATTTTGTTGGTTTTCATCGAATGAATTCATTTCAGTCAGCCAGATCTTTCTTCTTCAAAGCAAAAAGATTTTCTCTTCAAATACAAGAACTTTTCGATCTTTTGATGGTTTTCAGCAAATGAACATATTTCAGCGAGCTGGAAGTTTTTTCCTTAAAAGGAGTAAGATTTTATCTTAAAATACAAGAACTTTTGGTGGTTCTTGTCAATTTTTGTTGGTTTTCATCTCATGAACTTATTTCAGTCAGCTCGATCTTTCTTCTTCAAAGCAAAAATATTTTATCTTAAAATACAAGAACTTTTCGTGGTTCTTGTCAATTTTTGTTGGTTTTCATCTGATGAACTTATTTCAGTCAGCTGGATCTTTCTTATTCAAAGCAAAAACATTTTATCTTCAAATACAAGAACTTTTCGTGGTTTTGATGGTTTTCAGCAAATGAACATATTTCAGCGAGCTGGAAGTTTTTTCCTTAATAGCGTAAGATTTTATCTTAAAATACAAGAACTTTTCGTGGTTCTTGTCAATTTTTGTTGGTTTTCATCTCATGAACTTATTTCAGTCAGCTAGATCTTTCTTCTTCAAAGCAAAAAGATTTTATCTTCAAATACAAGAACTTTTCGTGGTTTTGATGGTTTTCAGCAAATGAACATATTTCAGCGAGCTGGAAGTTTTTTCCTTAATGGAGTAAGATTTTATCTTAAAATACAAGAACTTTTCGTGGTTCTTGTCAATTTTTGTTGGTTTTCATCTAATGAACTTATTTCAGTCAGCTCGATCTTTATTCTTCAAAGCAAAAACATTTTATCTTCAAATACAAGAACTTTTCGTGGTTTTGTTGGTTTTCAGCAAATGAACAGATTTCAGCGAGCAAGAAGTTTTTTCTTTAATAGCGTAAGATTTTATCTTAAAATACAAGAACTTTTCGTGGTTCTTGTCAACTTTTGTTGTTTTTCATCGAATCAACTTATTTCAGTCAGCTGGATCTTTCTTCTTCAAAGCAAAAAGATTTTATCTTCAAAGACAAGAACTTTTCGTGGTTTTGATGGTTTTCAGCAAATGAACATATTTCAGCGAGCTGGAAGTTTTTTCCTTAATAGCGTAAGATTTTATCTTAAAATACAAGAACTTATCGTGGTTCTTGACAATTTGTGTTGGTTTTCATCTGATGAACTTATTTCAGTCAGCTAGATCTTTCTTCTTCAAAGCAAAAAGATTTTATCTTCAAATACAAGAACTTTTCGTGGTTTTGATGGTTTTCAGCAAATGAACATATTTCAGCGAGCTGGAAGTTTTTTCCTTAATGGAGTAAGATTTTATCTTAAAATACAAGAACTTTTCGTGGTTCTTGTCAATTTTTGTTGGTTTTCATCTTATGAACTTATTTCAGTCAGCTGGATCTTTCTTCTTCAAAGCAAAAAGATTTTATCTTCAAATACAAGAACTTTTCGTGGTTTTGTTGGTTTTCAGCAAATGAACATATCTCAGCGCGCTGGGAGTTTTTTCCTTAATAGCGTAAGATTTGATCTTAAAATACAAGAACTTTTCGTGGTTTTGTTGGTTTTCAGCAAATGAACATATTTCAGCGAGCTGGGAGTTTTTTCTTTGATAGCGTCAGATTTTATCTTAAAATACAAGAACTTTTCGTGGTTCTTGTCAATTTTTGTTGGTTTTCATCTAATGAACTTATTTCAGTCAGCTGGATCTTTCTTCTTGAAACCAAAAAGATTTTATCTTCAAATACAAGAACTTTTCGTGGTTTTGTTGGTTTTCAGCAAATGAACATATTTCAGCGAGCAAGAAGTTTTTTCCTTAATAGCGTGAGATTTTATCTTAAAATACAAGAACTTTTCGTGGTTCTTTTCAATTTATGTTGGTTTTCATCTAATGAACTTATTTCAGTCAGCTAGATCTTTCTTCTTCAAAGCAAAAAAATTTTATCTTCAAATACAAGAACTTTTCGTGGTTTTGTTGGTTTTCAGCAAATGAACATATCTCAGCACGCTGGGAGTTTTTTCCTTAATAGCGTAAGATTTGATCTTAAAATACAAGAACTTTTCGTGGTTCTTGTCAATTTTTGTTGGTTTTCATCTAATGAACTTATTTCAGTCAGCAAGATCTTTCTTCTTCAAAACAAAAAGATTTTATCTTCAAATACAAGAACTTTTCGTGGTTTTGATGGTTTTCAGCAAATGAACATATTTCAGCGAGCTGGAAGTTTTTTCCTTAATAGCGTAAGATTTTATCTTAAAATACAAGAACTTTTCGTGGTTCTTGTCATTTTTTGTTGGTTTTCATCTAATGAACTTATTTCAGTCAGCTGGATCATTCTTCTTCAAAGCAAAAAGATTTTATCTTCAAATACAAGAACTTTTCGTGGTTTTGTTGGTTTTCAGCAAATGAACAGATTTCAGCGAGCTAGAAGTTTTTTCTTTAATAGCGTAAGATTTTATCTTAAAATACAAGAAATTTTCGTGGTTCTTGTCAATTTTTGTTGGTTTTCATCGAATGAACTTATTTCAGTCAGCTAGATCTTTCTTCTTTAATGCAAAAAGATTTTATCTTCAAATACAAGAACTTTTCGTGGTTTTGTTGGTTTTCATCAAATGAACATATTTCAGCGAGCGAGAAGTTTTTTCTTTAATAGCGTCAGATTTTATCTTCAAATACAAGAACTTTTCGTGGTTCTTGTCAAATTTTGTTGGTTTTCATCGAATGAATTCATTTCAGTCAGCCAGATCTTTCTTCTTCAAAGCAAAAAGATTTTCTCTTCAAATACAAGAACTTTTCGATCTTTTGATGGTTTTCAGCAAATGAACATATTTCAGCGAGCTGGAAGTTTTTTCCTTAAAAGGAGTAAGATTTTATCTTAAAATACAAGAACTTTTGGTGGTTCTTGTCAATTTTTGTTGGTTTTCATCTCATGAACTTATTTCAGTCAGCTCGATCTTTCTTCTTCAAAGCAAAAATATTTTATCTTAAAATACAAGAACTTTTCGTGGTTCTTGTCAATTTTTGTTGGTTTTCATCTGATGAACTTATTTCAGTCAGCTGGATCTTTCTTATTCAAAGCAAAAACATTTTATCTTCAAATACAAGAACTTTTCGTGGTTTTGGTGGTTTTCAGCAAATGAACATATTTCAGCGAGCTGGAAGTTTGTTCCTTAATAGCGTAAAATTTTATCTTAAAATACAAGAACTTTTCGTGGTTCTTGTCAATTTTTGTTGGTTTTCATCTCATGAACTGATTTCAGTCAGCTGGATCTTTCTTCTTCAAAGCAAAAAGATTTTATCTTCAAATACAAGAACTTTTCGTGGTTTTGTTGGTTTTCAGCAAATGAACATATTTCAGTGAGCTGGGAGTTTTTTCTTTAATAGCGTAAGATTTTATCTTAAAATACAAGAACTTTTCGTGGTTTTGTTGGTTTTCAGCAAATGAACAGATTTCATTTTGCAAGAAGTTTTTTCTTTGATAGCGTAAGATTTTATCTTAAAATACAAGAACTTTTCGTGGTTCTTGTCAATTTTTGTTGGTTTTCATCTAATGAAATTATTTCAGTCAGCTGGATCTTTCTTCTTCAAAGCAAAAAGATTTTATCTTCAAATACAAGAACTTTTCGTGGTTTTGATGGTTTTCAGCAAATGAACATATTTCAGCGAGCTGGAAGTTTTTTCCTTAATAGAGTAAGATTTTATCTTAAAATACAAGAACTTTTCGTGGTTCTTGTCAATTTTTGTTGGTTTTCATCTAATGAACTTATTTCAGTCAGCTAGATCTTTCTTCTTCAAAGCAAAAAGATTTTATCTTCAAATACAAGAACTTTTCGTGGTTTTGATGGTTTTCAGCAAATGAACATATTTCAGCGAGCTGGAAGTTTTTTCCTTAATGGAGTAAGATTTTATCTTAAAATACAAGAACTTTTCGTGGTTCTTGTCAATTTTTGTTGGTTTTCATCTAATGAACTTATTTCAGTCAGCTAGATCTTTATTCTTCAAAGCAAAAACATTTTATCTTCAAATACAAGAACTTTTCGTGGTTTTGTTGGTTTTCAGCAAATGAACAGATTTCAGCGAGCAAGAAGTTTTTTCTTTAATAGCGTAAGATTTTATCTTAAAATACAAGAACTTTTCGTGGTTCTTGTCAACTTTTGTTGGTTTTCATCTAATCAACTTATTTCAGTCAGCTGGATCTTTCTTCTTCAAAGCAAAAAGATTTTATCTTCAAAGACAAGAACTTTTCGTGGTTTTGATGGTTTTCAGCAAATGAACATATTTCAGCGAGCTGGAAGTTTTTTCCTTAATAGCGTAAGATTTTATCTTAAAATACAAGAACTTTTCGTGGTTCTTGACAATTTGTGTTGGTTTTCATCTGATGAACTTATTTCAGTCAGCTAGACCTTTCTTCTTCAAAGCAAAAAGATTTTATCTTCAAATACAAGAACTTTTCGTGGTTTTGATGGTTTTCAGCAAATGAACATATTTCAGCGAGCTGGAAGTTTTTTCCTTAATGGAGTAAGATTTTATCTTAAAATACAAGAACTTTTCGTGGTTCTTGTCAATTTTTGTTGGTTTTCATCTTATGAACTTATTTCAGTCAGCTGGATCTTTCTTCTTCAAAGCAAAAAGATTTTATCTTCAAATACAAGAACTTTTCGTGGTTTTGTTGGTTTTCAGCAAATGAACATATCTCAGCGCGCTGGGAGTTTTTTCCTTAATAGCGTAAGATTTTATCTTAAAATACAAGAACTTTTCGTGGTTCTTGTCATTTTTTGTTGGTTTTCATCTAATGAACTTATTTCAGTCAGCTGGATCATTCTTCTTCAAAGCAAAAAGATTTTATCTTCAAATACAAGAACTTTTCGTGGTTTTGTTGGTTTTCAGCAAATGAACATATTTCAGCGAGCTGGGAGTTTTTTCTTTGATAGCGTAAGATTTTATCTTAAAATACAAGAACCTTTCGTGGTTCTTGTCAATTTTTGTTGGTTTTCATCTGATGAACTTATTTCAGTCAGCTGGATGTTTCTTCTTCAAAGCAAAAGGATTTTATCTTCAAATACAAGAACTTTTCGTGGTTTTGATGGTTTTCAGCAAATGAACATATTTCGGCGAGCTGGAAGTTTTTTCCTTAATAGCGTAAGATTTTATCTTAAAATACAAGAACTTTTCGTGGTTCTTGTCAATTTTTGTTGGTTTTCATCTAATGAACTTATTTCAGTCAGCTAGATCTTTCTTCTTCAAAGCAAAAAGATTTTATCTTCAAACACAACAACTTTTCGTGGTTTTGATGGTTTTCAGCAAATGAACATATTTCAGCGAGCTGGAAGTTTTTTCCTTAATAGCGTAAGATTTTATCTTAAAATACAAGAACTTTTCGTGGTTCTTGTCAATTTTTGTTGGTTTTCATCTAATGAACTTTTTTCAGTCAGCTGGATCTTTCTTCTTCAAAGCAAAAAGATTTTATCTTCAAATACAAGAACTTTTCGTGGTTTTGATGGTTTTCAGCAAATGAACAGATTTCAGCGAGCAAGAAGCTTTTTCTTTAATCGCGTAAGATTTTATCTTAAAAGACAAGAACTTTTCGTGGTTCTTGTCAATTTTTGTTGGTTTTCATCTAATGAACTTATTTCAGTCAGCTAGATCTTTCTTCTTCAAAGCAAAAGGATTTTATCTTCAAATACAAGAACTTTTCGTGGTTTTGTTGGTTTTCAGCAAATGAACATATTTCAGTGAGCTGGAAGTTTTTTCTTTAATAGCGTAAGATTTTATCTTAAAATACAAGAACTTTTCGTGGTTCTTTTCAATTTTTGTTGGTTTTCATCTAATGAACTTATTTCAGTCAGCTCGATCTGTCTTCTTCAAAGCAAAAAGATTTTATCTTCAAATACAAGAACTTTTCGTGGTTTTGTTGGTTTTCAGCAAATGAACATATTTCAGCGAGCTGGGAGTTTTTTCTTTAATAGCGTAAGATTTTATCTTAAAATACAAGAACTTTTCGTGGTTCTTGTCAATTTTTGTTGGTTTTCATCTAATCAACTTATTTCAGTCAGCTCGATCTTTCTTCTTCAAAGCAAAAAGATGTTATCTTCAAATACAACAACTTTTCGTGGTTTTGATGGTTTTTAGCAAATGAACATATTTCAGCAAGCTGGAAGTTTTTTCTTAATAGCGTAAGATTTTATCTTAAAAGACAAGAACTTTTCGTGGTTCTTGTCAATTTTTGTTGGTTTTCATCCAATGAACTTATTTCAGTCAGCGAGATCTTTCTTCTTCAAAGCAAAAAGATTTTACTTTCAAATACAAGAACTTTTCGTGGTTTTGATGGTTTTCAGCAAATGAACATATTTCAGCCAGCTGGAAGTTTTTTACTTAATAGAGCAAGATTTTATCTTAAAATACAAGAACTTTTCGTGGTTCTTGTCAATTTTTGTTGGCTTTCATCTAATGAACTTATTTCAGTCAGCTAGATCTTTCTTCTTCAAAGCAAAAAGATTTTATCTTCAAATACAAGAACTTTTCGTGGTTTTGTTGGTTTTCAGCAAATGAACATATTTCAGCGAGCTGGGAGTTTTTTCTTTAATAGCGTAAGATTTTATCTTAAAATACAAGAACTTTTCGTGTTTCTTGTCAATTTTTGTTGGTTTTCATCTAATGAACTGATTTCAGCCAGCTAGATCTTTCTTCTTCAAAGCAAAAAGATTTTATCTTAAAATACAAGAACTTTTCGTGGTTTTGTTGGTTTTCAGCAAATGAACAGATTTCAGCGAGCAAGAAGTTTTTTCTTTAATAGCGTAAGATTTTATCTTAAAATACAAGAACTTTTCGTGGTTCTTGTCAATTTTTGTTGGTTTTCATCTAATGAACTTATTTCAGTCAGCTCGATCTTTCTTCTTCAAAGCAAAAAGATTTTATCTTCAAATACAACAACTTTTCGTGGTTTTGATGGTTTTCAGCAAATGAACATATTTCAGCGAGCTGGAAGTTTTTTCCTTAATAGCGTAGGATTTTATCTTAAAATACAAGACCTTTTCGTGGTTCTTGTCAATTTTTGTTGGTTTTCATCCAATCAACTTATTTCAGTCAGCTGGATCTTTCTTCTTCAAAGCAAAAAGATTTTATCTTCAAATACAAGAACTTTTCGTGGTTTTTTTGGTTTTCAGCAAATGAACAGATTTCAGCGAGCTGGGAGTTTTTTCTTTAATAGCTTAAGATTTTATCTTAAAATACAAGAACTTTTCGTGGTTCTTGTCAATTTTTGTTGGTTTTCATCTAATGAACTTTTTTCAGTCAGCTGGATCTTTCTTCTTCAAAGCAAAAAGATTTTATCTTCAAATACAAGAACTTTTCGTGGTTTTGATGGTTTTCAGCAAATGAACAGATTTCAGCGAGCAAGAAGTTTTTTCTTTAATCGCTTAAGATTTTATCTTAAAATCCAAGAACTTTTCGTGATTCTTGTCAATTTTTGTTGGTTTTCATCTGATGAACTTATTTCAGTCAGCTAGATCTTTCTTCTTCAAAGCAAAAGGATTTTATCTTCAAATACTAGAACTTTTCGTGGTTTTGTTGGTTATCAGCAAATGAACAGATTTCAGCGAGCAAGAAGTTTTTTCTTTAATAGCGTAAGATTTTATCTTAAAATACAAGAACTTTTCGTGTTTCTTGTGAATTTTTGTTGGTTTTCATCTAATCAACTTATTTCAGTCAGCCAGATCTTTCTTCTTCAAAGCAAAAAGATTTTATTTGAAATACAAGAACTTTTCGTGGTTTTGATGGTTTTCAGCAAATGAACATATTTCAGCGAGCTGGAAGTTTTTTCCTTAATAGCGTAAGATTTTATCTTAAAATACAAGAACTTTTCGTGGTTCTTTTCAATTTTTGTTGGTTTTCATCTAATGAACTTATTTCAGTCAGCTCGATCTTTCTTCTTCAAAGCAAAAAGATTTTATCTTCAAATACAAGAACTTTTCGTGGTTTTGTTGGTTTTCAGCAAATGAACATATTTCAGCGAGCTGGGAGTTTTTTCTTTAATAGCGTAAGATTTTATCTTAAAATACAAGAACTTTTCGTGGTTCTTGTCAATTTTTGTTGGTTTTCATCTAATCAACTTATTTCAGTCAGCTAGATCTTTCTTCTTCAAAGCAAAAAGATGTTATCTTCAAATACAAGAACTTTTCGTGGTTTTGATGGTTTTTAGCAAATGAACATATTTCAGCAAGCTGGAAGTTTTTTCTTAATAGCGTAAGATTTTATCTTAAAATACAAGAACTTTTCGTGGTTCTTGTCAATTTTTGTTGGTTTTCATCGAATGAACTTATTTCAGTCAGCTAGATCTTTCTTCTTCAAAGCAAAAAGATTTTACCTTCAAATACAAGAACTTTTCGTGGTTTTGATGGTTTTCAGCAAATGAACATATTTCAGCCAGCTGGAAGTTTTTTACTGAATAGAGTAAGATTTTATCTTAAAATACAAGAACTTTTTGTGTTTCTTGTCAATTTTTGTTGGTTTTCATCTAATGAACTTATTTCAGTCAGCCAGATTTTCTTCTTCAAAGCAAAAAGATTTTATCTTCAAATACAAGAACTTTTCGTGGTTTTGTTGGTTTTCAGCAAATGAACATATTTCAGCGAGCTGGGAGTTTTTTCTTTGATAGCGTAAGATTTTATCTTAAAATACAAGAACTTTTCGTGGTTCTTGTCAATTTTTGTTGGTTTTCATCTGATGAACTTATTTCAGTCAGCTGGATCTTTCTTCTTCAAAGCAAAAAGATTTTATCTTCAAATACAAGAACTTTTCGTGGTTTTGTTGGTTTTCAGCAAATGAACAGATTTCAGCGAGCTAGAAGTTTTTTCCTTAATAGCGTAAGATTTTATCTTAAAATACAAGAAATTTTCGTGGTTCTTGTCAATTTTTGTTGGTTTTCATCGAATGAACTTATTTCAGTCAGCGAGATCTTTCTTCTTTAATGCAAAAAGATTTTATCTTCAAATACAAGAACGTTTCGTGGATTTGTTGGTTTTCAGCAAATGAACATATTTCAGCGAGCGAGAAGTATTTTCTTTAATAGCGTAAGATTTTATCTTAAAATACAAGAACTTTTCGTGGTTCTTGTCAATTTTTGTTGGTTTTCATCAAATGAACTTATTTCAGTCAGCAAGATCTTTCTTCTTTAATACAAAAAGATTTTATCTTCAAATACAAGAACTTTTCGTGGATTTGTTGGTTTTCAGCGAATGAACATATTTCAGCGAGCTGGAAGTTATTTCTTTAATAGCGTCAGATTTTTTCTTAAAATACAAGAACTTTTCGTGGTTCTTGTCAAATTTTGTTGGTTTTCATCCAATGAGCTTATTTCAGTCAGCTGGATCTTTCTTCTTCAAAGCAAAAAGATTTTATCTTCAAATACAAGAACTTTTCGTGGTTTTGTTGGTTTTCAGCAAATGAACATATTTCAGCGAGCTGGAAGTTTTTTATTTCATAGCGTAAGATTTTATCTTAAAATACAAGAACTTTTCGTGGTTCTTGTCAATTTTTGTTGGTTTTCATCTCATGAACTTATTTCAGTCAGCTAGATCTTTCTTCTTTAATGCAAAAAGATTTTATCTTCAAATACAAGAACTTTTCGTGCATTTGTTGGTTTTCAGCAAATGAACATATTTCAGCGAGCTGGAAGTTTTTTCTTTCATAGCGTAAGATTTTATCTTAAAATACAAGAACTTTTCGTGGTTCTTGTCAATTTTTGTTGGTTTTCATCAAATGAACATATTTCAGTCAGCAAGATCTTTCTTCTTTAATACAAAAAGATTTTATCTTCAAATACAAGAACTTTTCGTGGATTTGTTGGTTTTCAGCGAATGAACATATTTCAGCGAGCTGGAAGTTATTTCTTTAATAGCGTCAGATTTTTTCTTAAAATACAAGAACTTTTCGTGGTTCTTGTCAATTTTTGTTGGTTTTCATCAAATGAACTTATTTCAGTCAGCAAGATCTTTCTTCTTTAATACAAAAAGATTTTATCTTAAAATACAAGAACTTTTCGTGGTTCTTGTCAATTTTTGTTGCTTTTCATCCAATGAACTTATTTCAGTCAGCTCGATCTTTCTTCTTCAAAGCAAAAAGATTTTATCTTCAAATACAACAACTTTTCGTGGTTTTGATGGTTTTCAGCAAATGAACATATTTCAGCGAGCTGGAAGTTTTTTCCTTAATAGCGTAGGATTTTATCTTAAAATACAAGAACTTTTCGTGGTTCTTGTCAATTTTTGTTGGTTTTCATCCAATCAACTTATTTCAGTCAGCTGGATCTTTCTTCTTCAAAGCAAAAAGATTTTATCTTCAAATACAAGAACTTTTCGTGGTTTTTTTGGTTTTCAGCAAATGAACAGATTTCAGCGAGCTGGGAGTTTTTTCTTTAATAGCTTAAGATTTTATCTTAAAATACAAGAACTTTTCGTGGTTCTTGTCAATTTTTGTTGGTTTTCATCGAATGAACTTATTTCAGTCAGCTCGATCTTTCTTCTTCAAAGCAAAAAGATGTTATCTTCAAATACAAGAACTTTTCGTGGTTTTGATGGTTTTCAGCAAATGAACAGATTTCAGCGAGCAAGAAGTTTTTTCTTTCATCGCGTAAGATTTTATCTTAAAATACAAGAACTTTTCGTGTTTCTTGTGAATTTTTGTTGGTTTTCATCTAATGAACTTTTTTCAGTCAGCTAGATCTTTCTTCTTCAAAGCAAAAAGATTTTACCTTCAAATACAAGAACTTTTCGTGGTTTTGATGGTTTTCAGCAAATGAACATATTTCAGCCAGCTGGAAGTTTTTTACTGAATAGAGTAAGATTTTATCTTAAAATACAAGAACTTTTTGTGTTTCTTGTCAATTTTTGTTGGTTTTCATCTAATGAACTTATTTCAGTCAGCCAGATCTTTCTTCCTCAAAGCAAAAAGATTTTATCTTCAAATACAAGAACTTTTCGTGGTTTTGATGGTTTTCAGCAAATGAACATATTTCAGCGAGCTGGAAGTTATTTCCTTAATAGCGCAAGATTTTATCTTAAAATACAAGAACTTTTCGTGGTTCTTGTCATTTTTTGTTGGTTTTCATCTAATGAACTTATTTCAGTCAGCTGGATCATTCTTCTTCAAAGCAAAAAGATTTTATCTTCAAATACAAGAACTTTTCGTGGTTTTGTTGGTTTTCAGCAAATGAACATATTTCAGCGAGCTGGGAGTTTTTTCTTTGATAGCGTAAGATTTTATCTTAAAATACAAGAACTTTTCGTGGTTCTTGTCAATTTTTGTTGGTTTTCATCTGATGAACTTATTTCAGTCAGCTGGATCTTTCTTCTTCAAAGCAAAAAGATTTTATCTTCAAATACAAGAACTTTTCGTGGTTTTGTTGATTTTCAGCAAATGAACAGATTTCAGCGAGCTAGAAGTTTTTTCTTTAATAGCGTAAGATTTTATCTTAAAATACAAGAAATTTTCGTGGTTCTTGTCAATTTTTGTTGGTTTTCATCGAATGAACTTATTTCAGTCAGCTAGATCTTTCTTCTTTAATGCAAAAAGATTTTATCTTCAAATACAAGAACTTTTCGTGGTTTTGTTGGTTTTCATCAAATGAACATATTTCAGCGAGCGAGAAGTTTTTTCTTTAATAGCGTCAGATTTTATCTTAAAATACAAGAACTTTTCGTGGTTCTTGTCAAATTTTGTTGGTTTTCATCGAATGAATTCATTTCAGTCAGCCAGATCTTTCTTCTTCAAAGCAAAAAGATTTTCTCTTCAAATACAAGAACTTTTCGATCTTTTGATGGTTTTCAGCAAATGAACATATTTCAGCGAGCTGGAAGTTTTTTCTTTAATAGCGTCAGATTGTATCTTAAAATACAAGAGCTTTTCGTGGTTCTTGTCAATTTTTGTTGGTTTTCATCCAATGAACTTATTTCAGTCAGCAAGATCTTTCTTCTTTAATGCAAAAAGATTTTATCTTCAAATACAAGAACTTTTCGTGGTTTTGTTGGTTTTCAGCAAATGAACATATTTCAGCGAGCTGGAAGTTTTTTCTTTCATAGCGTCAGATTTTATCTTAAAATACAAGAACTTTTCGTGGTTCTTGTTAATTTTTGTTGGTTTTCATCTCATGAACATATTTCAGTCAGCTAGATCTTTCTTCTTGAATGCAAAAAGATTTTATCTTCAAATACAAGAACGTTTCGTGGATTTGTTGGTTTTCAGCAAATGAACATATTTCAGCGAGCGAGAAGTTTTTTCTTTAATAGCGTAAGATTTTATCTTAAAATACAAGAACTTTTCGTGGTTCTTGTCAATTTTTGTTGGTTTTCATCAAATGAACTTATTTCAGTCAGCAAGATCTTTCTTCTTTAATACAAAAAGATTTTATCTTCAAATACAAGAACTTTTCGTGGATTTGTTGGTTTTCAGCGAATGAACATATTTCAGCGAGCTGGAAGTTATTTCTTTAATAGCGTCAGATTTTTTCTTAAAATACAAGAACTTTTCGTGGTTCTTGTCAAATTTTGTTGGTTTTCATCCAATGAGCTTATTTCAGTCAGCTGGATCTTTCTTCTTCAAAGCAAAAAGATTTTATCTTCAAATACAAGAACTTTTCGTGGTTTTGTTGGTTTTCAGCAAATGAACATATTTCAGCGAGCTGGAAGTTTTTTCTTTCATAGCGTAAGATTTTATCTTAAAATACAAGAACTTTTCGTGGTTCTTGTCAATTTTTGTTGGTTTTCATCTCATGAACTTATTTCAGTCAGCTAGATCTTTCTTCTTTAATGCAAAAAGATTTTATCTTCAAATACAAGAACTTTTCGTGCATTTGTTGGTTTTCAGCAAATGAACATATTTCAGCGAGCGAGAAGTTTTTTCTTTAATAGCGTAAGATTTTATCTTAAAATACAAGAACTTTTCGTGGTTCTTGTCAATTTTTGTTGGTTTTCATCAAATGAACTTATTTCAGTCAGCAAGATCTTTCTTCTTTAATACAAAAAGATTTTATCTTCAAATACAAGAACTTTTCGTGGATTTGTTGGTTTTCAGCGAATGAACATATTTCAGCGAGCTGGAAGTTATTTCTTTAATAGCGTCAGATTTTTTCTTAAAATACAAGAACTTTTCGTGTTTCTTGTCAAATTTTGTTGGTTTTCATCCAATGAGCTTATTTCAGTCAGCTGGATCTTTCTTCTTCAAAGCAAAAAGATTTTATCTTCAAATACAAGAACTTTTCGTGGTTTTGTTGGTTTTCAGCAAATGAACATATTTCAGCGAGCTGGAAGTTTTTTCTTTAATAGCGTCAGATTTTATCTTAAAATACAAGAACTTTTCGTGGTTCTTGTCAATTTTTGTTGGTTTTCATCAAATGAACTTATTTCAGTCAGCAAGATCTTTCTTCTTTAATACAAAAAGATTTTATCTTAAAATACAAGAACTTTTCGTGGTTCTTGTCAATTTTTGTTGCTTTTCATCCAAAGAACTTATTTCAGTCAGCTCGATCTTTCTTCTTCAAAGCAAAAAGATTTTATCTTCAAATACAACAACTTTTCGTGGTTTTGATGGTTTTCAGCAAATGAACATATTTCAGCGAGCTGGAAGTTTTTTCCTTAATAGCGTAGGATTTTATCTTAAAATACAAGAACTTTTCGTGGTTCTTGTCAATTTTTGTTGGTTTTCATCCAATCAACTTATTTCTGTCAGCTGGATCTTTCTTCTTCAAAGCAAAAAGATTTTATCTTCAAATACAAGAACTTTTCGTGGTTTTTTTGGTTTTCAGCAAATGAACAGATTTCAGCGAGCTGGGAGTTTTTTCTTTAATAGCTTAAGATTTTATCTTAAAATACAAGAACTTTTCGTGGTTCTTGTCAATTTTTGTTGGTTTTCATCGAATGAACTTATTTCAGTCAGCTCGATCTTTCTTCTTCAAAGCAAAAAGATGTTATCTTCAAATACAAGAACTTTACGTGGTTTTGATGGTTTTCAGCAAATGAACATATTTCAGCGAGCTGGAAGTTTTTTCTTAATAGCGTAAGATTTTATCTTAAAATACAAGAACTTTTCGTGGTTCTTGTCAATTTTTGTTGGTTTTCATCTAATGAACTTTTTTCAGTCAGCTGGATCTTTCTTCTTCAAAGCAAAAAGATTTTATCTTCAAATACAAGAACTTTTCGTGGTTTTGATGGTTTTCAGCAAATGAACAGATTTCAGCGAGCAAGAAGTTTTTTCTTTCATCGCGTAAGATTTTATCTTAAAATACAAGAACTTTTCGTGGTTCTTGTCAATTTTTGTTGGTTTTCATCTAATGAACTTATTTCAGTCAGCTAGATCTTTCTTCTTCAAAGCAAAAGGATTTTATCTTCAAATACAAGAACTTTTCGTGGTTTTGTTGGTTATCAGCAAATGAACAGATTTCAGCGAGCAAGAAGTTTTTTCTTTAATAGCGTAAGATTTTATCTTAAAATACAAGAACTTTTCGTGTTTCTTGTGAATTTTTGTTGGTTTTCATCTAATCAACTTATTTCAGTCAGCCAGATCTTTCTTCTTCAAAGCAAAAAGATTTTATTTGAAATACAAGAACTTTTCGTGGTTTTGATGGTTTTCAGCAAATGAACATATTTCAGCGAGCTGGAAGTTTTTTCCTTAATAGCGTAAGATTTTATCTTAAAATACAAGAACTTTTCGTGGTTCTTTTCAATTTTTGTTGGTTTTCATCTAATGAACTTATTTCAGTCAGCTCGATCTTTCTTCTTCAAAGCAAAAAGATTTTATCTTCAAATACAAGAACTTTTCGTGGTTTTGTTGGTTTTCAGCAAATGAACATATTTCAGCGAGCTGGGAGTTTTTTCTTTAATAGCGTAAGATTTTATCTTAAAATACAAGAACTTTTCGTGGTTCTTGTCAATTTTTGTTGGCTTTCATCTCATGAACTTATTTCAGTCAGCTAGATCTTTCTTCTTCAAAGCAAAAAGATTTTATCTTCAAATACAAGAACTTTTCGTGGTTTTGTTGGTTTTCAGCAAATGAACATATTTCAGCGAGCTGGGAGTTTTTTCTTTAATAGCGTAAGATTTTATCTTAAAATACAAGAACTTTTCGTGTTTCTTGTCAATTTTTGTTGGTTTTCATCTAATGAACTGATTTCAGCCAGCGAGAGCTTTCTTCTTCAAAGCAAAAAGATTTTATCTTAAAATACAAGAACTTTTCGTGGTTTTGTTGGTTTTCAGCAAATGAACAGATTTCAGCGAGCAAGAAGTTTTTTCTTTAATAGCGTAAGATATTATCTTAAAATACAAGAACTTTTCGTGGTTCTTGTCAATTTTTGTTGGTTTTCATCCAATGAACTTATTTCAGTCAGCTAGATCTTTCTTCTTCAAAGCAAAAGGATTTTATCTTCAAATACAAGAACTTTTCGTGGTTTTGTTGGTTATCAGCAAATGAACAGATTTCAGCGAGCAAGAAGTTTTTTCTTTAATAGCGTAAGATTTTATCTTAAAATACAAGAACTTTTCGTGTTTCTTGTGAATTTTTGTTGGTTTTCATCTAATCAACGTATTTCAGTCAGCCAGATCTTTCTTCTTCAAAGCAAAAAGATTTTATTTGAAATACAAGAACTTTTCGTGGTTTTGATGGTTTTCAGCAAATGAACATATTTCAGCGAGCTGGAAGTTTTTTCCTTAATAGCGTAAGATTTTATCTTAAAATACAAGAACTTTTCGTGGTTCTTTTCAATTTTTGTTGGTTTTCATCTAATGAACTTATTTCAGTCAGCTCGATCTTTCTTCTTCAAAGCAAAAAGATTTTATCTTCAAATACAAGAACTTTTCGTGGTTTTGTTGGTTTTCAGCAAATGAACATATTTCAGCGAGCTGGGAGTTTTTTCTTTAATAGCGTAAGATTTTATCTTAAAATACAAGAACTTTTCGTGGTTCTTGTCAATTTTTGTTGGCTTTCATCTCATGAACTTATTTCAGTCAGCTAGATCTTTCTTCTTCAAAGCAAAAAGATTTTATCTTCAAATACAAGAACTTTTCGTGGTTTTGTTGGTTTTCAGCAAATGAACATATTTCAGCGAGCTGGGAGTTTTTTCTTTAATAGCGTAAGATTTTATCTTAAAATACAAGAACTTTTCGTGTTTCTTGTCAATTTTTGTTGGTTTTCATCTAATGAACTGATTTCAGCCAGCGAGAGCTTTCTTCTTCAAAGCAAAAAGATTTTATCTTAAAATACAAGAACTTTTCGTGGTTTTGTTGGTTTTCAGCAAATGAACATATTTCAGCGAGCTGGAAGTTTTTTCTTTCATAGCGTAAGATTTTATCTTAAAATACAAGAACTTTTCGTGGTTCTTGTTAATTTTTGTTGGTTTTCATCTCATGAACATATTTCAGTCAGCTAGATCTTTCTTCTTTAATGCAAAAAGATTTTATCTTCAAATACAAGAACGTTTCGTGCATTTGTTGGTTTTCAGCAAATGAACATATTTCAGCGAGCGAGAAGTTTTTTCTTTAATAGCGTAAGATTTTATCTTAAAATACAAGAACCTTTCGTGGTTCTTGTCAATTTTTGTTGGTTTTCATCAAATGAACTTATTTCAGTCAGCAAGATCTTTCTTCTTTAATACAAAAAGATTTTATCATCAAATACAAGAACTTTTCGTGGATTTGTTGGTTTTCAGCGAATGAACATATTTCAGCGAGCTGGAAGTTATTTCTTTAATAGCGTCAGATTTTTTCTTAAAATACAAGAACTTTTCGTGGTTCTTGTCAAATTTTGTTGGTTTTCATCCAATGAGCTTATTTCAGTCAGCTGGATCTTTCTTCTTCAAAGCAAAAAGATTTTATCTTCAAATACAAGAACTTTTCGTGGTTTTGTTGGTTTTCAGCAAATGAACATATTTCAGCGAGCTGGAAGTTTTTTCTTTAATAGCGTCAGATTTTATCTTAAAATACAAGAACTTTTCGTGGTTCTTGTCAATTTTTGTTGGTTTTCATCAAATGAACTTGTTTCAGTCAGCAAGATCTTTCTTCTTTCATACAAAAAGATTTTATCTTCAAATACAAGAACTTTTCGTGGTTTTGTTGGTTTTCAGCAAATGAAAATATTTCAGCGAGATCGAAGTTTTTTCTTTAATAGCGTAAGATTTTATCTTAAAATACAAGAACTTTTCGTGGTTCTTGTCAATTTTTGTTGGTTTTCATCAAATGAACTTATTTCAGTCAGCAAGATCTTTCTTCTTTAATACAAAAAGATTTTATCTTCAAATACAAGAACTTTTCGTGGATTTGTTGGTTTTCAGCGAATGAACATATTTCAGCGAGCTGGAAGTTATTTCTTTAATAGCGTCAGATTTTTTCTTAAAATACAAGAACTTTTCGTGGTTCTTGTCAAATTTTGTTGGTTTTCATCCAATGAGCTTATTTCAGTCAGCTGGATCTTTCTTCTTCAAAGCAAAAAGATTTTATCTTCAAATACAAGAACTTTTCGTGGTTTTGTTGGTTTTCAGCAAATGAACAGATTTCAGCGAGCAAGAAGTTTTTTCTTTAATAGCGTAAGATATTATCTTAAAATACAAGAACTTTTCGTGGTTCTTGTCAATTTTTGTTGGTTTTCATCCAATGAACTTATTTCAGTCAGCAAGATCTTTCTTCTTCAAAGCAAAAGGATTTTATCTTCAAATACAAGAACTTTTCGTGGTTTTGTTGGTTTTCAGCAAATGAACATATTTCAGCGAGCTGGAAGTTATTTCTTGAATAGCGTCAGATTTTTTCTTAAAATACAAGAACTTTTCGTGGTTCTTGTCAAATTTTGTTGGTTTTCATCCAATGAGCTTATTTCAGTCAGCTGGATCTTTCTTCTTCAAAGCAAAAAGATTTTATCTTCAAATACAAGAACTTTTCGTGGTTTTGTTGGTTTTCAGCAAATGAACATATTTCAGCGAGCTGGAAGTTTTTTCTTTCATAGCGTAAGATTTTATCTTAAAATACAAGAACTTTTCGTGGTTCTTGTCAATTTTTGTTGGTTTTCATCTCATGAACTTATTTCAGTCAGCTAGATCTTTCTTCTTTAATGCAAAAAGATTTTATCTTCAAATACAAGAACTTTTCGTGCATTTGTTGGTTTTCAGCAAATGAACATATTTCAGCGAGCGAGAAGTTTTTTCTTTAATAGCGTAAGATTTTATCTTAAAATACAAGAACTTTTCGTGGTTCTTGTCAATTTTTGTTGGTTTTCATCAAATGAACTTATTTCAGTCAGCAAGATCTTTCTTCTTTAATACAAAAAGATTTTATCTTCAAATACAAGAACTTTTCGTGGATTTGTTGGTTTTCAGCGAATGAACATATTTCAGCGAGCTGGAAGTTGTTTCTTTAATAGCGTCAGATTTTTTCTTAAAATACAAGAACTTTTCGTGGTTCTTGTCAAATTTTGTTGGTTTTCATCCAATGAGCTTATTTCAGTCAGCTGGATCTTTCTTCTTCAAAGCAAAAAGATTTTATCTTCAAATACAAGAACTTTTCGTGGTTTTGTTGGTTTTCAGCAAATGAACATATTTCAGCGAGCTGGAAGTTTTTTCTTTCATAGCGTAAGATTTTATCTTAAAATACAAGAACTTTTCGTGGTTCTTGTCAATTTTTGTTGGTTTTCATCTCATGAACTTATTTCAGTCAGCTAGATCTTTCTTCTTTAATGCAAAAAGATTTTATCTTCAAATACAAGAACTTTTCGTGCATTTGTTGGTTTTCAGCAAATGAACATATTTCAGCGAGCGAGAAGTTTTTTCTTTAATAGCGTAAGATTTTATCTTAAAATACAAGAACTTTTCGTGGTTCTTGTCAATTTTTGTTGGTTTTCATCAAATGAACTTATTTCAGTCAGCAAGATCTTTCTTCTTTAATACAGAAAGATTTTATCTTCAAATACAAGAACTTTTCGTGGATTTGTTGGTTTTCAGCGAATGAACATATTTCAGCGAGCTGGAAGTTATTTCTTTAATAGCGTCAGATTTTTTCTTAAAATACAAGAACTTTTCGTGGTTCTTGTCAATTTTTGTTGGTTTTCATCAAATGAACTTATTTCAGTCAGCAAGATCTTTCTTCTTTAATACAAAAAGATTTTATCTTCAAATACAAGAACTTTTCGTGGTTTTGTTGGTTTTCAGCAAATGAAAATATTTCAGCGAGCTCGAAGTTTTTTCTTTAATAGCGTAAGATTTTATCTTAAAATACAAGAACTTTTCGTGGTTCTTGTCAATTTTTGTTGGTTTTCATCAAATGAACTTATTTCAGTCAGCAAGATCTTTCTTCTTTAATGCAAAAAGATTTTATCTTCAAATACAAGAACTTTTCGTGGATTTGTTGGTTTTCAGCGAATGAACATATTTCAGCGAGCTGGAAGTTATTTCTTTAATAGCGTCAGATTTTTTCTTAAAATACAAGAACTTTTCGTGGTTCTTGTCAAATTTTGTTGGTTTTCATCCAATGAGCTTATTTCAGTCAGCTGGATCTTTCTTCTTCAAAGCAAAAAGATTTTATCTTCAAATACAAGAACTTTTCGTGGTTTTGTTGGTTTTCAGCAAATGAAAATATTTCAGCGAGCTGGAAGTTTTTTCTTTCATAGCGTAAGATTTTATCTTAAAATACAAGAACTTTTCGTGGTTCTTGTCAATTTTTGTTGGTTTTCATCTCATGAACTTATTTCAGTCAGCTAGATCTTTCTTCTTTAATGCAAAAAGATTTTATCTTCAAATACAAGAACTTTTCGTGCATTTGTTGGTTTTCAGCAAATGAACATATTTCAGCGAGCGAGAAGTTTTTTCTTTAATAGCGTAAGATTTTATCTTAAAATACAAGAACTTTTCGTGGTTCTTGTCAATTTTTGTTGGTTTTCATCAAATGAACTTATTTCAGTCAGCAAGATCTTTCTTCTTTAATACAAAAAGATTTTATCTTCAAATACAAGAACTTTTCGTGGATTTGTTGGTTTTCAGCGAATGAACATATTTCAGCGAGCTGGAAGTTATTTCTTTAATAGCGTCAGATTTTTTCTTAAAATACAAGAACTTTTCGTGGTTCTTGTCAAATTTTGTTGGTTTTCATCCAATGAGCTTATTTCAGTCAGCTGGATCTTTCTTCTTCAAAGCAAAAAGATTTTATCTTCAAATACAAGAACTTTTCGTGGTTTTGTTGGTTTTCAGCAAATGAACATATTTCAGCGAGCTGGAAGTTTTTTCTTTAATAGCGTCAGATTTTATCTTAAAATACAAGAACTTTTCGTGGTTCTTGTCAATTTTTGTTGGTTTTCATCAAATGAACTTATTTCAGTCAGCAAGATCTTTCTTCTTTAATACAAAAAGATTTTATCTTCAAATACAAGAACTTTTCGTGGTTTTGTTGGTTTTCAGCAAATGAAAATATTTCAGCGAGCTCGAAGTTTTTTCTTTAATAGCGTAAGATTTTATCTTAAAATACAAGAACTTTTCGTGGTTCTTGTCAATTTTTGTTGGTTTTCATCAAATGAACTTATTTCAGTCAGCAAGATCTTTCTTCTTTAATGCAAAAAGATTTTATCTTCAAATACAAGAACTTTTCGTGGATTTGTTGGTTTTCAGCGAATGAACATATTTCAGCGAGCTGGAAGTTATTTCTTTAATAGCGTCAGATTTTTTCTTAAAATACAAGAACTTTTCGTGGTTCTTGTCAAATTTTGTTGGTTTTCATCCAATGAGCTTATTTCAGTCAGCTGGATCTTTCTTCTTCAAAGCAAAAAGATTTTATCTTCAAATACAAGAACTTTTCGTGGTTTTGTTGGTTTTCAGCAAATGAAAATATTTCAGCGAGCTCGAAGTTTTTTCTTTAATAGCGTAAGATTTTATCTTAAAATACAAGAACTTTTTGTGGTTCTTGTCAATTTTTGTTGGTTTTCATCAAATGAACTTATTTCAGTCAGCAAGATCTTTCTTCTTTAATGCAAAAAGATTTTATCTTCAAATACAAGAACTTTTCGTGGATTTGTTGGTTTTCAGCAAATGAACATATTTCAGCGAGCTGGAAGTTTTTTCTTTAATAGCGTCAGATTTTTTCTTAAAATACAAGAACTTTTCGTGGTTCTTGTCAAATTTTGTTGGTTTTCATCCAATGAGCTTATTTCAGTCAGCTGGATCTTTCTTCTTCAAAGCAAAAAGATTTTATCTTCAAATACAAGAACTTTTCGTGGTTTTGTTGGTTTTCAGCAAATGAACATATTTCAGCGAGTTGGAAGTTTTTTCTTTAATAGCGTAGGATTTTATCTTAAAATACAAGAACTTTTTGTGGTTCTTGTCAATTTTTGTTGGTTTTCATCTCATGAACTTATTTCAGTCAGCTCGATCTTTCTTCTTTAATGCAAAAAGATTTTATCTTCAAACAAAAGAACTTTTCGTGGTGCTTGTCAAATTTTGTTGGTTTTCATCTCATGAATTTATATCAGTCAGCTAGATCTTTCTTCTTCAAAGCAAAAAGATTTTATCTTCAAATACAAGAACTTTTCGAGCTTTTGTTGGTTTTCAGCAAATGAACATATTTCAGCGAGCTAGAAGTTTTTTCTTTAATAGCATCAGATTTTATCTTAAAATACAAGTACTTTTCGTGGTTCTTGTCAATTTTTGTTGCTTTTCATCTAATGAACTTATTTCAGTCATCTTGATCTTTCTTCTTCAAAGCAAAAAGATTTTATCTTCAAATACAAGAACTTTTCGTGGTTTTGTTGGTTTTCAGCAAATGAAAATATTTCAGCGAGCTAGAAGTTTTTTCTTTAATAGCGTAAGATTTTATCTTAAAAGACAAGAACTTTTCGTGGTTCTTGTCAATTTTTGTTGGTTTTCATCGAATGAACTTATTTCAGTCAGCCAGATCTTTCTTCTTTCATGCAAAAAGATTTTATCTTCAAATACAAGAACTTTTCGTGGATTTGTTGGTTTTCATCAAATGAACATGTTTCCGCGAGCGAGAAGTTTTTTCTTTAATAGCGTCAGATTTTATCTTCAAATAAAAGAACTTTTCGTGGTTCTTGTCAAATTTTGTTGGTTTTCATCGAATGAATTTATTTCAGTCAGCCAGATCTTTCTTCTTCAAAGCAAAAAGATTTTCTCTTCAAATACAAGAACTTTTCGATCTTTTGATGGTTTTCAGCAAATGAACATATTTCAGCGAGCTGGAAGTTTTTTCTTTAATAGCGTCAGATTTTATCTTAAAATACAAGAACTTTTCGTGGTTCATGTCAATTTTTGTTGGTTTTCATCGAATGAACTTATTTCAGTCAGCTCGATCTTTCTTCTTCAAAGGAAAAAGATTTTATCTTCAAATACAAGAACTTTTCGTGGTTTTGTTGGTTTTCAGCAAATGAACATATTTCAGCGAGCAAGAATTTTTTTCTTTAATAGCGTCAGATTTTATCTTAAAATACAAGAACTTTTCGTGTTTCTTGTCAATTTTTGTTGGTTTTCATCTAATGAACTGATTTCAGCCAGCTAGATCTTTCTTCTTCAAAGCAAAAAGATTTTATCTTCAAATACAAGAACTTTTCGTGGTTTTGATGGTTTTCAGCAAATGAACATATTTCAGCGAGCTGGAAGTTTTTTCCTTAATAGCGTAAGATTTTATCTTAAAATACAAGAACTTTTCGTGGTTCTTGTCAATTTTTGTTGGTTTTCATCGAATGAACTTATTTCAGTCAGCTAGATCTTTCTTCTTCAAAGCAAAAAGATTTTATCTTCAAATACAAGAACTTTTCGTGGTTTTGATGGTTTTCAGCAAATGAACATATTTCAGCGAGCTGGAAGTTTTTTCCTTCATAGCGTAAGATTTTATCTTAAAATACAAGAACTTTTCGTGGTTCTTGTCAATTTTTGTTGGTTTTCATCCAATCAACTTATTTCAGTCAGCTGGATCTTTCTTCTTCAAAGCAAAAAGATTTTATCTTCAAATACAAGAACTTTTCGTGGTTTTGTTGGTTTTCAGCAAATGAACAGATTTCAGCGAGCTGGGAGTTTTTTCTTTAATAGCTCAAGATTTTATCTTAAAATACAAGAACTTTTCGTGGTTCTTGTCAATTTTTGTTCGTTTTCATCTCATGAACTTATTTCAGTCAGCTCGATCTTTCTTCTTCAAAGCAAAAAGATGTTATCTTCAAATACAAGAACTTTACGTGGTTTTGATGGTTTTCAGCAAATGAACATATTTCAGCGAGCTGGAAGTTTTTTCTTAATAGCGTAAGATTTTATCTTAAAATACAAGAACTTTTCGTGGTTCTTGTCAATTTTTGTTGGTTTTCATCTGATGAACTTTTTTCAGTCAGCTGGATCTTTCTTCTTCAAAGCAAAAGGATTTAATCTTCAAATACAACAACTTTTCGTGGTTTTGTTGGTTTTCAGCAAATGAACAGATTTCAGCGAGCAAGAAGTTTTTTCTTTAATAGCGTAAGATTTTATCTTAAAATACAAGAACTTTTCGTGTTTCTTGTGAATTTTTGTTGGTTTTCATCTAATCAACTTATTTCAGTCAGCCAGATCTTTCTTCTTCAAAGCAAAAAGATTTTATCTTCAAATACAAGAACTTTTCGTGGTTTTGTTGGTTTTCAGCAAATGAACATATTTCAGCGAGCTGGGAGTTTTTTCTTTAATAGCGTAAGATTTTGTCTTAAAATACAAGAACTTTTCGTGGTTCTTGTCAATTTTTGTTGGTTTTCATCTAATGAACTTATTTCAGTCAGCTGGATCTTTCTTCTTCAAAGCCAAAAGATTTTACCTTCAAATACAAGAACTTTTCGTGGTTTTGATGGTTTTCAGCAAATGAACATATTTCAGCGAGCTAGAAGTTTTTTCTTTAATAGCGTAAGATTTTATCTTAAAATACAAGAACTTTTCGTGGTTCTTGTCAATTTTTGTTGGTTTTCATCCAATGAACTTATTTCAGTCAGCTGGATCTTTCTTCTTTAATGCAAAAAGATTTTATCTTCAAATACAAGAACTTTTCGTGGTTTTGTTGGTTTTCAGCAAATGAACATATTTCAGCGAGCTGGAAGTTTTTTCTTTCATAGCGTAAGATTTTATCTTAAAATACAAGAACTTTTCGTGGTTCTTGTCAATTTTTGTTGGTTTTCATCTCATGAACATATTTCAGTCAGCTAGATCTTTCTTCTTTAATGCAAAAAGATTTTATCTTCAAATACAAGAACGTTTCGTGGATTTGTTGGTTTTCAGCAAATGAACATATTTCAGCGAGCTAGAAGTTTTTTCTTTAATAGCGTAAGATTTTATCTTAAAATACAAGAACTTTTCGTGGTTCTTGTCAATTTTTGTTGGTTTTCATCCAATGAACTTATTTCAGTCAGCAAGATCTTTCTTCTTTAATGCAAAAAGATTTTATCTTCAAACACAAGAGCTTTTCGTGGATTTGTTGGTTTTCAGCAAATGAACATATTTCAGCGAGCTGGAAGTTTTTTCTTCAATCGCGTCAGATTTTATCTTAAAATACAAGAACTTTTCGTGGTTCTTGTCAAATTTTGTTGGTTTTCATCCAATGAGCTTATTTCAGTCAGCTGGATCTTTCTTCTTCAAAGCAAAAAGATTTTATCTTCAAATACAAGAACTTTTCGTGGTTTTGATGGTTTTCAGCAAATGAACATATTTCAGCGAGCTGGAAGTTTTTTCCTTAATAGCGTAAGATTTTATCTTAAAATACAAGAACTTTTCGTGGTTCTTGTCAATTTTTGTTGGTTTTCATCGAATGAACTTATTTCAGTCAGCTAGATCTTTCTTCTTCAAAGCAAAAAGATTTTATCTTCAAATACAAGAACTTTTCGTGGTTTTGATGGTTTTCAGCAAATGAACATATTTCAGCGAGCTGTAAGTTTTTTCCTTCATAGCGTAAGATTTTATCTTAAAATACAAGAACTTTTCGTGGTTCTTGTCAATTTTTGTTGGTTTTCATCCAATCAACTTATTTCAGTCAGCTGGATCTTTCTTCTTCAAAGCAAAAAGATTTTATCTTCAAATACAAGAACTTTTCGTGGTTTTGTTGGTTTTCAGCAAATGAACAGATTTCAGCGAGCTGGGAGTTTTTTCTTTAATAGCTCAAGATTTTATCTTAAAATACAAGAACTTTTCGTGGTTCTTGTCAATTTTTGTTCGTTTTCATCTCATGAACTTATTTCAGTCAGCTCGATCTTTCTTCTTCAAAGCAAAAAGATGTTATCTTCAAATACAAGAACTTTACGTGGTTTTGATGGTTTTCAGCAAATGAACATATTTCAGCGAGCTGGAAGTTTTTTCTTAATAGCGTAAGATTTTATCTTAAAATACAAGAACTTTTCGTGGTTCTTGTCAATTTTTGTTGGTTTTCATCTGATGAACTTTTTTCAGTCAGCTGGATCTTTCTTCTTCAAAGCAAAAGGATTTAATCTTCAAATACAACAACTTTTCGTGGTTTTGTTGGTTTTCAGCAAATGAACAGATTTCAGCGAGCAAGAAGTTTTTTCTTTAATAGCGTAAGATTTTATCTTAAAATACAAGAACTTTTCGTGTTTCTTGTGAATTTTTGTTGGTTTTCATCTAATCAACTTATTTCAGTCAGCCAGATCTTTCTTCTTCAAAGCAAAAAGATTTTATCTTCAAATACAAGAACTTTTCGTGGTTTTGTTGGTTTTCAGCAAATGAACATATTTCAGCGAGCTGGGAGTTTTTTCTTTAATAGCGTAAGATTTTGTCTTAAAATACAAGAACTTTTCGTGGTTCTTGTCAATTTTTGTTGGTTTTCATCTAATGAACTTATTTCAGTCAGCTGGATCTTTCTTCTTCAAAGCCAAAAGATTTTACCTTCAAATACAAGAACTTTTCGTGGTTTTGATGGTTTTCAGCAAATGAACATATTTCAGCGAGCTAGAAGTTTTTTCTTTAATAGCGTAAGATTTTATCTTAAAATACAAGAACTTTTCGTGGTTCTTGTCAATTTTTGTTGGTTTTCATCCAATGAACTTATTTCAGTCAGCTGGATCTTTCTTCTTTAATGCAAAAAGATTTTATCTTCAAATACAAGAACTTTTCGTGGTTTTGTTGGTTTTCAGCAAATGAACATATTTCAGCGAGCTGGAAGTTTTTTCTTTCATAGCGTAAGATTTTATCTTAAAATACAAGAACTTTTCGTGGTTCTTGTCAATTTTTGTTGGTTTTCATCTCATGAACATATTTCAGTCAGCTAGATCTTTCTTCTTTAATGCAAAAAGATTTTATCTTCAAATACAAGAACGTTTCGTGGATTTGTTGGTTTTCAGCAAATGAACATATTTCAGCGAGCTAGAAGTTTTTTCTTTAATAGCGTAAGATTTTATCTTAAAATACAAGAACTTTTCGTGGTTCTTGTCAATTTTTGTTGGTTTTCATCTAATGAACTTATTTCAGTCAGCAAGATCTTTCTTCTTTAATGCAAAAAGATTTTATCTTCAAACACAAGAGCTTTTCGTGGATTTGTTGGTTTTCAGCAAATGAACATATTTCAGCGAGCTGGAAGTTTTTTCTTCAATCGCGTCAGATTTTATCTTAAAATACAAGAACTTTTCGTGGTTCTTGTCAAATTTTGTTGGTTTTCATCCAATGAGCTTATTTCAGTCAGCTGGATCTTTCTTCTTCAAAGCAAAAAGATTTTATCTTCAAATACAAGAACTTTTCGTGGTTTTGATGGTTTTCAGCAAATGAACATATTTCAGCGAGCTGGAAGTTTTTTCCTTAATAGCGTAAGATTTTATCTTAAAATACAAGAACTTTTCGTGGTTCTTGTCAATTTTTGTTGGTTTTCATCGAATGAACTTATTTCAGTCAGCTAGATCTTTCTTCTTCAAAGCAAAAAGATTTTATCTTCAAATACAAGAACTTTTCGTGGTTTTGATGGTTTTCAGCAAATGAACATATTTCAGCGAGCTGTAAGTTTTTTCCTTCATAGCGTAAGATTTTATCTTAAAATACAAGAACTTTTCGTGGTTCTTGTCAATTTTTGTTGGTTTTCATCCAATCAACTTATTTCAGTCAGCTGGATCTTTCTTCTTCAAAGCAAAAAGATTTTATCTTCAAATACAAGAACTTTTCGTGGTTTTGTTGGTTTTCAGCAAATGAACAGATTTCAGCGAGCTGGGAGTTTTTTCTTTAATAGCTCAAGATTTTATCTTAAAATACAAGAACTTTTCGTGGTTCTTGTCAATTTTTGTTCGTTTTCATCTCATGAACTTATTTCAGTCAGCTCGATCTTTCTTCTTCAAAGCAAAAAGATGTTATCTTCAAATACAAGAACTTTACGTGGTTTTGATGGTTTTCAGCAAATGAACATATTTCAGCGAGCTGGAAGTTTTTTCTTAATAGCGTAAGATTTTATCTTAAAATACAAGAACTTTTCGTGGTTCTTGTCAATTTTTGTTGGTTTTCATCTGATGAACTTTTTTCAGTCAGCTGGATCTTTCTTCTTCAAAGCAAAAGGATTTAATCTTCAAATACAACAACTTTTCGTGGTTTTGTTGGTTTTCAGCAAATGAACAGATTTCAGCGAGCAAGAAGTTTTTTCTTTAATAGCGTAAGATTTTATCTTAAAATACAAGAACTTTTCGTGGTTCTTGTCAACTTTTGTTGGTTTTCATCTAATCAACTTATTTCAGTCAGCTGGATCTTTCTTCTTCAAAGCAAAAAGATTTTATCTTCAAAGACAAGAACTTTTCGTGGTTTTGATGGTTTTCAGCAAATGAACATATTTCAGCGAGCTGGAAGTTTTTTCCTTAATAGCGTAAGATTTTATCTTAAAATACAAGAACTTTTCGTGGTTCTTGACAATTTGTGTTGGTTTTCATCTGATGAACTTATTTCAGTCAGCTAGACCTTTCTTCTTCAAAGCAAAAAGATTTTATCTTCAAATACAAGAACTTTTCGTGGTTTTGATGGTTTTCAGCAAATGAACATATTTCAGCGAGCTGGAAGTTTTTTCCTTAATGGAGTAAGATTTTATCTTAAAATACAAGAACTTTTCGTGGTTCTTGTCAATTTTTGTTGGTTTTCATCTTATGAACTTATTTCAGTCAGCTGGATCTTTCTTCTTCAAAGCAAAAAGATTTTATCTTCAAATACAAGAACTTTTCGTGGTTTTGTTGGTTTTCAGCAAATGAACATATCTCAGCGCGCTGGGAGTTTTTTCCTTAATAGCGTAAGATTTTATCTTAAAATACAAGAACTTTTCGTGGTTCTTGTCATTTTTTGTTGGTTTTCATCTAATGAACTTATTTCAGTCAGCTGGATCATTCTTCTTCAAAGCAAAAAGATTTTATCTTCAAATACAAGAACTTTTCGTGGTTTTGTTGGTTTTCAGCAAATGAACATATTTCAGCGAGCTGGGAGTTTTTTCTTTGATAGCGTAAGATTTTATCTTAAAATACAAGAACTTTTCGTGGTTCTTGTCAATTTTTGTTGGTTTTCATCTAATGAACTTATTTCAGTCAGCTGGATCTTTCTTCTTCAAAGCAAAAAGATTTTATCTTCAAATACAAGAACTTTTCGTGGTTTTGTTGGTTTTCAGCAAATGAACATATTTCAGCGAGCAAGAAGTTTTTTCCTTAATAGCGTGAGATTTTATCTTAAAATACAAGAACCTTTCGTGGTTCTTGTCAATTTTTGTTGGTTTTCATCTGATGAACTTATTTCAGTCAGCTGGATGTTTCTTCTTCAAAGCAAAAGGATTTTATCTTCAAATACAAGAACTTTTCGTGGTTTTGATGGTTTTCAGCAAATGAACATATTTCGGCGAGCTGGAAGTTTTTTCCTTAATAGCGTAAGATTTTATCTTAAAATACAAGAACTTTTCGTGGTTCTTGTCAATTTTTGTTGGTTTTCATCTAATGAACTTATTTCAGTCAGCTAGATCTTTCTTCTTCAAAGCAAAAAGATTTTATCTTCAAACACAACAACTTTTCGTGGTTTTGATGGTTTTCAGCAAATGAACATATTTCAGCGAGCTGGAAGTTTTTTCCTTAATAGCGTAAGATTTTATCTTAAAATACAAGAACTTTTCGTGGTTCTTGTCAATTTTTGTTGGTTTTCATCTAATGAACTTTTTTCAGTCAGCTGGATCTTTCTTCTTCAAAGCAAAAAGATTTTATCTTCAAATACAAGAACTTTTCGTGGTTTTGATGGTTTTCAGCAAATGAACAGATTTCAGCGAGCAAGAAGCTTTTTCTTTAATCGCGTAAGATTTTATCTTAAAAGACAAGAACTTTTCGTGGTTCTTGTCAATTTTTGTTGGTTTTCATCTAATGAACTTATTTCAGTCAGCTAGATCTTTCTTCTTCAAAGCAAAAGGATTTTATCTTCAAATACAAGAACTTTTCGTGGTTTTGTTGGTTTTCAGCAAATGAACATATTTCAGTGAGCTGGAAGTTTTTTCTTTAATAGCGTAAGATTTTATCTTAAAATACAAGAACTTTTCGTGGTTCTTTTCAATTTTTGTTGGTTTTCATCTAATGAACTTATTTCAGTCAGCTCGATCTGTCTTCTTCAAAGCAAAAAGATTTTATCTTCAAATACAAGAACTTTTCGTGGTTTTGTTGGTTTTCAGCAAATGAACATATTTCAGCGAGCTGGGAGTTTTTTCTTTAATAGCGTAAGATTTTATCTTAAAATACAAGAACTTTTCGTGGTTCTTGTCAATTTTTGTTGGTTTTCATCTAATCAACTTATTTCAGTCAGCTCGATCTTTCTTCTTCAAAGCAAAAAGATGTTATCTTCAAATACAACAACTTTTCGTGGTTTTGATGGTTTTTAGCAAATGAACATATTTCAGCAAGCTGGAAGTTTTTTCTTAATAGCGTAAGATTTTATCTTAAAAGACAAGAACTTTTCGTGGTTCTTGTCAATTTTTGTTGGTTTTCATCCAATGAACTTATTTCAGTCAGCGAGATCTTTCTTCTTCAAAGCAAAAAGATTTTATCTTCAAATACAAGAACTTTTCGTGGTTTTGTTGGTTTTCAGCAAATGAACATATTTCAGCGAGCTGGGAGATTTTTCTTTAATAGCGTAAGATTTTATCTTAAAATACAAGAACTTTTCGTGTTTCTTGTCAATTTTTGTTGGTTTTCATCTAATGAACTGATTTCAGCCAGCTAGATCTTTCTTCTTCAAAGCAAAAAGATTTTATCTTAAAATACAAGAACTTTTCGTGGTTTTGTTGGTTTTCAGCAAATGAACAGATTTCAGCGAGCAAGAAGTTTTTTCTTTAATAGCGTAAGATTTTATCTTAAAATACAAGAACTTTTCGTGGTTCTTGTCAATTTTTGTTGGTTTTCATCTAATGAACTTATTTCAGTCAGCTCGATCTTTCTTCTTCAAAGCAAAAAGATTTTATCTTCAAATACAACAACTTTTCGTGGTTTTGATGGTTTTCAGCAAATGAACATATTTCAGCGAGCTGGAAGTTTTTTCCTTAATAGCGTAGGATTTTATCTTAAAATACAAGACCTTTTCGTGGTTCTTGTCAATTTTTGTTGGTTTTCATCCAATCAACTTATTTCAGTCAGCTGGATCTTTCTTCTTCAAAGCAAAAAGATTTTATCTTCAAATACAAGAACTTTTCGTGGTTTTTTTGGTTTTCAGCAAATGAACAGATTTCAGCGAGCTGGGAGTTTTTTCTTTAATAGCTTAAGATTTTATCTTAAAATACAAGAACTTTTCGTGGTTCTTGTCAATTTTTGTTGGTTTTCATCTAATGAACTTTTTTCAGTCAGCTGGATCTTTCTTCTTCAAAGCAAAAAGATTTTATCTTCAAATACAAGAACTTTTCGTGGTTTTGATGGTTTTCAGCAAATGAACAGATTTCAGCGAGCAAGAAGTTTTTTCTTTAATCGCTTAAGATTTTATCTTAAAATCCAAGAACTTTTCGTGATTCTTGTCAATTTTTGTTGGTTTTCATCTGATGAACTTATTTCAGTCAGCTAGATCTTTCTTCTTCAAAGCAAAAGGATTTTATCTTCAAATACTAGAACTTTTCGTGGTTTTGTTGGTTATCAGAAAATGAACAGATTTCAGCGAGCAAGAAGTTTTTTCTTTAATAGCGTAAGATTTTATCTTAAAATACAAGAACTTTTCGTGTTTCTTGTGAATTTTTGTTGGTTTTCATCTAATCAACTTATTTCAGTCAGCCAGATCTTTCTTCTTCAAAGCAAAAAGATTTTATTTGAAATACAAGAACTTTTCGTGGTTTTGATGGTTTTCAGCAAATGAACATATTTCAGCGAGCTGGAAGTTTTTTCCTTAATAGCGTAAGATTTTATCTTAAAATACAAGAACTTTTCGTGGTTCTTTTCAATTTTTGTTGGTTTTCATCTAATGAACTTATTTCAGTCAGCTCGATCTTTCTTCTTCAAAGCAAAAAGATTTTATCTTCAAATACAAGAACTTTTCGTGGTTTTGTTGGTTTTCAGCAAATGAACATATTTCAGCGAGCTGGGAGTTTTTTCTTTAATAGCGTAAGATTTTATCTTAAAATACAAGAACTTTTCGTGGTTCTTGTCAATTTTTGTTGGTTTTCATCTAATCAACTTATTTCAGTCAGCTAGATCTTTCTTCTTCAAAGCAAAAAGATGTTATCTTCAAATACAAGAACTTTTCGTGGTTTTGATGGTTTTTAGCAAATGAACATATTTCAGCAAGCTGGAAGTTTTTTCTTAATAGCGTAAGATTTTATCTTAAAATACAAGAACTTTTCGTGGTTCTTGTCAATTTTTGTTGGTTTTCATCGAATGAACTTATTTCAGTCAGCTAGATCTTTCTTCTTCAAAGCAAAAAGATTTTACCTTCAAATACAAGAACTTTTCGTGGTTTTGATGGTTTTCAGCAAATGAACATATTTCAGCCAGCTGGAAGTTTTTTACTGAATAGAGTAAGATTTTATCTTAAAATACAAGAACTTTTTGTGTTTCTTGTCAATTTTTGTTGGTTTTCATCTAATGAACTTATTTCAGTCAGCCAGATTTTCTTCTTCAAAGCAAAAAGATTTTATCTTCAAATACAAGAACTTTTCGTGGTTTTGTTGGTTTTCAGCAAATGAACATATTTCAGCGAGCTGGGAGTTTTTTCTTTGATAGCGTAAGATTTTATCTTAAAATACAAGAACTTTTCGTGGTTCTTGTCAATTTTTGTTGGTTTTCATCTGATGAACTTATTTCAGTCAGCTGGATCTTTCTTCTTCAAAGCAAAAAGATTTTATCTTCAAATACAAGAACTTTTCGTGGTTTTGTTGGTTTTCAGCAAATGAACAGATTTCAGCGAGCTAGAAGTTTTTTCCTTAATAGCGTAAGATTTTATCTTAAAATACAAGAAATTTTCGTGGTTCTTGTCAATTTTTGTTGGTTTTCATCGAATGAACTTATTTCAGTCAGCGAGATCTTTCTTCTTTAATGCAAAAAGATTTTATCTTCAAATACAAGAACGTTTCGTGGATTTGTTGGTTTTCAGCAAATGAACATATTTCAGCGAGCGAGAAGTATTTTCTTTAATAGCGTAAGATTTTATCTTAAAATACAAGAACTTTTCGTGGTTCTTGTCAATTTTTGTTGGTTTTCATCAAATGAACTTATTTCAGTCAGCAAGATCTTTCTTCTTTAATACAAAAAGATTTTATCTTCAAATACAAGAACTTTTCGTGGATTTGTTGGTTTTCAGCGAATGAACATATTTCAGCGAGCTGGAAGTTATTTCTTTAATAGCGTCAGATTTTTTCTTAAAATACAAGAACTTTTCGTGGTTCTTGTCAAATTTTGTTGGTTTTCATCCAATGAGCTTATTTCAGTCAGCTGGATCTTTCTTCTTCAAAGCAAAAAGATTTTATCTTCAAATACAAGAACTTTTCGTGGTTTTGTTGGTTTTCAGCAAATGAACATATTTCAGCGAGCTGGAAGTTTTTTCTTTCATAGCGTAAGATTTTATCTTAAAATACAAGAACTTTTCGTGGTTCTTGTCAATTTTTGTTGGTTTTCATCTCATGAACTTATTTCAGTCAGCTCGATCTTTCTTCTTTAATGCAAAAAGATTTTATCTTCAAATACAAGAACTTTTCGTGCATTTGTTGGTTTTCAGCAAATGAACATATTTCAGCGAGCTGGAAGTTTTTTCTTTCATAGCGTAAGATTTTATCTTAAAATACAAGAACTTTTCGTGGTTCTTGTCAATTTTTGTTGGTTTTCATCAAATGAACATATTTCAGTCAGCAAGATCTTTCTTCTTTAATACAAAAAGATTTTATCTTCAAACACAAGAAGTTTTCGTGGATTTGTTGGTTTTCAGCGAATGAACATATTTCAGCGAGCTGGAAGTTATTTCTTTAATAGCGTCAGATTTTTTCTTAAAATACAAGAACTTTTCGTGGTTCTTGTCAAATTTTGTTGGTTTTCATCCAATGAGCTTATTTCAGTCAGCTGGATCTTTCTTCTTCAAAGCAAAAAGATTTTATCTTCAAATACAAGAACTTTTCGTGGTTTTGTTGGTTTTCAGCAAATGAACATATTTCAGCGAGCTGGAAGTTTTTTCTTTAATAGCGTCAGATTTTATCTTAAAATACAAGAACTTTTCGTGGTTCTTGTCAATTTTTGTTGGTTTTCATCAAATGAACTTATTTCAGTCAGCAAGATCTTTCTTCTTTAATACAAAAAGATTTTATCTTAAAATACAAGAACTTTTCGTGGTTCTTGTCAATTTTTGTTGCTTTTCATCCAATGAACTTATTTCAGTCAGCTCGATCTTTCTTCTTCAAAGCAAAAAGATTTTATCTTCAAATACAACAACTTTTCGTGGTTTTGATGGTTTTCAGCAAATGAACATATTTCAGCGAGCTGGAAGTTTTTTCCTTAATAGCGTAGGATTTTATCTTAAAATACAAGAACTTTTCGTGGTTCTTGTCAATTTTTGTTGGTTTTCATCCAATCAACTTATTTCAGTCAGCTGGATCTTTCTTCTTCAAAGCAAAAAGATTTTATCTTCAAATACAAGAACTTTTCGTGGTTTTGATGGTTTTCAGCAAATGAACAGATTTCAGCGAGCAAGAAGTTTTTTCTTTCATCGCGTAAGATTTTATCTTAAAATACAAGAACTTTTCGTGTTTCTTGTGAATTTTTGTTGGTTTTCATCTAATGAACTTTTTTCAGTCAGCTAGATCTTTCTTCTTCAAAGCAAAAAGATTTTACCTTCAAATACAAGAACTTTTCGTGGTTTTGATGGTTTTCAGCAAATGAACATATTTCAGCCAGCTGGAAGTTTTTTACTGAATAGAGTAAGATTTTATCTTAAAATACAAGAACTTTTTGTGTTTCTTGTCAATTTTTGTTGGTTTTCATCTAATGAACTTATTTCAGTCAGCCAGATCTTTCTTCCTCAAAGCAAAAAGATTTTATCTTCAAATACAAGAACTTTTCGTGGTTTTGATGGTTTTCAGCAAATGAACATATTTCAGCGAGCTGGAAGTTATTTCCTTAATAGCGCAAGATTTTATCTTAAAATACAAGAACTTTTCGTGGTTCTTGTCAAATTTTGTTGGTTTTCATCCAATGAGCTTATTTCAGTCAGCTGGATCTTTCTTCTTCAAAGCAAAAAGATTTTATCTTCAAATACAAGAACTTTTCGTGGTTTTGTTGGTTTTCAGCAAATGAACATATTTCAGCGAGCTGGAAGTTTTTTCTTTAATAGCGTCAGATTTTATCTTAAAATACAAGAACTTTTCGTGGTTCTTGTCAATTTTTGTTGGTTTTCATCAAATGAACTTATTTCAGTCAGCAAGATCTTTCTTCTTTAATACAAAAAGATTTTATCTTAAAATACAAGAACTTTTCGTGGTTCTTGTCAATTTTTGTTGCTTTTCATCCAATGAACTTATTTCAGTCAGCTCGATCTTTCTTCTTCAAAGCAAAAAGATTTTATCTTCAAATACAACAACTTTTCGTGGTTTTGATGGTTTTCAGCAAATGAACATATTTCAGCGAGCTGGAAGTTTTTTCCTTAATAGCGTAGGATTTTATCTTAAAATACAAGAACTTTTCGTGGTTCTTGTCAATTTTTGTTGGTTTTCATCCAATCAACTTATTTCAGTCAGCTGGATCTTTCTTCTTCAAAGCAAAAAGATTTTATCTTCAAATACAAGAACTTTTCGTGGTTTTTTTGGTTTTCAGCAAATGAACAGATTTCAGCGAGCTGGGAGTTTTTTCTTTAATAGCTTAAGATTTTATCTTAAAATACAAGAACTTTTCGTGGTTCTTGTCAATTTTTGTTGGTTTTCATCGAATGAACTTATTTCAGTCAGCTCGATCTTTCTTCTTCAAAGCAAAAAGATGTTATCTTCAAATACAAGAACTTTACGTGGTTTTGATGGTTTTCAGCAAATGAACATATTTCAGCGAGCTGGAAGTTTTTTCTTAATAGCGTAAGATTTTATCTTAAAATACAAGAACTTTTCGTGGTTCTTGTCAATTTTTGTTGGTTTTCATCTAATGAACTTTTTTCTGTCAGCTGGATCTTTCTTCTTCAAAGCAAAAAGATTTTATCTTCAAATACAAGAACTTTTCGTGGTTTTGTTGGTTTTCAGCAAATGAACATATTTCAGCGAGCTGGAAGTTATTTCCTTAATAGCGCAAGATTTTATCTTAAAATACAAGAACTTTTCGTGGTTCTTGTCATTTTTTGTTGGTTTTCATCCAATGAACTTATTTCAGTCAGCTGGATCATTCTTCTTCAAAGCAAAAAGATTTTATCTTCAAATACAAGAACTTTTCGTGGTTTTGTTGGTTTTCAGCAAATGAACATATTTCAGCGAGCTGGGAGTTTTTTCTTTGATAGCGTAAGATTTTATCTTAAAATACAAGAACTTTTCGTGGTTCTTGTCAATTTTTGTTGGTTTTCATCTGATGAACTTATTTCAGTCAGCTGGATCTTTCTTCTTCAAAGCAAAAAGATTTTATCTTCAAATACAAGAACTTTTCGTGGTTTTGTTGATTTTCAGCAAATGAACAGATTTCAGCGAGCTAGAAGTTTTTTCTTTAATAGCGTAAGATTTTATCTTAAAATACAAGAAATTTTCGTGGTTCTTGTCAATTTTTGTTGGTTTTCATCGAATGAACTTATTTCAGTCAGCTAGATCTTTCTTCTTTAATGCAAAAAGATTTTATCTTCAAATACAAGAACTTTTCGTGGTTTTGTTGGTTTTCATCAAATGAACATATTTCAGCGAGCGAGAAGTTTTTTCTTTAATAGCGTCAGATTTTATCTTAAAATACAAGAACTTTTCGTGGTTCTTGTCAAATTTTGTTGGTTTTCATCGAATGAATTCATTTCAGTCAGCCAGATCTTTCTTCTTCAAAGCAAAAAGATTTTCTCTTCAAATACAAGAACTTTTCGATCTTTTGATGGTTTTCAGCAAATGAACATATTTCAGCGAGCTGGAAGTTTTTTCTTTAATAGCGTCAGATTGTATCTTAAAATACAAGAACTTTTCGTGGTTCTTGTCAATTTTTGTTGGTTTTCATCCAATGAACTTATTTCAGTCAGCAAGATCTTTCTTCTTTAATGCAAAAAGATTTTATCTTCAAATACAAGAACTTTTCGTGGTTTTGTTGGTTTTCAGCAAATGAACATATTTCAGCGAGCTGGAAGTTTTTTCTTTCATAGCGTCAGATTTTATCTTAAAATACAAAAACTTTTCGTGGTTCTTGTTAATTTTTGTTGGTTTTCATCTCATGAACATATTTCAGTCAGCTAGATCTTTCTTCTTGAATGCAAAAAGATTTTATCTTCAAATACAAGAACGTTTCGTGGATTTGTTGGTTTTCAGCAAATGAACATATTTCAGCGAGCGAGAAGTTTTTTCTTTAATAGCGTAAGATTTTATCTTAAAATACAAGAACTTTTCGTGGTTCTTGTCAATTTTTGTTGGTTTTCATCAAATGAACTTATTTCAGTCAGCAAGATCTTTCTTCTTTAATACAAAAAGATTTTATCTTCAAATACAAGAACTTTTCGTGGATTTGTTGGTTTTCAGCGAATGAACATATTTCAGCGAGCTGGAAGTTATTTCTTTAATAGCGTCAGATTTTTTCTTAAAATACAAGAACTTTTCGTGGTTCTTGTCAAATTTTGTTGGTTTTCATCCAATGAGCTTATTTCAGTCAGCTGGATCTTTCTTCTTCAAAGCAAAAAGATTTTATCTTCAAATACAAGAACTTTTCGTGGTTTTGTTGGTTTTCAGCAAATGAACATATTTCAGCGAGCTGGAAGTTTTTTCTTTCATAGCGTAAGATTTTATCTTAAAATACAAGAACTTTTCGTGGTTCTTGTCAATTTTTGTTGGTTTTCATCTCATGAACTTATTTCAGTCAGCTAGATCTTTCTTCTTTAATGCAAAAAGATTTTATCTTCAAATACAAGAACTTTTCGTGCATTTGTTGGTTTTCAGCAAATGAACATATTTCAGCGAGCGAGAAGTTTTTTCTTTAATAGCGTAAGATTTTATCTTAAAATACAAGAACTTTTCGTGGTTCTTGTCAATTTTTGTTGGTTTTCATCAAATGAACTTATTTCAGTCAGCAAGATCTTTCTTCTTTAATACAAAAAGATTTTATCTTCAAATACAAGAACTTTTCGTGGATTTGTTGGTTTTCAGCGAATGAACATATTTCAGCGAGCTGGAAGTTATTTCTTTAATAGCGTCAGATTTTTTCTTAAAATACAAGAACTTTTCGTGTTTCTTGTCAAATTTTGTTGGTTTTCATCCAATGAGCTTATTTCAGTCAGCTGGATCTTTCTTCTTCAAAGCAAAAAGATTTTATCTTCAAATACAAGAACTTTTCGTGGTTTTGTTGGTTTTCAGCAAATGAACATATTTCAGCGAGCTGGAAGTTTTTTCTTTAATAGCGTCAGATTTTATCTTAAAATACAAGAACTTTTCGTGGTTCTTGTCAATTTTTGTTGGTTTTCATCAAATGAACTTATTTCAGTCAGCAAGATCTTTCTTCTTTAATACAAAAAGATTTTATCTTAAAATACAAGAACTTTTCGTGGTTCTTGTCAATTTTTGTTGCTTTTCATCCAATGAACTTATTTCAGTCAGCTCGATCTTTCTTCTTCAAAGCAAAAAGATTTTATCTTCAAATACAACAACTTTTCGTGGTTTTGATGGTTTTCAGCAAATGAACATATTTCAGCGAGCTGGAAGTTTTTTCCTTAATAGCGTAGGATTTTATCTTAAAATACAAGAACTTTTCGTGGTTCTTGTCAATTTTTGTTGGTTTTCATCCAATCAACTTATTTCAGTCAGCTGGATCTTTCTTCTTCAAAGCAAAAAGATTTTATCTTCAAATACAAGAACTTTTCGTGGTTTTTTTGGTTTTCAGCAAATGAACAGATTTCAGCGAGCTGGAAGTTTTTTCTTAATAGCGTAAGATTTTATCTTAAAATACAAGAACTTTTCGTGGTTCTTGTCAATTTTTGTTGGTTTTCATCTAATGAACTTTTTTCAGTCAGCTGGATCTTTCTTCTTCAAAGCAAAAAGATTTTATCTTCAAATACAAGAACTTTTCGTGGTTTTGATGGTTTTCAGCAAATGAACAGATTTCAGCGAGCAAGAAGTTTTTTCTTTCATCGCGTAAGATTTTATCTTAAAATACAAGAACTTTTCGTGGTTCTTGTCAATTTTTGTTGGTTTTCATCTAATGAACTTATTTCAGTCAGCTCGATCTTTCTTCTTCAAAGCAAAAGGATTTTATCTTCAAATACAAGAACTTTTCGTGGTTTTGTTGGTTATCAGCAAATGAACAGATTTCAGCGAGCAAGAAGTTTTTTCTTTAATAGCGTAAGATTTTATCTTAAAATACAAGAACTTTTCGTGTTTCTTGTGAATTTTTGTTGGTTTTCATCTAATCAACTTATTTCAGTCAGCCAGATCTTTCTTCTTCAAAGCAAAAAGATTTTATTTGAAATACAAGAACTTTTCGTGGTTTTGATGGTTTTCAGCAAATGAACATATTTCAGCGAGCTGGAAGTTTTTTCCTTAATAGCGTAAGATTTTATCTTAAAATACAAGAACTTTTCGTGGTTCTTTTCAATTTTTGTTGGTTTTCATCTAATGAACTTATTTCAGTCAGCTCGATCTTTCTTCTTCAAAGCAAAAAGATTTTATCTTCAAATACAAGAACTTTTCGTGGTTTTGTTGGTTTTCAGCAAATGAACATATTTCAGCGAGCTGGGAGTTTTTTCTTTAATAGCGTAAGATTTTATCTTAAAATACAAGAACTTTTCGTGGTTCTTGTCAATTTTTGTTGGCTTTCATCTCATGAACTTATTTCAGTCAGCTAGATCTTTCTTCTTCAAAGCAAAAAGATTTTATCTTCAAATACAAGAACTTTTCGTGGTTTTGTTGGTTTTCAGCAAATGAACATATTTCAGCGAGCTGGGAGTTTTTTCTTTAATAGCGTAAGATTTTATCTTAAAATACAAGAACTTTTCGTGTTTCTTGTCAATTTTTGTTGGTTTTCATCTAATGAACTGATTTCAGCCAGCGAGAGCTTTCTTCTTCAAAGCAAAAAGATTTTATCTTAAAATACAAGAACTTTTCGTGGTTTTGTTGGTTTTCAGCAAATGAACAGATTTCAGCGAGCAAGAAGTTTTTTCTTTAATAGCGTAAGATATTATCTTAAAATACAAGAACTTTTCGTGGTTCTTGTCAATTTTTGTTGGTTTTCATCCAATGAACTTATTTCAGTCAGCTAGATCTTTCTTCTTCAAAGCAAAAGGATTTTATCTTCAAATACAAGAACTTTTCGTGGTTTTGTTGGTTATCAGCAAATGAACAGATTTCAGCGAGCAAGAAGTTTTTTCTTTAATAGCGTAAGATTTTATCTTAAAATACAAGAACTTTTCGTGTTTCTTGTGAATTTTTGTTGGTTTTCATCTAATCAACTTATTTCAGTCAGCCAGATCTTTCTTCTTCAAAGCAAAAAGATTTTATTTGAAATACAAGAACTTTTCGTGGTTTTGATGGTTTTCAGCAAATGAACATATTTCAGCGAGCTGGAAGTTTTTTCCTTAATAGCGTAAGATTTTATCTTAAAATACAAGAACTTTTCGTGGTTCTTTTCAATTTTTGTTGGTTTTCATCTAATGAACTTATTTCAGTCAGCTCGATCTTTCTTCTTCAAAGCAAAAAGATTTTATCTTCAAATACAAGAACTTTTCGTGGTTTTGTTGGTTTTCAGCAAATGAACATATTTCAGCGAGCTGGGAGTTTTTTCTTTAATAGCGTAAGATTTTATCTTAAAATACAAGAACTTTTCGTGGTTCTTGTCAATTTTTGTTGGCTTTCATCTCATGAACTTATTTCAGTCAGCTAGATCTTTCTTCTTCAAAGCAAAAAGATTTTATCTTCAAATACAAGAACTTTTCGTGGTTTTGTTGGTTTTCAGCAAATGAACATATTTCAGCGAGCTGGGAGTTTTTTCTTTAATAGCGTAAGATTTTATCTTAAAATACAAGAACTTTTCGTGTTTCTTGTCAATTTTTGTTGGTTTTCATCTAATGAACTGATTTCAGCCAGCGAGAGCTTTCTTCTTCAAAGCAAAAAGATTTTATCTTAAAATACAAGAACTTTTCGTGGTTTTGTTGGTTTTCAGCAAATGAACAGATTTCAGCGAGCAAGAAGTTTTTTCTTTAATAGCGTAAGATATTATCTTAAAATACAAGAACTTTTCGTGGTTCTTGTCAATTTTTGTTGGTTTTCATCCAATGAACTTATTTCAGTCAGCAAGATCTTTCTTCTTCAAAGCAAAAGGATTTTATCTTCAAATACAAGAACTTTTCGTGGTTTTGTTGGTTTTCAGCAAATGAACATATTTCAGCGAGCTGGGAGTTTTTTCTTCAATAGCGTAAGATTTTATCTTAAACTACAAGAACTTTTTGTGTTTCTTGTCAATTTTTGTTGGTTTTCATCTAATCAACTTATTTCAGTCAGCCAGATCTTTCTTCTTCAAAGCAAAAAGATTTTATCTTCAAATACAAGAACTTTTCGTGGTTTTGATGGTTTTCAGCAAATGAACATATTTCAGCGAGCTGGAAGTTTTTTCCTTAATAGCGTAAGATTTTATCTTAAAATACAAGAACTTTTCGTGGTTCTTGTCAATTTTTGTTGGTTTTCATCCAATGAACTTATTTCAGTCAGCTAGATCTTTCTTCTTTAATGCAAAAAGATTTTATCTTCAAATACAAGAACTTTTCGTGGTTTTGTTGGTTTTCAGCAAATGAACATATTTCAGCGAGCTGGAAGTTTTTTCTTTCATAGCGTAAGATTTTATCTTAAAATACAAGAACTTTTCGTGGTTCTTGTTAATTTTTGTTGGTTTTCATCTCATGAACATATTTCAGTCAGCTAGATCTTTCTTCTTTAATGCAAAAAGATTTTATCTTCAAATACAAGAACGTTTCGTGCATTTGTTGGTTTTCAGCAAATGAACATATTTCAGCGAGCGAGAAGTTTTTTCTTTAATAGCGTAAGATTTTATCTTAAAATACAAGAACCTTTCGTGGTTCTTGTCAATTTTTGTTGGTTTTCATCAAATGAACTTATTTCAGTCAGCAAGATCTTTCTTCTTTAATACAAAAAGATTTTATCATCAAATACAAGAACTTTTCGTGGATTTGTTGGTTTTCAGCGAATGAACATATTTCAGCGAGCTGGAAGTTATTTCTTTAATAGCGTCAGATTTTTTCTTAAAATACAAGAACTTTTCGTGGTTCTTGTCAAATTCTGTTGGTTTTCATCCAATGAGCTTATTTCAGTCAGCTGGATCTTTCTTCTTCAAAGCAAAAAGATTTTATCTTCAAATAGAAGAACTTTTCGTGGTTTTGTTGGTTTTCAGCAAATGAACATATTTCAGCGAGCTGGAAGTTTTTTCTTTAATAGCGTCAGATTTTATCTTAAAATACAAGAACTTTTCGTGGTTCTTGTCAATTTTTGTTGGTTTTCATCAAATGAACTTATTTCAGTCAGCAAGATCTTTCTTCTTTCATACAAAAAGATTTTATCTTCAAATACAAGAACTTTTCGTGGTTTTGTTGGTTTTCAGCAAATGAAAATATTTCAGCGAGATCGAAGTTTTTTCTTTAATAGCGTAAGATTTTATCTTAAAATACAAGAACTTTTCGTGGTTCTTGTCAATTTTTGTTGGTTTTCATCAAATGAACTTATTTCAGTCAGCAAGATCTTTCTTCTTTAATACAAAAAGATTTTATCTTCAAATACAAGAACTTTTCGTGGATTTGTTGGTTTTCAGCGAATGAACATATTTCAGCGAGCTGGAAGTTATTTCTTTAATAGCGTCAGATTTTTTCTTAAAATACAAGAACTTTTCGTGGTTCTTGTCAAATTTTGTTGGTTTTCATCCAATGAGCTTATTTCAGTCAGCTGGATCTTTCTTCTTCAAAGCAAAAAGATTTTATCTTCAAATACAAGAACTTTTCGTGGTTTTGTTGGTTTTCAGCAAATGAACAGATTTCAGCGAGCAAGAAGTTTTTTCTTTAATAGCGTAAGATATTATCTTAAAATACAAGAACTTTTCGTGGTTCTTGTCAATTTTTGTTGGTTTTCATCCAATGAACTTATTTCAGTCAGCAAGATCTTTCTTCTTCAAAGCAAAAGGATTTTATCTTCAAATACAAGAACTTTTCGTGGTTTTGTTGGTTTTCAGCAAATGAACATATTTCAGCGAGCTGGAAGTTATTTCTTGAATAGCGTCAGATTTTTTCTTAAAATACAAGAACTTTTCGTGGTTCTTGTCAAATTTTGTTGGTTTTCATCCAATGAGCTTATTTCAGTCAGCTGGATCTTTCTTCTTCAAAGCAAAAAGATTTTATCTTCAAATACAAGAACTTTTCGTGGTTTTGTTGGTTTTCAGCAAATGAACATATTTCAGCGAGCTGGAAGTTTTTTCTTTCATAGCGTAAGATTTTATCTTAAAATACAAGAACTTTTCGTGGTTCTTGTCAATTTTTGTTGGTTTTCATCTCATGAACTTATTTCAGTCAGCTAGATCTTTCTTCTTTAATGCAAAAAGATTTTATCTTCAAATACAAGAACTTTTTGTGCATTTGTTGGTTTTCAGCAAATGAACATATTTCAGCGAGCGAGAAGTTTTTTCTTTAATAGCGTAAGATTTTATCTTAAAATACAAGAACTTTTCGTGGTTCTTGTCAATTTTTGTTGGTTTTCATCTAATGAACTTATTTCAGTCAGCTCGATCTTTCTTCTTCAAAGCAAAAAGATTTTATCTTCAAATACAAGAACTTTTCGTGGTTTTGTTGGTTTTCAGCAAATGAACATATTTCAGCGAGCTGGGAGTTTTTTCTTTAATAGCGTAAGATTTTATCTTAAAATACAAGAACTTTTCGTGGTTCTTGTCAATTTTTGTTGGCTTTCATCTCATGAACTTATTTCAGTCAGCTAGATCTTTCTTCTTCAAAGCAAAAAGATTTTATCTTCAAATACAAGAACTTTTCGTGGTTTTGTTGGTTTTCAGCAAATGAACATATTTCAGCGAGCTGGGAGTTTTTTCTTTAATAGCGTAAGATTTTATCTTAAAATACAAGAACTTTTCGTGTTTCTTGTCAATTTTTGTTGGTTTTCATCTAATGAACTGATTTCAGCCAGCGAGAGCTTTCTTCTTCAAAGCAAAAAGATTTTATCTTAAAATACAAGAACTTTTCGTGGTTTTGTTGGTTTTCAGCAAATGAACAGATTTCAGCGAGCAAGAAGTTTTTTCTTTAATAGCGTAAGATATTATCTTAAAATACAAGAACTTTTCGTGGTTCTTGTCAATTTTTGTTGGTTTTCATCCAATGAACTTATTTCAGTCAGCTAGATCTTTCTTCTTCAAAGCAAAAGGATTTTATCTTCAAATACAAGAACTTTTCGTGGTTTTGTTGGTTATCAGCAAATGAACAGATTTCAGCGAGCAAGAAGTTTTTTCTTTAATAGCGTAAGATTTTATCTTAAAATACAAGAACTTTTCGTGTTTCTTGTGAATTTTTGTTGGTTTTCATCTAATCAACTTATTTCAGTCAGCCAGATCTTTCTTCTTCAAAGCAAAAAGATTTTATTTGAAATACAAGAACTTTTCGTGGTTTTGATGGTTTTCAGCAAATGAACATATTTCAGCGAGCTGGAAGTTTTTTCCTTAATAGCGTAAGATTTTATCTTAAAATACAAGAACTTTTCGTGGTTCTTTTCAATTTTTGTTGGTTTTCATCTAATGAACTTATTTCAGTCAGCTCGATCTTTCTTCTTCAAAGCAAAAAGATTTTATCTTCAAATACAAGAACTTTTCGTGGTTTTGTTGGTTTTCAGCAAATGAACATATTTCAGCGAGCTGGGAGTTTTTTCTTTAATAGCGTAAGATTTTATCTTAAAATACAAGAACTTTTCGTGGTTCTTGTCAATTTTTGTTGGCTTTCATCTCATGAACTTATTTCAGTCAGCTAGATCTTTCTTCTTCAAAGCAAAAAGATTTTATCTTCAAATACAAGAACTTTTCGTGGTTTTGTTGGTTTTCAGCAAATGAACATATTTCAGCGAGCTGGGAGTTTTTTCTTTAATAGCGTAAGATTTTATCTTAAAATACAAGAACTTTTCGTGTTTCTTGTCAATTTTTGTTGGTTTTCATCTAATGAACTGATTTCAGCCAGCGAGAGCTTTCTTCTTCAAAGCAAAAAGATTTTATCTTAAAATACAAGAACTTTTCGTGGTTTTGTTGGTTTTCAGCAAATGAACAGATTTCAGCGAGCAAGAAGTTTTTTCTTTAATAGCGTAAGATATTATCTTAAAATACAAGAACTTTTCGTGGTTCTTGTCAATTTTTGTTGGTTTTCATCCAATGAACTTATTTCAGTCAGCAAGATCTTTCTTCTTCAAAGCAAAAGGATTTTATCTTCAAATACAAGAACTTTTCGTGGTTTTGTTGGTTTTCAGCAAATGAACATATTTCAGCGAGCTGGGAGTTTTTTCTTCAATAGCGTAAGATTTTATCTTAAACTACAAGAACTTTTTGTGTTTCTTGTCAATTTTTGTTGGTTTTCATCTAATCAACTTATTTCAGTCAGCCAGATCTTTCTTCTTCAAAGCAAAAAGATTTTATCTTCAAATACAAGAACTTTTCGTGGTTTTGATGGTTTTCAGCAAATGAACATATTTCAGCGAGCTGGAAGTTTTTTCCTTAATAGCGTAAGATTTTATCTTAAAATACAAGAACTTTTCGTGGTTCTTGTCAATTTTTGTTGGTTTTCATCCAATGAACTTATTTCAGTCAGCTGGATCTTTCTTCTTTAATGCAAAAAGATTTTATCTTCAAATACAAGAACTTTTCGTGGTTTTGTTGGTTTTCAGCAAATGAACATATTTCAGCGAGCTGGAAGTTTTTTCTTTCATAGCGTAAGATTTTATCTTAAAATACAAGAACTTTTCGTGGTTCTTGTTAATTTTTGTTGGTTTTCATCTCATGAACATATTTCAGTAAGGTAGATCTTTCTTCTTTAATGCAAAAAGATTTTATCTTCAAATACAAGAACGTTTCGTGCATTTGTTGGTTTTCAGCAAATGAACATATTTCAGCGAGCGAGAAGTTTTTTCTTTAATAGCGTAAGATTTTATCTTAAAATACAAGAACCTTTCGTGGTTCTTGTCAATTTTTGTTGGTTTTCATCAAATGAACTTATTTCAGTCAGCAAGATCTTTCTTCTTTAATACAAAAAGATTTTATCATCAAATACAAGAACTTTTCGTGGATTTGTTGGTTTTCAGCGAATGAACATATTTCAGCGAGCTGGAAGTTATTTCTTTAATAGCGTCAGATTTTTTCTTAAAATACAAGAACTTTTCGTGGTTCTTGTCAAATTCTGTTGGTTTTCATCCAATGAGCTTATTTCAGTCAGCTGGATCTTTCTTCTTCAAAGCAAAAAGATTTTATCTTCAAATAGAAGAACTTTTCGTGGTTTTGTTGGTTTTCAGCAAATGAACATATTTCAGCGAGCTGGAAGTTTTTTCTTTAATAGCGTCAGATTTTATCTTAAAATACAAGAACTTTTCGTGGTTCTTGTCAATTTTTGTTGGTTTTCATCAAATGAACTTATTTCAGTCAGCAAGATCTTTCTTCTTTCATACAAAAAGATTTTATCTTCAAATACAAGAACTTTTCGTGGTTTTGTTGGTTTTCAGCAAATGAAAATATTTCAGCGAGATCGAAGTTTTTTCTTTAATAGCGTAAGATTTTATCTTAAAATACAAGAACTTTTCGTGGTTCTTGTCAATTTTTGTTGGTTTTCATCAAATGAACTTATTTCAGTCAGCAAGATCTTTCTTCTTTAATACAAAAAGATTTTATCTTCAAATACAAGAACTTTTCGTGGATTTGTTGGTTTTCAGCGAATGAACATATTTCAGCGAGCTGGAAGTTATTTCTTTAATAGCGTCAGATTTTTTCTTAAAATACAAGAACTTTTCGTGGTTCTTGTCAAATTTTGTTGGTTTTCATCCAATGAGCTTATTTCAGTCAGCTGGATCTTTCTTCTTCAAAGCAAAAAGATTTTATCTTCAAATACAAGAACTTTTCGTGGTTTTGTTGGTTTTCAGCAAATGAACAGATTTCAGCGAGCAAGAAGTTTTTTCTTTAATAGCGTAAGATATTATCTTAAAATACAAGAACTTTTCGTGGTTCTTGTCAATTTTTGTTGGTTTTCATCCAATGAACTTATTTCAGTCAGCAAGATCTTTCTTCTTCAAAGCAAAAGGATTTTATCTTCAAATACAAGAACTTTTCGTGGTTTTGTTGGTTTTCAGCAAATGAACATATTTCAGCGAGCTGGAAGTTATTTCTTGAATAGCGTCAGATTTTTTCTTAAAATACAAGAACTTTTCGTGGTTCTTGTCAAATTTTGTTGGTTTTCATCCAATGAGCTTATTTCAGTCAGCTGGATCTTTCTTCTTCAAAGCAAAAAGATTTTATCTTCAAATACAAGAACTTTTCGTGGTTTTGTTGGTTTTCAGCAAATGAACATATTTCAGCGAGCTGGAAGTTTTTTCTTTCATAGCGTAAGATTTTATCTTAAAATACAAGAACTTTTCGTGGTTCTTGTCAATTTTTGTTGGTTTTCATCTCATGAACTTATTTCAGTCAGCTAGATCTTTCTTCTTTAATGCAAAAAGATTTTATCTTCAAATACAAGAACTTTTTGTGCATTTGTTGGTTTTCAGCAAATGAACATATTTCAGCGAGCGAGAAGTTTTTTCTTTAATAGCGTAAGATTTTATCTTAAAATACAAGAACTTTTCGTGGTTCTTGTCAATTTTTGTTGGTTTTCATCAAATGAACTTATTTCAGTCAGCAAGATCTTTCTTCTTTAATACAAAAAGATTTTATCTTCAAATACAAGAACTTTTCGTGGATTTGTTGGTTTTCAGCGAATGAACATATTTCAGCGAGCTGGAAGTTATTTCTTTAATAGCGTCAGATTTTTTCTTAAAATACAAGAACTTTTCGTGGTTCTTGTCAAATTTTGTTGGTTTTCATCCAATGAGCTTATTTCAGTCAGCTGGATCTTTCTTCTTCAAAGCAAAAAGATTTTATCTTCAAATACAAGAACTTTTCGTGGTTTTGTTGGTTTTCAGCAAATGAACATATTTCAGCGAGCTGGAAGTTTTTTCTTTCATAGCGTAAGATTTTATCTTAAAATACAAGAACTTTTCGTGGTTCTTGTCAATTTTTGTTGGTTTTCATCTCATGAACTTATTTCAGTCAGCTAGATCTTTCTTCTTTAATGCAAAAAGATTTTATCTTCAAATACAAGAACTTTTCGTGCATTTGTTGGTTTTCAGCAAATGAACATATTTCAGCGAGCGAGAAGTTTTTTCTTTAATAGCGTAAGATTTTATCTTAAAATACAAGAACTTTTCGTGGTTCTTGTCAATTTTTGTTGGTTTTCATCAAATGAACTTATTTCAGTCAGCAAGATCTTTCTTCTTTAATACAAAAAGATTTTATCTTCAAATACAAGAACTTTTCGTGGATTTGTTGGTTTTCAGCGAATGAACATATTTCAGCGAGCTGGAAGTTATTTCTTTAATAGCGTCAGATTTTTTCTTAAAATACAAGAACTTTTCGTGGTTCTTGTCAAATTTTGTTGGTTTTCATCCAATGAGCTTATTTCAGTCAGCTGGATCTTTCTTCTTCAAAGCAAAAAGATTTTATCTTCAAATACAAGAACTTTTCGTGGTTTTGTTGGTTTTCAGCAAATGAACATATTTCAGCGAGCTGGAAGTTTTTTCTTTAATAGCGTCAGATTTTATCTTAAAATACAAGAACTTTTCGTGGTTCTTGTCAATTTTTGTTGGTTTTCATCAAATGAACTTATTTCAGTCAGCAAGATCTTTCTTCTTTAATACAAAAAGATTTTATCTTCAAATACAAGAACTTTTCGTGGTTTTGTTGGTTTTCAGCAAATGAAAATATTTCAGCGAGCTCGAAGTTTTTTCTTTAATAGCGTAAGATTTTATCTTAAAATACAAGAACTTTTCGTGGTTCTTGTCAATTTTTGTTGGTTTTCATCAAATGAACTTATTTCAGTCAGCAAGATCTTTCTTCTTTAATGCAAAAAGATTTTATCTTCAAATACAAGAACTTTTCGTGGATTTGTTGGTTTTCAGCGAATGAACATATTTCAGCGAGCTGGAAGTTATTTCTTTAATAGCGTCAGATTTTTTCTTAAAATACAAGAACTTTTCGTGGTTCTTGTCAAATTTTGTTGGTTTTCATCCAATGAGCTTATTTCAGTCAGCTGGATCTTTCTTCTTCAAAGCAAAAAGATTTTATCTTCAAATACAAGAACTTTTCGTGGTTTTGTTGGTTTTCAGCAAATGAAAATATTTCAGCGAGCTCGAAGTTTTTTCTTTAATAGCGTAAGATTTTATCTTAAAATACAAGAACTTTTTGTGGTTCTTGTCAATTTTTGTTGGTTTTCATCAAATGAACTTATTTCAGTCAGCAAGATCTTTCTTCTTTAATGCAAAAAGATTTTATCTTCAAATACAAGAACTTTTCGTGGATTTGTTGGTTTTCAGCAAATGAACATATTTCAGCGAGCTGGAAGTTTTTTCTTTAATAGCGTCAGATTTTTTCTTAAAATACAAGAACTTTTCGTGGTTCTTGTCAAATTTTGTTGGTTTTCATCCAATGAGCTTATTTCAGTCAGCTGGATCTTTCTTCTTCAAAGCAAAAAGATTTTATCTTCAAATACAAGAACTTTTCGTGGTTTTGTTGGTTTTCAGCAAATGAACATATTTCAGCGAGTTGGAAGTTTTTTCTTTAATAGCGTAGGATTTTATCTTAAAATACAAGAACTTTTTGTGGTTCTTGTCAATTTTTGTTGGTTTTCATCTCATGAACTTATTTCAGTCAGCTCGATCTTTCTTCTTTAATGCAAAAAGATTTTATCTTCAAACAAAAGAACTTTTCGTGGTGCTTGTCAAATTTTGTTGGTTTTCATCTCATGAATTTATATCAGTCAGCTAGATCTTTCTTCTTCAAAGCAAAAAGATTTTATCTTCAAATACAAGAACTTTTCGAGCTTTTGTTGGTTTTCAGCAAATGAACATATTTCAGCGAGCTGGAAGTTTTTTCTTTAATAGCATCAGATTTTATCTTAAAATACAAGTACTTTTCGTGGTTCTTGTCAATTTTTGTTGCTTTTCATCTAATGAACTTATTTCAGTCATCTTGATCTTTCTTCTTCAAAGCAAAAAGATTTTATCTTCAAATACAAGAACTTTTCGTGGTTTTGTTGGTTTTCAGCAAATGAAAATATTTCAGCGAGCTAGAAGTTTTTTCTTTAATAGCGTAAGATTTTATCTTAAAAGACAAGAACTTTTCGTGGTTCTTGTCAATTTTTGTTGGTTTTCATCGAATGAACTTATTTCAGTCAGCCAGATCTTTCTTCTTTCATGCAAAAAGATTTCATCTTCAAATACAAGAACTTTTCGTGGATTTGTTGGTTTTCATCAAATGAACATGTTTCCGCGAGCGAGAAGTTTTTTCTTTAATAGCGTCAGATTTTATCTTCAAATAAAAGAACTTTTCGTGGTTCTTGTCAAATTTTGTTGGTTTTCATCGAATGAATTTATTTCAGTCAGCCAGATCTTTCTTCTTCAAAGCAAAAAGATTTTCTCTTCAAATACAAGAACTTTTCGATCTTTTGATGGTTTTCAGCAAATGAACATATTTCAGCGAGCTGGAAGTTTTTTCTTTAATAGCGTCAGATTTTATCTTAAAATACAAGAACTTTTCGTGGTTCATGTCAATTTTTGTTGGTTTTCATCGAATGAACTTATTTCAGTCAGCTCGATCTTTCTTCTTCAAAGGAAAAAGATTTTATCTTCAAATACAAGAACTTTTCGTGGTTTTGTTGGTTTTCAGCAAATGAACATATTTCAGCGAGCAAGAATTTTTTTCTTTAATAGCGTCAGATTTTATCTTAAAATACAAGAACTTTTCGTGTTTCTTGTCAATTTTTGTTGGTTTTCATCGAATGAACTGATTTCAGCCAGCTAGATCTTTCTTCTTCAAAGCAAAAAGATTTTATCTTCAAATACAAGAACTTTTCGTGGTTTTGATGGTTTTCAGCAAATGAACATATTTCAGCGAGCTGGAAGTTTTTTCCTTAATAGCGTAAGATTTTATCTTAAAATACAAGAACTTTTCGTGGTTCTTGTCAATTTTTGTTGGTTTTCATCGAATGAACTTATTTCAGTCAGCTAGATCTTTCTTCTTCAAAGCAAAAAGATTTTATCTTCAAATACAAGAACTTTTCGTGGTTTTGATGGTTTTCAGCAAATGAACATATTTCAGCGAGCTGGAAGTTTTTTCCTTCATAGCGTAAGATTTTATCTTAAAATACAAGAACTTTTCGTGGTTCTTGTCAATTTTTGTTGGTTTTCATCGAATGAACTTATTTCAGTCAGCAAGATCTTTCTTCTTTAATGCAAAAAGATTTTATCTTCAAACACAAGAGCTTTTCGTGGATTTGTTGGTTTTCAGCAAATGAACATATTTCAGCGAGCTGGAAGTTTTTTCTTCAATCGCGTCAGATTTTATCTTAAAATACAAGAACTTTTCGTGGTTCTTGTCAAATTTTGTTGGTTTTCATCCAATGAGCTTATTTCAGTCAGCTGGATCTTTCTTCTTCAAAGCAAAAAGATTTTATCTTCAAATACAAGAACTTTTCGTGGTTTTGATGGTTTTCAGCAAATGAACATATTTCAGCGAGCTGGAAGTTTTTTCCTTAATAGCGTAAGATTTTATCTTAAAATACAAGAACTTTTCGTGGTTCTTGTCAATTTTTGTTGGTTTTCATCGAATGAACTTATTTCAGTCAGCTAGATCTTTCTTCTTCAAAGCAAAAAGATTTTATCTTCAAATACAAGAACTTTTCGTGGTTTTGATGGTTTTCAGCAAATGAACATATTTCAGCGAGCTGGAAGTTTTTTCCTTCATAGCGTAAGATTTTATCTTAAAATACAAGAACTTTTCGTGGTTCTTGTCAATTTTTGTTGGTTTTCATCCAATCAACTTATTTCAGTCAGCTGGATCTTTCTTCTTCAAAGCAAAAAGATTTTATCTTCAAATACAAGAACTTTTCGTGGTTTTGTTGGTTTTCAGCAAATGAACAGATTTCAGCGAGCTGGGAGTTTTTTCTTTAATAGCTCAAGATTTTATCTTAAAATACAAGAACTTTTCGTGGTTCTTGTCAATTTTTGTTCGTTTTCATCTCATGAACTTATTTCAGTCAGCTCGATCTTTCTTCTTCAAAGCAAAAAGATGTTATCTTCAAATACAAGAACTTTACGTGGTTTTGATGGTTTTCAGCAAATGAACATATTTCAGCGAGCTGGAAGTTTTTTCTTAATAGCGTAAGATTTTATCTTAAAATACAAGAACTTTTCGTGGTTCTTGTCAATTTTTGTTGGTTTTCATCTGATGAACTTTTTTCAGTCAGCTGGATCTTTCTTCTTCAAAGCAAAAGGATTTAATCTTCAAATACAACAACTTTTCGTGGTTTTGTTGGTTTTCAGCAAATGAACAGATTTCAGCGAGCAAGAAGTTTTTTCTTTAATAGCGTAAGATTTTATCTTAAAATACAAGAACTTTTCGTGTTTCTTGTGAATTTTTGTTGGTTTTCATCTAATCAACTTATTTCAGTCAGCCAGATCTTTCTTCTTCAAAGCAAAAAGATTTTATCTTCAAATACAAGAACTTTTCGTGGTTTTGTTGGTTTTCAGCAAATGAACATATTTCAGCGAGCTGGGAGTTTTTTCTTTAATAGCGTAAGATTTTGTCTTAAAATACAAGAACTTTTCGTGGTTCTTGTCAATTTTTGTTGGTTTTCATCTAATGAACTTATTTCAGTCAGCTGGATCTTTCTTCTTCAAAGCAAAAAGATTTCACCTTCAAATACAAGAACTTTTCGTGGTTTTGATGGTTTTCAGCAAATGAACATATTTCAGCGAGCTAGAAGTTTTTTCTTTAATAGCGTAAGATTTTATCTTAAAATACAAGAACTTTTCGTGGTTCTTGTCAATTTTTGTTGGTTTTCATCCAATGAACTTATTTCAGTCAGCTGGATCTTTCTTCTTTAATGCAAAAAGATTTTATCTTCAAATACAAGAACTTTTCGTGGTTTTGTTGGTTTTCAGCAAATGAACATATTTCAGCGAGCTGGAAGTTTTTTCTTTCATAGCGTAAGATTTTATCTTAAAATACAAGAACTTTTCGTGGTTCTTGTCAATTTTTGTTGGTTTTCATCTCATGAACATATTTCAGTCAGCTAGATCTTTCTTCTTTAATGCAAAAAGATTTTATCTTCAAATACAAGAACGTTTCGTGGATTTGTTGGTTTTCAGCAAATGAACATATTTCAGCGAGCTAGAAGTTTTTTCTTTAATAGCGTAAGATTTTATCTTAAAATACAAGAACTTTTCGTGGTTCTTGTCAATTTTTGTTGGTTTTCATCTAATGAACTTATTTCAGTCAGCAAGATCTTTCTTCTTTAATGCAAAAAGATTTTATCTTCAAACACAAGAGCTTTTCGTGGATTTGTTGGTTTTCAGCAAATGAACATATTTCAGCGAGCTGGAAGTTTTTTCTTCAATCGCGTCAGATTTTATCTTAAAATACAAGAACTTTTCGTGGTTCTTGTCAAATTTTGTTGGTTTTCATCCAATGAGCTTATTTCAGTCAGCTGGATCTTTCTTCTTCAAAGCAAAAAGATTTTATCTTCAAATACAAGAACTTTCCGTGGTTTTGTTGGTTTTCAGCAAATGAACATATTTCAGCGAGCTGGAAGTTTTTTCTTTCATAGCGTAAGATTTTATCTTAAAATACAAGAACTTTTCGTGGTTCTTGTCAATTTTTGTTGGTTTTCATCTCATGAACTTATTTCAGTCAGCGAGATCTTTCTTCTTTAATGCAAAAAGATTTTATCTTCAAATACAAGAACTTTTCGTGGTTTTGATGGTTTTCAGCAAATGAACATATTTCAGCGAGCTGGAAGTTTTTTCCTTAATAGCGTAAGATTTTATCTTAAAATACAAGAACTTTTCGTGGTTCTTGTCAATTTTTGTTGGTTTTCATCGAATGAACTTATTTCAGTCAGCTAGATCTTTCTTCTTCAAAGCAAAAAGATTTTATCTTCAAATACAAGAACTTTTCGTGGTTTTGATGGTTTTCAGCAAATGAACATATTTCAGCGAGCTGGAAGTTTTTTCCTTCATAGCGTAAGATTTTATCTTAAAATACAAGAACTTTTCGTGGTTCTTGTCAATTTTTGTTGGTTTTCATCCAATCAACTTATTTCAGTCAGCTGGATCTTTCTTCTTCAAAGCAAAAAGATTTTATCTTCAAATACAAGAACTTTTCGTGGTTTTGTTGGTTTTCAGCAAATGAACAGATTTCAGCGAGCTGGGAGTTTTTTCTTTAATAGCTCAAGATTTTATCTTAAAATACAAGAACTTTTCGTGGTTCTTGTCAATTTTTGTTCGTTTTCATCTCATGAACTTATTTCAGTCAGCTCGATCTTTCTTCTTCAAAGCAAAAAGATGTTATCTTCAAATACACGAACTTTACGTGGTTTTGATGGTTTTCAGCAAATGAACATATTTCAGCGAGCTGGAAGTTTTTTCTTAATAGCGTAAGATTTTATCTTAAAATACAAGAACTTTTCGTGGTTCTTGTCAATTTTTGTTGGTTTTCATCTGATGAACTTTTTTCAGTCAGCTGGATCTTTCTTCTTCAAAGCAAAAGGATTTAATCTTCAAATACAACAACTTTTCGTGGTTTTGTTGGTTTTCAGCAAATGAACAGATTTCAGCGAGCAAGAAGTTTTTTCTTTAATAGCGTAAGATTTTATCTTAAAATACAAGAACTTTTCGTGTTTCTTGTGAATTTTTGTTGGTTTTCATCTAATCAACTTATTTCAGTCAGCCAGATCTTTCTTCTTCAAAGCAAAAAGATTTTATCTTCAAATACAAGAACTTTTCGTGGTTTTGTTGGTTTTCAGCAAATGAACATATTTCAGCGAGCTGGGAGTTTTTTCTTTAATAGCGTAAGATTTTGTCTTAAAATACAAGAACTTTTCGTGGTTCTTGTCAATTTTTGTTGGTTTTCATCTAATGAACTTATTTCAGTCAGCTGGATCTTTCTTCTTCAAAGCAAAAAGATTTCACCTTCAAATACAAGAACTTTTCGTGGTTTTGATGGTTTTCAGCAAATGAACATATTTCAGCGAGCTAGAAGTTTTTTCTTTAATAGCGTAAGATTTTATCTTAAAATACAAGAACTTTTCGTGGTTCTTGTCAATTTTTGTTGGTTTTCATCCAATGAACTTATTTCAGTCAGCTGGATCTTTCTTCTTTAATGCAAAAAGATTTTATCTTCAAATACAAGAACTTTTCGTGGTTTTGTTGGTTTTCAGCAAATGAACATATTTCAGCGAGCTGGAAGTTTTTTCTTTCATAGCGTAAGATTTTATCTTAAAATACAAGAACTTTTCGTGGTTCTTGTCAATTTTTGTTGGTTTTCATCTCATGAACATATTTCAGTCAGCTAGATCTTTCTTCTTTAATGCAAAAAGATTTTATCTTCAAATACAAGAACGTTTCGTGGATTTGTTGGTTTTCAGCAAATGAACATATTTCAGCGAGCTAGAAGTTTTTTCTTTAATAGCGTAAGATTTTATCTTAAAATACAAGAACTTTTCGTGGTTCTTGTCAATTTTTGTTGGTTTTCATCTAATGAACTTATTTCAGTCAGCAAGATCTTTCTTCTTTAATGCAAAAAGATTTTATCTTCAAACACAAGAGCTTTTCGTGGATTTGTTGGTTTTCAGCAAATGAACATATTTCAGCGAGCTGGAAGTTTTTTCTTCAATCGCGTCAGATTTTATCTTAAAATACAAGAACTTTTCGTGGTTCTTGTCAAATTTTGTTGGTTTTCATCCAATGAGCTTATTTCAGTCAGCTGGATCTTTCTTCTTCAAAGCAAAAAGATTTTATCTTCAAATACAAGAACTTTCCGTGGTTTTGTTGGTTTTCAGCAAATGAACATATTTCAGCGAGCTGGAAGTTTTTTCTTTCATAGCGTAAGATTTTATCTTAAAATACAAGAACTTTTCGTGGTTCTTGTCAATTTTTGTTGGTTTTCATCTCATGAACTTATTTCAGTCAGCGAGATCTTTCTTCTTTAATGCAAAAAGATTTTATCTTCAAATACAAGAACTTTTCGTGCATTTGTTGGTTTTCAGCAAATGAACATATTTCAGCGAGCGAGAAGTTTTTTCTTTAATAGCGTAAGATTTTTATCTTAAAATACAAGAACTTTTCGTGGTTCTTGTCAAATTTTGTTGGTTTTCATCCAATGAGCTTATTTCAGTCAGCTGGATCTTTCTTCTTCAAAGCAAAAAGATTTTATCTTCAAATACAAGAACTTTTCGTGGTTTTGTTGGTTTTCAGCAAATGAACATATTTCAGCGAGCTGGAAGTTTTTTCTTTAATAGCGTCAGATTTTACCTGAAAATACAAGAACTTTTCGTGGTTCTTGTCAATTTTTGTTGGTTTTCATCAAATGAACTTATTTCAGTCAGCAAGATCTTTCTTCTTTAATACAAAAAGATTTTATCTGAAAATACAAGAACTTTTCGTGGTTCTTGTCAATTTTTGTTGCTTTTCATCCAATGAACTTATTTCAGTCATCTTGATCTTTCTTCTTCAAAGCAAAAAGATTTTATCTTCAAATACAAGAACTTTTCGTGGTTTTGTTGGTTTTCAGCAAATGAACATATTTCAGCGAGCTGGAAGTTTTTTCTTTAATAGCGTCAGATTTTATCTGAAAATACAAGAACTTTTCGTGGTTCTTGTCAATTTTTGTTGGTTTTCATCAAATGAACTTATTTCAGTCAGCAAGATCTTTCTACTTTAATACAAAAAGATTTTATCTTAAAATACAAGAACTTTTCGTGGTTCTTGTCAATTTTTGTTGCTTTTCATCCAATGAACTTATTTCAGTCATCTTGATCTTTCTTCTTCAAAGCAAAAAGATTTTATCTTCAAATACAAGAACTTTTCGTGGTTTTGTTGGTGTTCAGCAAAGTAAAATATTTCAGCGAGCGAGAAGTTTTTTCTTTAATAGCGTAAGATTTTATCTTAAAATACAAGAACTTTTCGTGGTTCTTGTCAAATTTTGTTGGTTTTCATCCAATGAGCTTATTTCAGTCAGCTGGATCTTTCTTCTTCAAAGCAAAAAGATTTTATCTTCAAATACAAGAACTTTTCGTGGTTTTGTTGGTTTTCAGCAAATGAACATATTTCAGCGAGCTGGAAGTTTTTTCTTCAATAGCGTAAGATTTTATCTTAAAATACAAGAACTTTTTGTGGTTCTTGTCAATTTTTGTTGGTTTTCATCTCATGAACTTATTTCAGTCAGCTAGATCTTTCTTCTTTAATGCAAAAAGATTTTATCTTCAAATAAAAGAACTTTTCGTGGTGCTTGTCAAATTTTGTTGGTTTTCATCTAATGAATTTATATCAGTCAGCCAGATCTTTCTTCTTCAAAGCAAAAAGATTTTATCTTCAAATACAAGAACTTTTCGAGCTTTTGTTGGTTTTCAGCAAATGAACATATTTCAGCGAGCTCGAAGTTTTTTCTTTAATAGCGTCAGATTTTATCTGAAAATACAAGAACTTTTCGTGGTTCTTGTCAATTTTTGTTGCTTTTCATCTAATGAACTTATTTCAGTCATCTTGATCTTTCTTCTTCAAAGCAAAAAGATTTTATCTTCAAATACAAGAACTTTTCGTGGTTTTGTTGGTTTTCAGCAAATGAAAATATTTCAGCGAGCTAGAAGTTTTTTCTTTAATAGCGTAAGATTTTATCTTAAAATACAAGAACTTTTCGTGGTTCTTGTCAATTTTTGTTGGTTTTCATCGAATGAACTTATTTCAGTCAGCTAGATCTTTCTTCTTTAATGCAAAAAGATTTTATCTTCAAATACAAGAACTTTTCGTGGATTTGTTGGTTTTCATCAAATGAACATGTTTCCGCGAGCGAGAAGTTTTTTCTTGAATAGCGTCAGATTTTATCTTCAAATACAAGAACTTTTCGTGGTTCTTGTCAAATTTTGTTGGTTTTCATCGAATGAATTTATTTCAGTCAGCCAGATCTTTCTTCTTCAAAGCAAAAAGATTTTCTCTTCAAATACAAGAACTTTTCGATCTTTTGATGGTTTTCAGCAAATGAACATATTTCAGCGAGCTGGAAGTTTTTTCTTTAATAGCGTCAGATTTTATCTTAAAATACAAGAACTTTTCGTGGTTCATGTCAATTTTTGTTGGTTTTCATCGAATGAACTTATTTCAGTCAGCTCGATCTTTCTTCTTCAAAGAAAAAGATTTTATCTTCAAATACAAGAACTTTTCGTGGTTTTGTTGGTTTTCAGCAAATGAACATATTTCAGCGAGCAAGAATTTTTTTCTTTAATAGCGTCAGATTTTATCTTAAAATACAAGAACTTTTCGTGATTCTTGTCAATTTTTGTTGGTTTTCATCTAATGAACTTATTTCAGTCAGCTGGATCGTTCTTCTTCAAAGCAAAAAGATTTTATCCTCAAACACAAGAACTTTTCGTGGTTTTGTTGGTTGTCAGCAAATGAACATATTTCAGCGCGCAAAAGTTTTTTCTTTAATAGCGTCAGATTTTATCTTAAAATACAAGAACTTTTCGTGGTTCTTGTCAAATTTTGTTGGTTTTCATCCAATGAGCTTATTTCAGTCAGCTGGATCTTTCTTCTTCAAAGCAAAAAGATTTTATCTTCAAATACAAGAACTTTTCGTGGTTTTGTTGGTTTTCAGCAAATGAACATATTTCAGCGAGCTGGAAGTTTTTTCTTTAATAGCGTAAGATTTTATCTTAAAATACAAGAACTTTTTGTGGTTCTTGTCAATTTTTGTTGGTTTTCATCAAATGAACTTATTTCAGTCAGCAAGATCTTTCTTCTTTAATGCAAAAAGATTTTATCTTCAAATACAGGAACTTTTCGTGGATTTGTTGGTTTTCAGCAAATGAACATATTTCAGTGAGCTGGAAGTTTTTTCTTTAATAGCGTCAGATTTTTTCTTAAAATACAAGAACTTTTCGTGGTTCTTGTCAAATTTTGTTGGTTTTCATCCAATGAGCTTATTTCAGTCAGCTGGATCTTTCTTCTTCAAAGCAAAAAGATTTTATCTTCAAATACAAGAACTTTTCGTGGTTTTGTTGGTTTTCAGCAAATGAACATATTTCAGCGAGCTGGAAGTTTTTTCTTCAATCGCGTCAGATTTTATCTTCAAATACAAGAACTTTTCGTGGTTCTTGTCAAATTTTGTTGGTTTTCATCCAATGAGCTTATTTCAGTCAGCTGGATCTTTCTTCTTCAAAGCAAAAAGATTTTATCCTCAAACACAAGAACTTTTCGTGGTTTTGTTGGTTGTCAGCAAATGAACATATTTCAGCGCGCAAAAGTTTTTTCTTTAATAGCGTCAGATTTTATCTTAAAATACAAGAACTTTTCGTGGTTCTTGTCAAATTTTGTTGGTTTTCATCCAATGAGCTTATTTCAGTCAGCTGGATCTTTCTTCTTCAAAGCAAAAAGATTTTATCTTCAAATACAAGAACTTTTCGTGGTTTTGTTGGTTTTCAGCAAATGAACATATTTCAGCGAGCTGGAAGTTTTTTCTTTAATAGCGTAAGATTTTATCTTAAAATACAAGAACTTTTTGTGGTTCTTGTCAATTTTTGTTGGTTTTCATCAAATGAACTTATTTCAGTCAGCAAGATCTTTCTTCTTTAATGCAAAAAGATTTTATCTTCAAATACAGGAACTTTTCGTGGATTTGTTGGTTTTCAGCAAATGAACATATTTCAGTGAGCTGGAAGTTTTTTCTTTAATAGCGTCAGATTTTTTCTTAAAATACAAGAACTTTTCGTGGTTCTTGTCAAATTTTGTTGGTTTTCATCCAATGAGCTTATTTCAGTCAGCTGGATCTTTCTTCTTCAAAGCAAAAAGATTTTATCTTCAAATACAAGAACTTTTCGTGGTTTTGTTGGTTTTCAGCAAATGAACATATTTCAGCGAGCTGGAAGTTTTTTCTTCAATCGCGTCAGATTTTATCTTCAAATACAAGAACTTTTCGTGGTTCTTGTCAAATTTTGTTGGTTTTCATCTCATGAACTTATTTCAGTCAGCTAGATCTTTCTTCTTTAATGCAAAAAGATTTTATCTTCAAATAAAAGAACTTTTCGTGGTGCTTGTCAAATTTTGTTGGTTTTCATCTAATGAATTTATATCAGTCAGCCAGATCTTTCTTCTTCAAAGCAAAAAGATTTTATCTTCAAATACAAGAACTTTTCGAGCTTTTGTTGGTTTTCAGCAAATGAACATATTTCAGCGAGCTCGAAGTTTTTTCTTTAATAGCGTCAGATTTTATCTTAAAATACAAGAACTTTTCGTGGTTCTTGTCAATTTTTGTTGCTTTTCATCTAATGAACTTATTTCAGTCATCTTGATCTTTCTTCTTCAAAGCAAAAAGATTTTATCTTCAAATACAAGAACTTTTTCGTGGTTTTGTTGGTTTTCAGCAAATGAAAATATTTCAGCGAGCTAGAAGTTTTTTCTTTAATAGCGTAAGATTTTATCTTAAAATACAAGAACTTTTCGTGGTTCTTGTCAATTTTTGTTGGTTTTCATCGAATGAACTTATTTCAGTCAGCTAGATCTTTCTTCTTTAATGCAAAAAGATTTTATCTTCAAATACAAGAACTTTTCGTGGATTTGTTGGTTTTCATCAAATGAACATGTTTCCGCGAGCGAGAAGTTTTTTCTTGAATAGCGTCAGATTTTATCTTCAAATACAAGAACTTTTCGTGGTTCTTGTCAAATTTTGTTGGTTTTCATCGAATGAATTTATTTCAGTCAGCCAGATCTTTCTTCTTCAAAGCAAAAAGATTTTCTCTTCAAATACAAGAACTTTTCGATCTTTTGATGGTTTTCAGCAAATGAACATATTTCAGCGAGCTGGAAGTTTTTTCTTTAATAGCGTCAGATTTTATCTTAAAATACAAGAACTTTTCGTGGTTCATGTCAATTTTTGTTGGTTTTCATCAAATGAACTTATTTCAGTCAGCAAGATCTTTCTTCTTTAATGCAAAAAGATTTTATCTTCAAATACAAGAACTTTTCGTGGATTTGTTGGTTTTCAGCAAATGAACATATTTCAGTGAGCTGGAAGTTTTTTCTTTAATAGCGTCAGATTTTTTCTTAAAATACAAGAACTTTTTGTGGTTCTTGTCAAATTTTGTTGGTTTTCATCCAATGACCTTGTTTCAGTCAGCTGGATCTTTCTTCTTCAAAGCAAAAAGATTTTATCTTCAAATACAAGAACTTTTCGTGGTTTTGTTGGTTTTCAGCAAATGAACATATTTCAGCGAGCTGGAAGTTTTTTCTTCAATAGCGTAAGATTTTATCTTAAAATACAAGAACTTTTTGTGGTTCTTGTCAATTTTTGTTGGTTTTCATCTCATGAACTTATTTCAGTCAGCTAGATCTTTCTTCTTTAATGCAAAAAGATTTTATCTTCAAATAAAAGAACTTTTCGTGGTGCTTGTCAAATTTTGTTGGTTTTCATCTAATGAATTTATATCAGTCAGCCAGATCTTTCTTCTTCAAAGCAAAAAGATTTTATCTTCAAATACAAGAACTTTTCGAGCTTTTGTTGGTTTTCAGCAAATGAACATATTTCAGCGAGCTCGAAGTTTTTTCTTTAATAGCGTCAGATTTTATCTTAAAATACAAGAACTTTTCGTGGTTCTTGTCAATTTTTGTTGCTTTTCATCCAATGAACTTATTTCAGTCATCTTGATCTTTCTTCTTCAAAGCAAAAAGATTTTATCTTCAAATACAAGAACTTTTCGTGGTTTTGTTGGTTTTCAGCAAATGAAAATATTTCAGCGAGCTGGAAGTTTTTTCTTTAATAGCGTAAGATTTTATCTTAAAATACAAGAACTTTTCGTGGTTCTTGTCAATTTTTGTTGGTTTTCATCGAATGAACTTATTTCAGTCAGCTCGATCTTTCTTCTTCAAAGAAAAAGATTTTATCTTCAAATACAAGAACTTTTCGTGGTTTTGTTGGTTTTCAGCAAATGAACATATTTCAGCGAGCAAGAATTTTTTTCTTTAATAGCGTCAGATTTTATCTTAAAATACAAGAACTTTTCGTGATTCTTGTCAATTTTTGTTGGTTTTCATCTAATGAACTTATTTCAGTCAGCTGGATCGTTCTTCTTCAAAGCAAAAAGATTTTATCCTCAAACACAAGAACTTTTCGTGGTTTTGTTGGTTGTCAGCAAATGAACATATTTCAGCGCGCAAAAGTTTTTTCTTTAATAGCGTCAGATTTTATCTTAAAATACAAGAACTTTTCGTGGTTCTTGTCAAATTTTGTTGGTTTTCATCCAATGAGCTTATTTCAGTCAGCTGGATCTTTCTTCTTCAAAGCAAAAAGATTTTATCTTCAAATACAAGAACTTTTCGTGGTTTTGTTGGTTTTCAGCAAATGAACATATTTCAGCGAGCTGGAAGTTTTTTCTTTAATAGCGTAAGATTTTATCTTAAAATACAAGAACTTTTTGTGGTTCTTGTCAATTTTTGTTGGTTTTCATCAAATGAACTTATTTCAGTCAGCAAGATCTTTCTTCTTTAATGCAAAAAGATTTTATCTTCAAATACAAGAACTTTTCGTGGATTTGTTGGTTTTCAGCAAATGAACATATTTCAGTGAGCTGGAAGTTTTTTCTTTAATAGCGTCAGATTTTTTCTTAAAATACAAGAACTTTTCGTGGTTCTTGTCAAATTTTGTTGGTTTTCATCCAATGAGCTTATTTCAGTCAGCTGGATCTTTCTTCTTCAAAGCAAAAAGATTTTATCTTCAAATACAAGAACTTTTCGTGGTTTTGTTGGTTTTCAGCAAATGAACATATTTCAGCGAGCTGGAAGTTTTTTCTTCAATAGCGTCAGATTTTATCTTAAAATACAAGAACTTTTTGTGGTTCTGGTCAATTTTTGTTGGTTTTCATCTCATGAACTTATTTCAGTCAGCGAGATCTTTCTTCTTTAATGCAAAAAGATTTTATCTTCAAATACAAGAACTTTTCGTGGTGCTTGTCAAATGTTGTTGGTTTTCATCTAATGAATTTATATCAGTCAGCCAGATCTTTCTTCTTCAAAGCAAAAAGATTTTATCTTCAAATACAAGAACTTTTCGAGCTTTTGTTGGTTTTCAGCAAATGAACATATTTCAGTGAGCGAGAAGTTTTTTCTTTAATAGCGTCAGATTTTATCTTAAAATACAAGAACATTTCGTGGTTCTTGTCAATTTTTGTTGGTTTTCATCGAATGAACTTATTTCAGTCAGCTGGATCTTTCTTCTTTAATGCAAAAAGATTTTATCTTCAAATACAAGAACTTTTCGTGGATTTGTTGGTTTTCATCAAATGAACATGTTTCCGCGAGCGAGAAGTTTTTTCTTTAATAGCGTCAGATTTTATCTTCAAATACAAGAACTTTTCGTGGTTCTTGTCAAATTTTGTTGGTTTTCATCGAATGAATTTATTTCAGTCAGCCAGATCTTTATCTTCAAAGCAAAAAGATTTTCTCTTCAAATACAAGAACTTTTCGATCTTTTGATGGTTTTCAGCAAATGAACATATTTCAGCGAGCTGGAAGTTTTTTCTTTAATAGCGTCAGATTTTATCTTAAAATACAAGAACTTTTCGTGATTCTTGTCAATTTTTGTTGGTTTTCATCTAATGAACTTATTTCAGTCAGCTGGATCGTTCTTCTTCAAAGCAAAAAGATTTTATCCTCAAATACAAGAACTTTTCGTGGTTTTGTTGGTTGTCAGCAAATGAACATATTTCAGCGCGCAAAAGTTTTTTCTTTAATAGCGTCAGATTTTATCTTAAAATACAAGAACTTTTCGTGGTTCTTGTCAATTTTTGTTGGTTTTCATCAAATGAACTTATTTCAGTCAGCAAGATCTTTCTTCTTTAATGCAAAAAGATTTTATCTTCAAACACAAGAGCTTTTCGTGGATTTGTTGGTTTTCAGCAAATGAACATATTTCAGCGAGCTGGAAGTTTTTTCTTCAATAGCGTCAGATTTTATCTTAAAATACAAGAACTTTTCGTGGTTCTTGTCAAATTTTGTTGGTTTTCATCCAATGAGCTTATTTCAGTCAGCTGGATCTTTCTTCTTCAAAGCAAAAAGATTTTATCTTCAAATACAAGAACTTTTCGTGGTTTTGTTGGTTTTCAGCAAATGAACATATTTCAGCGAGCTGGAAGTTTTTTCTTTAATAGCGTAAGATTTTATCTTAAAATACAAGAACTTTTTGTGGTTCTCGTCAATTCTTGTTGGTTTTCATCTAATGAACTTATTTCAGTCAGCTCGATCTTTCTTCATTAATGCAAAAAGATTTTATCTTCAAATACAAGAACTTTTCGTGGTTTTGTTGGTTGTCAGCAAATGAACATATTTCAGCGCGCAAAAGTTTTTTCTTCAATAGCGTCAGATTTTATCTTAAAATACAAGAACTTTTTGTGGTTCTGGTCAATTTTTTTGGTTTTCATCTCATGAACTTATTTCAGTCAGCGAGATCTTTCTTCTTTAATGCAAAAAGATTTTATCTTCAAATACAAGAACTTTTCGAGCTTTTGTTGGTTTTCAGCAAATGAACATATTTCAGTGAGCGAGAAGTTTTTTCTTTAATAGCGTCAGATTTTATCTTAAAATACAAGAACATTTCGTGGTTCTTGTCAATTTTTGTTGGTTTTCATCGAATGAACTTATTTCAGTCAGCTGGATCTTTCTTCTTTAATGCAAAAAGATTTTATCTTCAAATACAAGAACTTTTCGTGGATTTGTTGGTTTTCATCAAATGAACATGTTTCCGCGAGCGAGAAGTTTTTTCTTTAATAGCGTCAGATTTTATCTTCAAATACAAGAACTTTTCGTGGTTCTTGTCAAATTTTGTTGGTTTTCATCGAATGAATTTATTTCAGTCAGCCAGATCTTTATCTTCAAAGCAAAAAGATTTTCTCTTCAAATACAAGAACTTTTCGATCTTTTGATGGTTTTCAGCAAATGAACATATTTCAGCGAGCTGGAAGTTTTTTCTTTAATAGCGTCAGATTTTATCTTAAAATACAAGAACTTTTCGTGATTCTTGTCAATTTTTGTTGGTTTTCATCTAATGAACTTATTTCAGTCAGCTGGATCGTTCTTCTTCAAAGCAAAAAGATTTTATCCTCAAATACAAGAACTTTTCGTGGTTTTGTTGGTTGTCAGCAAATGAACATATTTCAGCGCGCAAAAGTTTTTTCTTTAATAGCGTCAGATTTTATCTTAAAATACAAGAACTTTTCGTGGTTCTTGTCAATTTTTGTTGGTTTTCATCAAATGAACTTATTTCAGTCAGCAAGATCTTTCTTCTTTAATGCAAAAAGATTTTATCTTCAAACACAAGAGCTTTTCGTGGATTTGTTGGTTTTCAGCAAATGAACATATTTCAGCGAGCTGGAAGTTTTTTCTTCAATAGCGTCAGATTTTATCTTAAAATACAAGAACTTTTCGTGGTTCTTGTCAAATTTTGTTGGTTTTCATCCAATGAGCTTATTTCAGTCAGCTGGATCTTTCTTCTTCAAAGCAAAAAGATTTTATCTTCAAATACAAGAACTTTTCGTGGTTTTGTTGGTTTTCAGCAAATGAACATATTTCAGCGAGCTGGAAGTTTTTTCTTTAATAGCGTAAGATTTTATCTTAAAATACAAGAACTTTTTGTGGTTCTCGTCAATTCTTGTTGGTTTTCATCTAATGAACTTATTTCAGTCAGCTAGATCTTTCTTCATTAATGCAAAAAGATTTTATCTTCAAATACAAGAACTTTTCGTGGTGCTTGTCAAATTTTGTTGGTTTTCATCTGATGAATTTATTTCAGTCAGCCAAATGTTTCTTCTTCAAAGCAAAAAGATTTTATCTTCAAATACAAGAACTTTTCTAGCTTTTGTTGGTTTTCAGCAAATGAACATATTTCAGCGAGCTTGAAGTTTTTACTTTAATAGCGTAAGATTTTATCTTAAAATACAAGAACTTTTCGTGGTACTTGTCAATTTTTGTTGGTTTTCATCAAATGAACTTATTTCAGTCAGCAAGATCTTTCTTCTTCAAAGCAAAAAGATTTTATCTTCAAATACAAGAACTTTTCGTGGTTTTGTTGGTTTTCAGCAAATTAACATATTTCAGCGAGCTGGAAGTTTTTTCTTTAATAGCGTAAGATTTTATCTTAAAATACAAGAACTTTTTGTGGTTCTGGTCAATTTTTGTTGGTTTTCATCTCATGAACTTATTTCAGTCAGCTAGATCTTTCTTCTTTAATGCAAAAAGATTTTATCTTCAAATACAAGAACTTTTCGTGGTGCTTGTCAAATTTTGTTGGTTTTCATCGAATGAATTTATATCAGTCAGCCAGATCTTTCTTCTTCAAAGCAAAAAGATTTTATCTTCAAAAACAAGAACTTTTCGATCTTTTGATGGTTTTCAGCAAATGAACATATTTCAGCGAGCTTGAAGTTTTTACTTTAATAGCGTAAGATTTTATCTTAAAATACAAGAACTTTTCGTGGTACTTGTCAATTTTTGTTGGTTTTCATCAAATGAACTTATTTCAGTCAGCTAGATCTTTCTTCTTCAAAGCAAAAAGATTTTATCTTCAAATACAAGAACTTTTCGTGGTTTTGATGGTTTTCAGCAAATGAACATATTTCAGCGAGCTGGAAGTTTTTTCCTTCATAGCGTAAGATTTTATCTTAAAATACAAGAACTTTTCGTGGTTCTTGTCAATTGTTGTTGGTTTTCATCCAATGAACTCATTTCAGTCAGCTCGATCTTTCTTCTTCAAAGGAAAAAGATTTTATCTTCAAATACAAGAACTTTTCGTGGATTTGTTGGTTTTCAGCAAATGAACATATTTCAGTGAGCGAGAAGTTTTTTCTTTAATAGCGTAAGATTTTATCTTAAAATACAAGAACTTTTCGTGGTTCTTGTCAATTTTTGTTGGTTTTCATCGAATGAACTTATTTCAGTCAGCTAGATCTTTCTTCTTTAATGCAAAAAGATTTTATCTTCAAATACAAGAACTTTTCGTGGATTTGTTGGTTTTCATCAAATGAACATGTTTCCGCGAGCGAGAAGTTTTTTCTTGAATAGCGTCAGATTTTATCTTCAAATACAAGAACTTTTCGTGGTTCTTGTCAATTTTTGTTAGTTTTCATCTAATGAACTTATTTCAGTCAGCTGGATCGTTCTTCTTCAAAGCAAAAAGATTTTATCTTCAAATACAAGAACTTTTCGTGGTTTTGATGGTTTTCAGCAAATGAACATATTTCAGCGAGCTGGAAGTTTTTTCTTTAATAGCGTCAGATTTTATCTTAAAATACAAGAACTTTTCGTGGTTCATGTCAATTTTTGTTGGTTTTCATCGAATGAACTTATTTCAGTCAGCTCGATCTTTCTTCTTCAAAGAAAAAGATTTTATCTTCAAATACAAGAACTTTTCGTGGTTTTGTTGGTTTTCAGCAAATGAACATATTTCAGCGAGCAAGAATTTTTTTCTTTAATAGCGTCAGATTTTATCTTAAAATACAAGAACTTTTCGTGATTCTTGTCAATTTTTGTTGGTTTTCATCTAATGAACTTATTTCAGTCAGCTGGATCGTTCTTCTTCAAAGCAAAAAGATTTTATCCTCAAACACAAGAACTTTTCGTGGTTTTGTTGGTTGTCAGCAAATGAACATATTTCAGCGCGCAAAAGTTTTTTCTTTAATAGCGTCAGATTTTATCTTAAAATACAAGAACTTTTCGTGGTTCTTGTCAAATTTTGTTGGTTTTCATCAAATGAGCTTATTTCAGTCAGCTGGATCTTTCTTCTTCAAAGCAAAAAGATTTTATCTTCAAATACAAGAACTTTTCGTGGTTTTGTTGGTTTTCAGCAAATGAACATATTTCAGCGAGCTGGAAGTTTTTTCTTTAATAGCGTAAGATTTTATCTTAAAATACAAGAACTTTTTGTGGTTCTTGTCAATTTTTGTTGGTTTTCATCAAATGAACTTATTTCAGTCAGCAAGATCTTTCTTCTTTAATGCAAAAAGATTTTATCTTCAAATACAAGAACTTTTCGTGGATTTGTTGGTTTTCAGCAAATGAACATATTTCAGTGAGCTGGAAGTTTTTTCTTTAATAGCGTCAGATTTTTTCTTAAAATACAAGAACTTTTCGTGGTTCTTGTCAAATTTTGTTGGTTTTCATCCAATGAGCTTATTTCAGTCAGCTGGATCTTTCTTCTTCAAAGCAAAAAGATTTTATCTTCAAATACAAGAACTTTTCGTGGTTTTGTTGGTTTTCAGCAAATGAACATATTTCAGCGAGCTGGAAGTTTTTTCTTTAATAGCGTAAGATTTTATCTTAAAATACAAGAACTTTTTGTGGTTCTTGTCAATTTTTGTTGGTTTTCATCAAATGAACTTATTTCAGTCAGCAAGATCTTTCTTCTTTAATGCAAAAAGATTTTATCTTCAAATACAAGAACTTTTCGTGGATTTGTTGGTTTTCAGCAAATGAACATATTTCAGTGAGCTGGAAGTTTTTTCTTTAACAGCGTCAGATTTTTTCTTAAAATACAAGAACTTTTCGTGGTTCTTGTCAAATTTTGTTGGTTTTCATCCAATGAGCTTATTTCAGTCAGCTGGATCTTTCTTCTTCAAAGCAAAAAGATTTTATCTTCAAATACAAGAACTTTTCGTGGTTTTGTTGGTTTTCAGCAAATGAACATATTTCAGCGAGCTGGAAGTTTTTTCTTCAATAGCGTCAGATTTTATCTTCAAATACAAGAACTTTTCGTGGTTCTTGTCAAATTTTGTTGGTTTTCATCTCATGAACTTATTTCAGTCAGCTAGATCTTTCTTCTTTAATGCAAAAAGATTTTATCTTCAAATAAAAGAACTTTTCGTGGTGCTTGTCAAATTTTGTTGGTTTTCATCTAATGAATTTATATCAGTCAGCCAGATCTTTCTTCTTCAAAGCAAAAAGATTTTATCTTCAAATACAAGAACTTTTCGAGCTTTTGTTGGTTTTCAGCAAATGAACATATTTCAGCGAGCTCGAAGTTTTTTCTTTAATAGCGTAAGATTTTATCTTAAAATACAAGAACTTTTCGTGGTTCTTGTCAATTTTTGTTGGTTTTCATCGAATGAACTTATTTCAGTCAGCTAGATCTTTCTTCTTTAATGCAAAAAGATTTTATCTTCAAATACAAGAACTTTTCGTGGATTTGTTGGTTTTCATCAAATGAACATGTTTCCGCGAGCGAGAAGTTTTTTCTTGAATAGCGTCAGATTTTATCTTCAAATACAAGAACTTTTCGTGGTTCTTGTCAAATTTTGTTGGTTTTCATCGAATGAATTTATTTCAGTCAGCCAGATCTTTCTTCTTCAAAGCAAAAAGATTTTCTCTTCAAATACAAGAACTTTTCGATCTTTTGATGGTTTTCAGCAAATGAACATATTTCAGCGAGCTGGAAGTTTTTTCTTTAATAGCGTCAGATTTTATCTTAAAATACAAGAACTTTTCGTGGTTCATGTCAATTTTTGTTGGTTTTCATCGAATGAACTTATTTCAGTCAGCTCGATCTTTCTTCTTCAAAGAAAAAGATTTTATCTTCAAATACAAGAAATTTTCGTGGTTTTGTTGGTTTTCAGCAAATGAACATATTTCAGCGAGCAAGAATTTTTTTCTTTAATAGCGTCAGATTTTATCTTAAAATACAAGAACTTTTCGTGATTCTTGTCAATTTTTGTTGGTTTTCATCTAATGAACTTATTTCAGTCAGCTGGATCGTTCTTCTTCAAAGCAAAAAGATTTTATCCTAAAACACAAGAACTTTTCGTGGTTTTGTTGGTTGTCAGCAAATGAACATATTTCAGCGCGCAAAATTTTTTCTTTAATAGCGTAAGATTTTATCTTAAAATACAAGAACTTTTTGTGGTTCTGGTCAATTTTTGTTGGTTTTCATCTCATGAACTTATTTCAGTCAGCGAGATCTTTCTTCTTTAATGCAAAAAGATTTTATCTTCAAATACAAGAACTTTTCGTGGTGCTTGTCAAATTTTGTTGGTTTTCATCTAATGAATTTATATCAGTCAGCCAGATCTTTCTTCTTCAAAGCAAAAAGATTTTATCTTCAAATACAAGAACTTTTCGAGCTTTTGTTGGTTTTCAGCAAATGAACATATTTCAGTGAGCGAGAAGTTTTTTCTTTAATAGCGTCAGATTTTATCTTAAAATACAAGAACATTTCGTGGTTCTTGTCAATTTTTGTTGGTTTTCATCGAATGAACTTATTTCAGTCAGCTGGATCTTTCTTCTTTAATGCAAAAAGATTTTATCTTCAAATACAAGAACTTTTCGTGGATTTGTTGGTTTTCATCAAATGAACATGTTTCCGCGAGCGAGAAGTTTTTTCTTTAATAGCGTCAGATTTTATCTTCAAATACAAGAACTTTTCGTGGTTCTTGTCAAATTTTGTTGGTTTTCATCGAATGAATTTATTTCAGTCAGCCAGATCTTTCTCTTCAAAGCAAAAAGATTTTCTCTTCAAATACAAGAACTTTTCGATCTTTTGATGGTTTTCAGCAAATGAACATATTTCAGCGAGCTGGAAGTTTTTTCTTTAATAGCGTCAGATTTTATCTTAAAATACAAGAACTTTTCGTGATTCTTGTCAATTTTTGTTGGTTTTCATCTAATGAACTTATTTCAGTCAGCTGGATCGTTCTTCTTCAAAGCAAAAAGATTTTATCCTCAAATACAAGAACTTTTCGTGGTTTTGTTGGTTGTCAGCAAATGAACATATTTCAGCGCGCAAAAGTTTTTTCTTTAATAGCGTCAGATTTTATCTTAAAATACAAGAACTTTTCGTGGTTCTTGTCAATTTTTGTTGGTTTTCATCAAATGAACTTATTTCAGTCAGCAAGATCTTTCTTCTTTAATGCAAAAAGATTTTATCTTCAAACACAAGAGCTTTTCGTGGATTTGTTGGTTTTCAGCAAATGAACATATTTCAGCGAGCTGGAAGTTTTTTCTTCAATAGCGTCAGATTTTATCTTAAAATACAAGAACTTTTCGTGGTTCTTGTCAAATTTTGTTGGTTTTCATCCAATGAGCTTATTTCAGTCAGCTGGATCTTTCTTCTTCAAAGCAAAAAGATTGTATCTTCAAATACAAGAACTTTTCGTGGTTTTGTTGGTTTTCAGCAAATGAACATATTTCAGCGAGCTGGAAGTTTTTTCTTTAATAGCGTAAGATTTTATCTTAAAATACAAGAACTTTTTGTGGTTCTCGTCAATTCTTGTTGGTTTTCATCTCATGAACTTATTTCAGTCAGCTAGATCTTTCTTCTTTAATGCAAAAAGATTTTATCTTCAAATACAAGAACTTTTCGTGGTGCTTGTCAAATTTTGTTGGTTTTCATCGAATGAATTTATATCAGTCAGCCAGATCTTTCTTCTTCAAAGCAAAAAGATTTTATCTTCAAAAACAAGAACTTTTCGATCTTTTGATGGTTTTCAGCAAATGAACATATTTCAGCGAGCTGGAAGTTTTTTCTTTAATAGCGTCAGATTTTATCTTAAAATACAAGAACTTTTCGTGGTTCTTGTCAATTGTTGTTGGTTTTCATCCAATGAACTCATTTCAGTCAGCTCGATCTTTCTTCTTCAAAGGAAAAAGATTTTATCTTCAAATACAAGAACTTTTCGTGGATTTGTTGGTTTTCAGCAAATGAACATATTTCAGTGAGCGAGAAGTTTTTTCTTTAATAGCGTAAGATTTTATCTTAAAATACAAGAACTTTTCGTGGTTCTTGTCAATTTTTGTTGGTTTTCATCGAATGAACTTATTTCAGTCAGCTAGATCTTTCTTCTTTAATGCAAAAAGATTTTATCTTCAAATACAAGAACTTTTCGTGGTTTTGTTGGTTTTCATCAAATGAACATATTTCAGCGAGCGAGAAGTTTTTTCTTTAATAGCGTCAGATTTTATCTTCAAATACAAGAACTTTTCGTGGTTCTTGTCAAATTTTGTTGGTTTTCATCGAATGAATTGATTTCAGTCAGCCAGATCTTTCTTCTTCAAAGCAAAAAGATTTTCTCTTCAAATACAAGAACTTTTCGATCTTTTGATGGTTTTCAGCAAATGAACATATTTCAGCGAGCTGGAAGTTTTTTCTTTAATAGCGTCAGATTTTATCTTAAAATACAAGAACTTTTCGTGGTTCTTGTCAATTTTTGTTGGTTTTCATCCAATGAACTTATTTCAGTCAGCTCGATCTTTCTTCTTTAATGCAAAAAGATTTTATCTTCAAATACAAGAACTTTTCGTGGTTTTGTTGGTTTTCAGCAAATGAACATATTTCAGCGAGCTGGAAGTTTTTTCTTTCATAGCGTAAGATTTTATCTTAAAATACAAGACCTTTTTGTGGTTCTGGTCAATTTTTGTTGGTTTTCATCTCATGAACTTATTTCAGTCAGCTAGATCTTTCTTCTTTAATGCAAAAAGATTTTATCTTCAAATACAAGAACTTTTCGTGGTGCTTGTCAAATTTTGTTGGTTTTCATCTAATGAATTTATATCAGTCAGCCAGATCTTTCTTTTTCAAAGCAAAAAGATTTTATCTTCAAATACAAGAACTTTTCGTGGTTTTGTTGGTTTTCAGCAAATGAACATATTTCAGGGAGCTAGAAGTTTTTTCTTTAATAGCGTCAGATTTTATCTTAAAATACAAGAACATTTCGTGGTTCTTGTCAATTTTTGTTGCTTTTCATCTAATGAACTTATTTCAGTCAGCTGGATCTTTCTTCTTCAAAGCAAAAAATTTTATCTTCAAACACAAGAACTTTTCGTGGTCTTGTTGGTTTTCAGCAAATGAAAATATTTCAGCGAGCTGGAAGTTTTTTCTTTAATAGCGTAAGATTTTATCTTAAAATACAAGAACTTTTCGTGGTTCTTGTCAATTTTTGTTGGTTTTCATCGAATGAACTTATTTCAGTCAGCTAGATCTTTCTTCTTTAATGCAAAAAGATTTTATCTTCAAATACAAGAACTTTTCGTGGTTTTGTTGGTTTTCATCAAATGAACATATTTCAGCGAGCGAGAAGTTTTTTCTTTAATAGCGTCAGATTTTATCTTCAAATACAAGAACTTTTCGTGGTTCTTGTCAAATTTTGTTGGTTTTCATCGAATGAATGTATTTCAGTCAGCCAGATCTTTCTTCTTCAAAGCAAAAAGATTTTCTCTTCAAAAACAAGAACTTTTCGATCTTTTGATGGTTTTCAGCAAATGAACATATTTCAGCGAGCTGGAAGTTTTTTCTTTAAAAGCGTCAGATTTTATCTTAAAATACAAGAACTTTTCGTGGTTCTTGTCAATTTTTGTTGGTTTTCATCCAATGAACTTATTTCAGTCAGCTAGATCTTTCTTCTTTAATGCAAAAAGATTTTATCTTCAAATACAAGAACTTTTCGTGGTTTTGTTGGTTTTCAGCAAATGAACATATTTCAGCGACCTGGAAGTTTTTTCTTTCATAGCGCAAGATTTTATCTTAAAATACAAGAACTTTTCGTGGTTCTTGTCAATTTTTGTTGGTTTTCATCTCATGAACTTATTTCAGTCAGCTAGATCTTTCTTCTTTAATGCAAAAAGATTTTATCTTCAAATACAAGAACGTTTCGTGGATTTGTTGGTTTTCAGCAAATGAACATATTTCAGCGAGCTAGAAGTTTTTTCTTTAATAGCGTAAGATTTTATCTTAAAATACAAGAACTTTTCGTGGTTCTTGTCAATTTTTGTTGGTTTTCATCAAATGAACTTATTTCAGTCAGCAAGATCTTTCTTCTTTAATGCAAAAAGATTTTATCTTCAAACACAAGAGCTTTTCGTGGATTTGTTGGTTTTCAGCAAATGAACATATTTCAGCGAGCTGGAAGTTTTTTCTTCAATAGCGTCAGATTTTATCTTAAAATACAAGAACTTTTCGTGGTTCTTTTCAAATTTTGTTGGTTTTCATCCAATGAGCTTATTTCAGTCAGCTGGATCTTTCTTCTTCAAAGCAAAAAGATTTTATCTTCAAATACAAGAACTTTTCGAGCTTTTGTTGGTTTTCAGCAAATGAACATATTTCAGCGAGCTGGAAGTTTTTTCTTTCATAGCGTAAGATTTTATCTTAAAATACAAGAACTTTTCGTGGTTCTTGTCAATTTTTGTTGGTTTTTATCAAATGAACTTATTTCAGTCAGCAAGATCTTTCTTCTTTGATACAAAAAGATTTTATCTTCAAATACAAGAACTTTTCGTGGATTTGTTGGTTTTCAGCGAATGAACATATTTCAGCGAGCTGGAAGTTTTTTCTTTAATAGCGTCAGATTTTTTCTTAAAATACAAGAACTTTTCGTGGTTCTTGTCAAATTTTGTTGGTTTTCATCCAATGAGCTTATTTCAGTCAGCTGGATCTTTCTTCTTCAAAGCAAAAAGATTTTATCTTCAAATACAAGAACTTTTCGTGGTTTTGTTGGTTTTCAGCAAATGAACATATTTCAGCGAGCGAGAAGTTTTTTCTTTTATAGCGTAAGATTGTATCTTAAAATACAAGAACTTTTCGTGGTTCTTGTCAATTTTTGTTGGTTTTCATCGAATGAACTTATTTCAGTCAGCTGGATCTTTCTTCTTCAAAGCAAAAAGATTTTATCTTCAAATACAAGAACTTTTCGTGGTTTTGTTGGTTTTCATCAAATGAACATATTTCAGCGAGCGAGAAGTTTTTTCTTTAATAGCGTCAGATTTTATCTTCAAATACAAGAACTTTTCGTGGTTCTTGTCAAATTTTGTTGGTTTTCATCGAATGAATTTATTTCAGTCAGCCAGATCTTTCTTCTTCAAAGCAAAAAGATTTTCTCTTCAAATACAAGAACTTTTCGATCTTTTGATGGTTTTCAGCAAATGAACATATTTCAGCGAGCTGGAAGTTTTTTCTTTAATAGCGTCAGATTTTTTCTTAAAATACAAGAACTTTTCGTGGTTCTTGTCAAATTTTGTTGGTTTTCATCCAATGAACTTATTTCAGTCAGCTGGATCTTTCTTCTTCAAAGCAAAAAGATTTTATCTTCAAATACAAGAACTTTTCGTGGTTTTGTTGGTTTTCAGCAAATGAACATATTTCATCGAGCTGGAAGTTTTTTCTTTAATAGCGTAAGATTTTATCTTAAAATACAAGAACTTTTTGTGGTTCTTGTCAATTTTTGTTGGTTTTCATCTCATGAACTTATTTCAGTCAGCGAGATCTTTCTTCTTTAATGCAAAAAGATTTTATCTTCAAATACAAGAACTTTTCGTGGTGCTTGTCAAATTTTGTTGGTTTTCATCTAATGAATTTATATCAGTCAGCCAGATCTTTCTTCTTCAAAGCAAAAAGATTTTATCTTCAAATACAAGAACTTTTCGTGGTTTTGTTGGTTTTCAGCAAATGAACATATTTCAGCGAGCAAGAATTTTTTTCTTTAATAGCGTCAGATTTTATCTTAAAATACAAGAACTTTTCGTGATTCTTGTCAATTTTTGTTGGTTTTCATCTAATGAACTTATTTCAGTCAGCTGGATCGTTCTTCTTCAAAGCAAAAAGATTTTATCTTCAAATACAAGAACTTTTCGTGGTTTTGTTGGTTTTCAGCAAATGAACATATTTCAGCGAGCTGGAAGTTTTTTCTTTCATAGCGTAAGATTTTATCTTAAAATACAAGAACTTTTCGTGGTTCTTGTCAATTTTTGTTGGTTTTCATCTCATGAACTTATTTCAGTCAGCTAGATCTTTCTTCTTTAATGCAAAAAGATTTTATCTTCAAATACAAGAACTTTTCGTGGATTTGTTGGTTTTCAGCAAATGAACATATTTCAGCGAGCGAGAAGTTTTTCTTTAATAGCGTCAGACTTTATCTTCAAATACAAGAACTTTTCGTGGTTCTTGTTAAATTTTGTTGGTTTTCATCGAATGAATTTATTTCAGTCAGCCAGATCTTTCTTCTTCAAAGCAAAAAGATTTTCTCTTCAAAAACAAGAACTTTTCGATCTTTTGATGGTTGTCAGCAAATGAACATATTTCAGCGCGCTCGAAGTTTTTTCTTTAATAGCGTCAGATTTTATCTTAAAATACAAGAACTTTTCGTGGTTCTTGTCAATTTTTGTTGGTTTTCATCAATTGAATTTATTTCAGTCAGCCAGATCTTTCTTCTTCAAAGCAAAAAGCTTTTCTCTTCAAAAACAAGAACTTTTCGATCTTTTGATGGTTTTCAGCAAATGAACATATTTCAGCGAGCTGGAAGTTTTTTCTTTCATAGCGTCAGATTTTATCTTAAAATACAAGAACTTTTCGTGGTTCTTGTCAATTTTTGTTGGTTTTCATCCAATGAACTTATTTCAGTCAGCTGGATCTTTCTTCTTTAATGCAAAAAGATTTTATCTTCAAATACAAGAACTTTTCGTGGTTTTGTTGGTTTTCAGCAAATGAACATATTTCAGCGAGCTGGAAGTTTTTTCTTTCATAGCGTAAGATTTTATCTTAAAATACAAGAACTTTTCGTGGTTCTTGTCAATTTTTGTTGTTTTTCATCTCATGAACTTATTTCAGTCAGCTCGATCTTTCTTCTTTAATGCAAAAAGATTTTATCTTCAAATACAAGAACGTTTCGTGGATTTGTTGGTTTTCAGCAAATGAACATATTTCAGCGAGCTCGAAGTTTTTTCTTTAATAGCGTAAGATTTTATCTTAAAATACAAGAACTTTTCGTGGTTCTTGTCAATTTTTGTTGGTTTTCATCAAATGAACTTATTTCAGTCAGCAAGATCTTTCTTCTTTAATACAAAAAGATTTTATCTTCAAATACAAGAACTTTTCGTGGATTTGTTGGTTTTCAGCGAATGAACATATTTCAGCGAGCTGGAAGTTTTTTCTTTAATAGCGTCAGATTTTTTCTGAAAATACAAGAACTTTTCCTGGTTCTTGTCAAATTTTGTTGGTTTTCATCCAATGAACTTATTTCAGTCAGCTGGATCTTTCTTCTTCAAAGCAAAAAGATTTTATCTTCAAATACAAGAACTTTTCGTGGTTTTGTTGGTTTTCAGCAAATGAACATATTTCAGCGAGCTGGAAGTTTTTTCTTTAATAGCGTCAGATTTTATCTTAAAATACAAGAACTTTTTGTGGTTCTTGTCAATTTTTGTTGGTTTTCATCTCATGAACTTATGTCAGTCAGCTAGATCTTTCTTCTTTAATGCAAAAAGATTTTATCTTCAAATACAAGAACTTTTCGTGGTGCTTGTCAAATTTTGTTGGTTTTCATCTAATGAATTTATATCAGTCAGCCAGATCTTTCTTCTTCAAAGCAAAAAGATTTTATCTTCAAATACAAGAACTTTTCGTGGTTTTGTTGGTTTTCAGCAAATGAACATATTTCAGCGAGCAAGAATTTTTTTCTTTCATAGCGTCAGATTTTATCTTAAAATACAAGAACTTTTCGTGATTCTTGTCAATTTTTGTTGGTTTTCATCTAATGAACTTATTTCAGTCAGCTGGATCGTTCTTCTTCAAAGCAAAAAGATTTTATCCTCAAATACAAGAACTTTTCGTGGTTTTGTTGGTTGTCAGCAAATGAACATATTTCAGCGTGCTAGAAGTTTTTTCTTTAATAGCGTCAGATTTTATCTTAAAATACAAGACCTTTTCGTGGTTCTTGTCAATTTTTGTTGGTTTTCATCAAATGAACTTATTTCAGTCAGCAAGATCTTTCTTCTTTAATGCAAAAAGATTTTATCTTCAAACACAAGAGCTTTTCGTGGATTTGTTGGTTTTCAGCAAATGAACATATTTCAGCGAGCTGGAAGTTTTTTCTTCAATAGCGTCAGATTTTATCTTAAAATACAAGAACGTTTCGTGGATTTGTTGGTTTTCAGCAAATGAACATATTTCAGCGAGCGAGAAGTATTTTCATTAATAGCGTAAGATTTTATCTTAAAATACAAGAACTTTTCGTGGTTCTTGTCAATTTTTGTTGGTTTTCATCAAATGAACTTATTTCAGTCAGCAAGATCTTTCTTCTTTAATGCAAAAAGATTTTATCTTCAAACACAAGAGCTTTTCGTGGATTTGTTGGTTTTCAGCAAATGAACATATTTCAGCGAGCTGGAAGTTTTTTCTTCAATGGCGTCAGATTTTATCTTAAAATACAAGAACTTTTCGTGGTTCTTGTCAAATTTTGTTGGTTTTCATCCAATGAGCTTATTTCAGTCAGCTGGATCTTTCTTCTTCAAAGCAAAAAGATTTTATCATCAAATACAAGAACTTTTCGTGGTTTTGTTGGTTTTCAGCAAATGAACATATTTCAGCGAGCTGGAAGTTTTTTCTTTCATAGCGTAAGATTTTATCTTAAAATACAATAACTTTTCGTGGTTCTTGTCAATTTTTGTTGGTTTTCATCTCATGAACTTATTTCAGTCAGCTAGATCTTTCTTCTTCAATGCAAAAAGATTTTATCTTCAAATACAAGAACTTTTCGTGGATTTGTTGGTTTTCAGCAAATGAACATATTTCAGCGAGCGAGAAGTTTTTCTTTAATAGCGTCAGACTTTATCTTCAAATACAAGAACTTTTCGTGGTTCTTGTTAAATTTTGTTGGTTTTCATCGAATGAATTTATTTCAGTCAGCCAGATCTTTCTTCTTCAAAGCAAAAAGATTTTCTCTTCAAAAACAAGAACTTTTCGATCTTTTGATGGTTGTCAGCAAATGAACATATTTCAGCGCGCTAGAAGTTTTTTCTTTAATAGCGTCAGATTTTATCTTAAAATACAAGAACTTTTCGTGGTTCTTGTCAATTTTTGTTGGTTTTCATCAAATGAACTTATTTCAGTCAGCAAGATCTTTCTTCTTCAAAGCAAAAAGATTTTACCTTCAAATACAAGAACGTTTCGTGGTTTTGTTGGTTTTCAGCAAATGAACATATTTCAGTGAGCTGGAAGTTTTTTCTTTCATAGCGTAAGATTTTATCTTAAAATCAAGAAATTTTCGTGGTTCTTGTCAATTTTTGTTGGTTTTCATCTCATGAACTTATTTCAGTCAGCTAGATCTTTCTTCTTTAATGCAAAAAGATTTTATCTTCAAAGACAAGAACTTTTCGTGGATTTGTTGGTTTTCAGCAAATGAACATATTTCAGCGAGCGAGAAGTTTTTTCTTTAATAGCGTCAGATTTTATCTTCAAATACAAGAACTTTTCGTGGTTCTTGTTAAATTTTGTTGGTTTTCATCGAATGAATTTATTTCAGTCAGCCAGATCTTTCTTCTTCAAAGCAAAAAGATTTTATCTTCAAAAACAAGAACTTTTCGATCTTTTGATGGTTTTCAGCAAATGAACATATTTCAGCGAGCTGGAAGTTTTTTCTTTAATAGCGTCAGATTTTATCTTAAAATACAAGAACTTTTCGTGGTTCTTGTCAATTTTTGTTGGTTTTCATCCAATGAACTTATTTCAGTCAGCTAGATCTTTCTTCTTTAATGCAAAAAGATTTTATCTTCAAATAAAAGAACTTTTCGTGGTTTTGTTGGTTTTCAACAAATGAACATATTTCAGCGAGCTGGAAGTTTTTTCTTTCATAGCGTAAGATTTCATCTTAAAATACAAGAACTTTTCGTGGTTCTTGTCAATTTTTGTTGGTTTTCATCTCATGAACTTATTGCAGTCAGCTCGATCTTTCTTCTTTCATGCAAAAAGATTTCATCTTCAAATAGAAGAACGTTTCGTGGATTTGTTGGTTTTCAGCAAATGAACATATTTCAGCGAGCTAGAAGTTTTTTCTTCAATAGCGTAAGATTTTATCTTAAAATACAAGAACTTTTCGTGGTTCTTGTCAATTTTTGTTGGTTTTCATCAAATGAACTTATTTCAGTCAGCAAGATCTTTCTTCTTTAATGCAAAAAGATTTTATCTTCAAACACAAGAGCTTTTCGTGGATTTGTTGGTTTTCAGCAAATGAACATATTTCAGCGAGCTGGAAGTTTTTTCTTCAATAGCGTCGGATTTTATCTTAAAATACAAGAACTTTTCGTGGTTCTTGTCAAATTTTGTTGGTTTTCATCCAATGAATTGATTTCAGTCAGCCAGATCTTTCTTCTTCAAAGCAAAAAGATTTTCTCTTCAAAAAAAAGAACTTTTCGATCTTTTGATGGTTGTCAGCAAATGAACATATTTCAGCGCGCTAGAAGTTTTTTCTTTAATAGCGTCAGATTTTATCTTAAAATACAAGAACTTTTCGTGGTTCTTGTCAATTTTTGTTGGTTTTCATCAAATGAACTTATTTCAGTCAGCAAGATCTTTCTTCTTCAATGCAAAAAGATTTTACCTTCAAATACAAGAACGTTTCGTGGTTTTGTTGGTTTTCAGCAAATGAACATATTTCAGTGAGCTGGAAGTTTTTTCTTTCATAGCGTAAGATTTTATCTTAAAATCAAGAAATTTTCGTGGTTCTTGTCAATTTTTGTTGGTTTTCATCTCATGAACTTATTTCAGTCAGCTAGATCTTTCTTCTTTAATGCAAAAAGATTTTATCTTCAAATACAAGAACTTTTCGTGGATTTGTTGGTTTTCAGCAAATGAACATATTTCAGCGAGCGAGAAGTTTTTTCTTTAATAGCGTCAGATTTTATCTTCAAATACAAGAACTTTTCGTGGTTCTTGTTAAATTTTGTTGGTTTTCATCGAATGAATTTATTTCAGTCAGCCAGATCTTTCTTCTTCAAAGCAAAAAGATTTTATCTTCAAAAACAAGAACTTTTCGATCTTTTGATGGTTTTCAGCAAATGAACATATTTCAGCGAGCTGGAAGTTTTTTCTTTAATAGCGTCAGATTTTATCTTAAAATACAAGAACTTTTCGTGGTTCTTGTCAATTTTTGTTGGTTTTCATCAAATGAACTTATTTCAGTCAGCAAGATCTTTCTTCTTCAATGCAAAAAGATTTTACCTTCAAATACAAGAACGTTTCGTGGTTTTGTTGGTTTTCAGCAAATGAACATATTTCAGTGAGCTGGAAGTTTTTTCTTTCATAGCGTAAGATTTTATCTTAAAATCAAGAAATTTTCGTGGTTCTTGTCAATTTTTGTTGGTTTTCATCTCATGAACTTATTTCAGTCAGCTAGATCTTTCTTCTTTAATGCAAAAAGATTTTATCTTCAAAGACAAGAACTTTTCGTGGATTTGTTGGTTTTCAGCAAATGAACATATTTCAGCGAGCGAGAAGTTTTTTCTTTAATAGCGTCAGATTTTATCTTCAAATACAAGAACTTTTCGTGGTTCTTGTTAAATTTTGTTGGTTTTCATCGAATGAATTTATTTCAGTCAGCCAGATCTTTCTTCTTCAAAGCAAAAAGATTTTATCTTCAAAAACAAGAACTTTTCGATCTTTTGATGGTTTTCAGCAAATGAACATATTTCAGCGAGCTGGAAGTTTTTTCTTTAATAGCGTCAGATTTTATCTTAAAATACAAGAACTTTTCGTGGTTCTTGTCAATTTTTGTTGGTTTTCATCCAATGAACTTATTTCAGTCAGCTAGATCTTTCTTCTTTAATGCAAAAAGATTTTATCTTCAAATAAAAGAACTTTTCGTGGTTTTGTTGGTTTTCAACAAATGAACATATTTCAGCGAGCTGGAAGTTTTTTCTTTCATAGCGTAAGATTTCATCTTAAAATACAAGAACTTTTCGTGGTTCTTGTCAATTTTTGTTGGTTTTCATCTCATGAACTTATTGCAGTCAGCTCGATCTTTCTTCTTTCATGCAAAAAGATTTCATCTTCAAATAGAAGAACGTTTCGTGGATTTGTTGGTTTTCAGCAAATGAACATATTTCAGCGAGCTAGAAGTTTTTTCTTTAATAGCGTAAGATTTTATCTTAAAATACAAGAACTTTTCGTGGTTCTTGTCAATTTTTGTTGGTTTTCATCAAATGAACTTATTTCAGTCAGCAAGATCTTTCTTCTTTAATGCAAAAAGATTTTATCTTCAAATACAAGAACGTTTCGTGGATTTGTTGGTTTTCAGCAAATGAACATATTTCAGCGAGCTAGAAGTTTTTTCTTCAATAGCGTAAGATTTTATCTTAAAATACAAGAACTTTTCGTGGTTCTTGTCAATTTTTGTTGGTTTTCATCAAATGAACTTATTTCAGTCAGCAAGATCTTTCTTCTTTAATGCAAAAAGATTTTATCTTCAAACACAAGAGCTTTTCGTGGATTTGTTGGTTTTCAGCAAATGAACATATTTCAGCGAGCTGGAAGTTTTTTCTTCAATAGCGTCGGATTTTATCTTAAAATACAAGAACTTTTCGTGGTTCTTGTCAAATTTTGTTGGTTTTCATCCAATGAATTGATTTCAGTCAGCCAGATCTTTCTTCTTCAAAGCAAAAAGATTTTCTCTTCAAAAAAAAGAACTTTTCGATCTTTTGATGGTTGTCAGCAAATGAACATATTTCAGCGCGCTAGAAGTTTTTTCTTTAATAGCGTCAGATTTTATCTTAAAATACAAGAACTTTTCGTGGTTCTTGTCAATTTTTGTTGGTTTTCATCAAATGAACTTATTTCAGTCAGCAAGATCTTTCTTCTTCAATGCAAAAAGATTTTACCTTCAAATACAAGAACGTTTCGTGGTTTTGTTGGTTTTCAGCAAATGAACATATTTCAGTGAGCTGGAAGTTTTTTCTTTCATAGCGTAAGATTTTATCTTAAAATCAAGAAATTTTCGTGGTTCTTGTCAATTTTTGTTGGTTTTCATCTCATGAACTTATTTCAGTCAGCTAGATCTTTCTTCTTTAATGCAAAAAGATTTTATCTTCAAATACAAGAACTTTTCGTGGATTTGTTGGTTTTCAGCAAATGAACATATTTCAGCGAGCGAGAAGTTTTTTCTTTAATAGCGTCAGATTTTATCTTCAAATACAAGAACTTTTCGTGGTTCTTGTTAAATTTTGTTGGTTTTCATCGAATGAATTTATTTCAGTCAGCCAGATCTTTCTTCTTCAAAGCAAAAAGATTTTATCTTCAAAAACAAGAACTTTTCGATCTTTTGATGGTTTTCAGCAAATGAACATATTTCAGCGAGCTGGAAGTTTTTTCTTTAATAGCGTCAGATTTTATCTTAAAATACAAGAACTTTTCGTGGTTCTTGTCAATTTTTGTTGGTTTTCATCTCATGAACTTATTGCAGTCAGCTCGATCTTTCTTCTTTCATGCAAAAAGATTTCATCTTCAAATAGAAGAACGTTTCGTGGATTTGTTGGTTTTCAGCAAATGAACATATTTCAGCGAGCTAGAAGTTTTTTCTTTAATAGCGTAAGATTTTATCTTAAAATACAAGAACTTTTCGTGGTTCTTGTCAATTTTTGTTGGTTTTCATCAAATGAACTTATTTCAGTCAGCAAGATCTTTCTTCTTTAATGCAAAAAGATTTTATCTTCAAATACAAGAACGTTTCGTGGATTTGTTGGTTTTCAGCAAATGAACATATTTCAGCGAGCTAGAAGTTTTTTCTTCAATAGCGTAAGATTTTATCTTAAAATACAAGAACTTTTCGTGGTTCTTGTCAATTTTTGTTGGTTTTCATCAAATGAACTTATTTCAGTCAGCAAGATCTTTCTTCTTTAATGCAAAAAGATTTTATCTTCAAACACAAGAGCTTTTCGTGGATTTGTTGGTTTTCAGCAAATGAACATATTTCAGCGAGCTGGAAGTTTTTTCTTCAATAGCGTCGGATTTTATCTTAAAATACAAGAACTTTTCGTGGTTCTTGTCAAATTTTGTTGGTTTTCATCCAATGAGCTTATTTCAGTCAGCTGGATCTTTCTTCTTCAAAGCAAAAAGATTTTATCTTCAAATACAAGAACTTTTCGTGGTTTTGTTGGTTTTCAGCAAATGAACATATTTCAGCGAGCTGGAAGTTTTTTCTTTCATAGCGTAAGATTTTATCTTAAAATACAAGAACTTTTCGTGGTTCTTGTCAATTTTTGTTGGTTTTCATCTCATGAACTTATTTCAGTCAGCTCGATCTTTCTTCTTTAATGCAAAAAGATTTTATCTTCAAATACAAGAACTTTTCGTGGATTTGTTGGTTTTCAGCAAATCAACATATTTCAGCGAGCGAGAAGTTTTTCTTTAATAGCGTCAGACTTTATCTTCAAATACAAGAACTTTTCGTGGTTCTTGTTAAATTTTGTTGGTTTTCATCGAATGAATTGATTTCAGTCAGCCAGATCTTTCTTCTTCAAAGCAAAAAGATTTTCTCTTCAAAAACAAGAACTTTTCGATCTTTTGATGGTTGTCAGCAAATGAACATATTTCAGCGCGCTAGAAGTTTTTTCTTTAATAGCGTCAGATTTTATCTTAAAATACAAGAACTTTTCGTGGTTCTTGTCAATTTTTGTTGGTTTTCATCAAATAAACTTATTTCAGTCAGCAAGATCTTTCTTCTTTAATGCAAAAAGATTTTATCTTCAAATACAAGAACGTTTCGTGGATTTGTTGGTTTTCAGCAAATGAACATATTTCAGCGAGCTAGAAGTTTTTTGTTTAATAGCTTCAGATTTTATCTTAAAATACAAGAACTTTTCGTGGTTCTTGTCAATTTTTGTTGGTTTTCATCAAATGAACTTATTTCAGTCAGCAAGATCTTTCTTCTTTAATGCAAAAAGATTTTATCTTCAAACACAAGAGCTTTTCGTGGATTTGTTGGTTTTCAGCAAATGAACATATTTCAGCGAGCTGGAAGTTTTTTCTTCAATAGCGTCAGATTTTATCTTAAAATACAAGAACTTTTCGTGGTTCTTGTCAAATTTTGTTGGTTTTCATCCAATGAGCTTATTTCAGTCAGCTGGATCTTTCTTCTTCAAAGCAAAATGATTTTATCTTCAAATACAAGAACTTTTCGTGGTTTTGTTGGTTTTCAGCAAATGAACATATTTCAGTGAGCTGGAAGTTTTTTCTTTCATAGCGTAAGATTTTATCTTAAAATACAAGACCTTTTCGTGGTTCTTGTCAATTTTTGTTGGTTTTCATCTCATGAACTTATTTCAGTCAGCTAGATGTTTCTTCTTTAATGCAAAAAGATTTTATCTTCAAATACAAGAACTTTTCGTGGATTTGTTGGTTTTCAGCAAATGAACATATTTCAGCGAGCGAGAAGTTTTTTCTTTAATAGCGTCAGATTTTATCTTCAAATACAAGAACTTTTCGTGGTTCTTGTTAAATTTTGTTGGTTTTCATCGAATGAATTTATTTCAGTCAGCCCGATCTTTCTTCTTCAAAGCAAAAAGATTTTCTCTTCAAAAACAAGAACTTTTCGATCTTTTGATGGTTTTCAGCAAATGAACATATTTCAGCGAGCTTGAAGTTTTTTCTTTAATCGCGTCAGATTTTCTCTTAAAATACAAGAACTTTTCGTGGTTCTTGTCAATTTTTGTTGGTTTTCATCTCATGAACTTATTTCAGTCAGCTAGATCTTTCTTCTTTAATGCAAAAAGATTTTATCTTCAAATACAAGAACGTTTCGTGGATTTGTTGGTTTTCAGCAAATGAACATATTTCAGCGAGCTAGAAGTTTTTTCTTTAATAGCGTAAGATTTTGTCTTAAAATACAAGAACTTTTCGTGGTTCTTGTCAATTTTTGTTGGTTTTCATCAAATGAACTTATTTCAGTCAGCAAGATCTTTCTGCTTCAATGCAAAAAGATTTTATCTTCAAATACAAGAACTTTTCGTGGATTTGTTGGTTTTCAGCAAATGAACATATTTCAGCGAGCTGGAAGTTATTTCTTTAATCGCGTCAGATTTTATCTTAAAATACAAGAACTTTTCGTGGTTCTTGTCAAATTTTGTTGGTTTTCATCCAATGAGCTTATTTCAGTCAGCTGAATCTTTCTTCTTCAAAGCAAAAAGATTTTAACTTCAAACACAAGAACTTTTTGTGGTTTTGTTGGTTTTCAGCAAATGAACATATTTCAGCGAGTTGGAAGTTTTTTCTTTAATAGCGTCAGATTTTATCTTCAAATACAAGAACTTTTCGTGGTGCTTGTCAAATTTTGTTGGTTTTCATCTGATGAATTTATTTCAGTCAGCCAGATCTTTCTTCTTCAAAGCAAAAAGATTTTATCTTCAAAAACAAGAACTTTTCGATCTTTTGATGGTTTTCAGCAAATGAACATATTTCAGCGAGCTGGAAGCTTTTTCTTTAATCGCGTCAGATTTTATCTTAAAATACAAGAACTTTTCGTGGTGCTTGTCAAATTTTGTTGGTTTTCATCTCATGAATTTATTTCAGTCAGCCAGATCTTTCTTCTTCAAAGCAAAAAGATTTTATCTTCAAATACAAGAACTTTTCGAGCTTTTGTTGGTTTTCAGCAAATGAACATATTTCAGCGAGCTGGAAGTTTTTTCTTTAATAGCGTCAGATTTTATCTTAAAATACAAGAACTTTTCGTGATTCTTGTCAATTTTTGTTGGTTTTCATCCAATGAACTTATTTCAGTCAGCTGGATCGTTCTTCTTCAAAGCAAAAAGATTTTATCTTCAAATACAAGAACTTTTCGTGGTTTTGTTGGTTTTCAGCAAATGAACATATTTCAGCGAGCTGGAAGTTTTTTCTTTCATAGCGTAAGATTTTATCTTAAAATACAAGAACTTTTCGTGGTTCTTGTCAATTTTTGTTGGTTTTCATCTCATGAACTTATTTCAGTCAGCTAGATCTTTCTTCTTCAATGCAAAAAGTTTTTATCTTCAAATACAAGAACTTTTCGTGGATTTGTTGGTTTTCAGCAAATGAACATATTTCAGCGAGCGAGAAGTTTTTTCTTTAATAGCGTCAGATTTTATCTTCAAATACAAGAACTTTTCGTGGTTCTTGTTAAATTTTGTTGGTTTTCATCGAATGAATTTATTTCAGTCAGCCAGATCTTTCTTCTTCAAAGCAAAAAGATTTTCTCTTCAAAAACAAGAACTTTTCGATCTTTTGATGGTTTTCAGCAAATGAACATATTTCAGCGAGCTGGAAGTTTTTTCTTTAATCGCGTCAGATTTTATCTTAAAATACAAGAACTTTTCGTGGTTCTTGTCAATTTTTGTTGGTTTTCATCTCATGAACTTATTTCAGTCAGCTAGATCTTTCTTCTTTAATGCAAAAAGATTTTATCTTCAAATACAAGAACGTTTCGTGGATTTGTTGGTTTTCAGCAAATGAACATATTTCAGCGAGCGAGAAGTTTTTTCTTTAATAGCGTCAGATTTTATCTTCAAATACAAGAACTTTTCGTGGTTCTTGTTAAATTTTGTTGGTTTTCATCGAATGAATTTATTTCAGTCAGCCAGATCTTTCTTCTTCAAAGCAAAAAGATTTTCTCTTCAAAAACAAGAACTTTTCGATCTTTTGATGGTTTTCAGCAAATGAACATATTTCAGCGAGCTGGAAGTTTTTTCTTTAATCGCATCAGATTTTATCTTAAAATACAAGAACTTTTCGTGGTTCTTGTCAATTTTTGTTGGTTTTCATCTCATGAACTTATTTCAGTCAGCTAGATCTTTCTTCTTTAATGCAAAAAGATTTTATCTTCAAATACAAGAACGTTTCGTGGATTTGTTGGTTTTCAGCAAATGAACATATTTCAGCGAGCTAGAAGTTTTTTCTTTAATAGCGTAAGATTTTATCTTAAAATACAAGAACTTTTCGTGGTTCTTGTCAATTTTTGTTGGTTTTCATCAAATGAACTTATTTCAGTCAGCAAGATCTTTCTGCTTTAATGCAAAAAGATTTTATCTTCAAATACAAGAACTTTTCGTGGATTTGTTGGTTTTCAGCAAATGAACATATTTCAGCGAGCTGGAAGTTATTTCTTTAATCGCGTCAGATTTTATCTTAAAATACAAGAACTTTTCGTGGTTCTTGTCAAATTTTGTTGGTTTTCATCCAATGAGCTTATTTCAGTCAGCTGAATCTTTCTTCTTCAAAGCAAAAAGATTTTAACTTCAAACACAAGAACTTTTTGTGGTTTTGTTGGTTTTCAGCAAATGAACATATTTCAGCGAGTTGGAAGTTTTTTCTTTAATAGCGTCAGATTTTATCTTCAAATACAAGAACTTTTCGTGGTGCTTGTCAAATTTTGTTGGTTTTCATCTAATGAATTTATTTCAGTCAGCCAGATCTTTCTTCTTCAAAGCAAAAAGATTTTATCTTCAAAAACAAGAACTTTTCGATCTTTTGATGGTTTTCAGCAAATGAACATATTTCAGCGAGCTGGAAGTTTTTTCTTTAATTGCGTCAGATTTTATCTTAAAATACAAGAACTTTTCGTGGTTCTTGTCAATTTTTGTTGGTTTTCATCGAATGAACTGATTTCAGTCAGCTAGATCTTTCTTCTTCAAAGCAAAAAGATTTTATCTTCAAATACAAGAACGTTTCGTGGATTTGTTGGTTTTCAGCAAATGAACATATTTCAGCGAGCTAGAAGTTTTTTCTTTCATAGCGTAAGATTTTATCTTAAAATACAAGAACTTTTCGTGGTTCTTGTCAATTTTTGTTGGTTTTCATCAAATGAACTTATTTCAGTCAGCAAGATCTTTCTGCTTTAATGCAAAAAGATTTTATCTTCAAATACAAGAACTTTTCGTGGATTTGTTGGTTTTCAGCAAATGAACATATTTCAGCGAGCTGGAAGTTATTTCTTTAATCGCGTCAGATTTTATCTTAAAATACAAGAACTTTTCGTGGTTCTTGTCAAATTTTGTTGGTTTTCATCCAATGAGCTTATTTCAGTCAGCTGAATCTTTCTTCTTCAAAGCAAAAAGATTTTAACTTCAAACACAAGAACTTTTTGTGGTTTTGTTGGTTTTCAGCAAATGAACATATTTCAGCGAGTTGGAAGTTTTTTCTTTAATAGCGTCAGATTTTATCTTCAAATACAAGAACTTTTCGTGGTGCTTGTCAAATTTTGTTGGTTTTCATCTAATGAATTTATTTCAGTCAGCCAGATCTTTCTTCTTCAAAGCAAAAAGATTTTATCTTCAAATACAAGAACTTTTCGAGCTTTTGTTCGTTTTCAGCAAATGAACATTTTTCAGCGAGCTGGAAGTTTTTTCTTTAATAGCGTCAGATTTTATCTTAAAATACAAGAACTTTTCGTGGTTCTTGTCAATTTTTGTTGGTTTTCATCCAATGAACGTATTTCAGTCAGCTCGATCTTTCTTCTTCAAAGCAAAAAGATTTTATCTTCAAATACAAGAACTTTTCGTGGTTTTGTTGGTTTTCAGCAAATGAAAATATTTCAGCGAGCTAGAAGTTTTTTCTTTAATAGCGTCAGATTTTATCTTAAAATACAAGAACTTTTCGTGGATCTTGTCAATTTTTGTTGGTTTTCATCGAATGAACTTATTTCAGTCAGCTAGATCTTTCTTCTTTAATGCAAAAAGATTTCATCTTCAAATCCAAGAACTTTTCGTGGATTTGTTGGTTTTCATCAAATGAACATATTTCAGCGAGCGAGAAGTTTTTTCTTTAATAGCGTCAGATTTGATCTTCAAATACAAGAACTTTTCGTGGTTCTTGTCAAATTTTGTTGGTTTTCATCGAATGAATTTATTTCAGTCAGCCAGATCTTTCTTCTTCAAAGCAAAAAGATTTTCTCTTCAAATACAAGAACTTTTCGATCTTTTGATGGTTTTCAGCAAATGAACATATTTCAGCGAGCTGGAAGTTTTTTCTTTAATAGCGTCAGATTTTATCTTAAAATACAAGAACTTTTCGTGATTCTTGTCAATTTTTGTTGGTTTTCATCCAATGAACTTATTTCAGTCAGCTGGATCGTTCTTCTTCAAAGCAAAAAGATTTTATCTTCAAATACAAGAACTTTTCGTGGTTTTGTTGGTTTTCAGCAAATGAACATATTTCAGCGAGCTGGAAGTTTTTTCTTTCATAGCGTAAGATTTTATCTTAAAATACAATAACTTTTCGTGGTTCTTGTCAATTTTTGTTGGTTTTCATCTCATGAACTTATTTCAGTCAGCTAGATCTTTCTTCTTCAATGCAAAAAGTTTTTATCTTCAAATACAAGAACTTTTCGTGGATTTGTTGGTTTTCAGCAAATGAACATATTTCAGCGAGCGAGAAGTTTTTTCTTTAATAGCGTCAGGTTTTATCTTAAAATACAAGAACCTTTCGTGGTTCTTGTCAATTTTTGTTGGTTTTCATCTAATGAACTTATTTCAGTCAGCTGGATCTTTCTTCTTCAAAGCAAAAAGATTTTAACTTCAAATACAAGAACTTTTCGCGGTTTTGTTGGTTTTCAGCAAATGAACACATTTCAGCGAGCTGGAAGTTTTTTCTTTAATAGCGTAAGATTTTATCTTAAAATACAAGAACTTTTCGTGGTTCTTGTCAAGTTTTGTTGGTTTTCATCGAATGAACTGATTTCAGTCAGCTAGATCTTTCTTCTTCAAAGCAAAAAGATTTTATCTTCAAATACAAGAACTTTTCGAGGTTTTGTTGGTTTTCAGCAAATGAACATATTTCAGCGAGCTCGAAGTTTTTTCTTCAATAGCGTAAGCTTTTATCTTAAAATACAAGAACCTTTCGTGGTTCTTGTCAATTTTTGTTGGTTTTCATCTGATGAACTTATTTCAGTCAGCTAGATCTTTCTTTTTTGATGCAAAATGATTTTATCTTCAAATTCAAGAGCTTTTCGTGGTTTTGTTGGTTTTCAGCAAATGAATATATTTCAGCAAGCCAGAAGTTTTTTCTTTGATAGCTTAAGATTATATCTTAAAATACAAAAACTTTTAGTGGTTCTTGTCAATTTTTGTTGGTTTTCATCTGATGAACTTATTTCAGTCAGCTGGATCTTTCTTCTTCAAAGCAAAAAGATTTCATCTTCAAATACAAGAACTTTTCGTGGTTTTGTTGGTTTGCAGCAAATGAACATATTTTAGCGAGCGAGAGTTTTTTTCTATAATAGCGTCAGATTTTTTCATAAAATTCAAGAACTTTTCGTGGTTCTTGTCAATTTTTGTTGGTTTTCATCTAATGAACTTATTTCAGTCAGCTGGATCTTTCTTCTTCAAAGCAAAAAGATTTTATCTTCAAATACAAGAACTTTTCGTGTTTTTGTTGGTTTTCAGCAAATGAACATATTTCAGCGAGCTGGAAGTTTTTTCTTTAATACCTTTTAAGTTCATTGGATGAAAGTCAACAAACATTGACAAGAACCACGAAAAGTATATGTATTTTGAGATAAAATCTGACGCTACTATAGAAAAAAACTCTCGCTCACTAAAATATGTTCATTTGCTGAAAACCAACAAAACCACGAAAAGTTCTTGTATTTGAAAATAAAATCTTTTTGCTTTGAAGAAGAAAGATCTAGCTGACTGAAGTAAGTTCATTGGATGAAAACCAACAAAAATTGACAAGAATGACGAAAAGTTCTTGTATTTTAAGATAAAATCTTACGCTATTAAAGAAAAAACTTCTCGCTCGCTGAAATATGTTCATTTGCTGAAAAGCAACAAAACCACGAAAAGTTCTTGTATTTCAAGATAAAATAATTTGCTTTGAAGAAGAATGATATAGCTGACTGAACTAAGGTCATCATATGAAAACCAACAAAAATTGACAAGAACCACGAAAAGTTCTTGTATTTTAAGATAAAATCTTACGTCATCAAAGAAGAAACTTCTCGCTCGCTGAAATATGTTCATTTGCTGAAAACCAACAAAACCACGAAAAGCTCTTGAATTTGAAGACAAAATCATTTTGCATCAAAAAAGAAAGATCTGCCTGAGTGAAGTAAGTTCATTAGATGAAAACCAACAAAAATTGACAAGAACCACGAAAAGTTCTTGTATTTGAAGATAAAATCTTGTTGCTTTGAAGAAGAAAAATCTAGCTGACTGAAATAAGTTCATTCGATGAAAAAATCAAAAATTGTCAAGAACCACGAAAAGTTCATGCTTTGCTGAAGTCCATGTGGACCACGTCTACTGCACAGCCCTCATCTATCTTCTTGGTTACCCCTTCAAAAAACTCAATCAAATTCGTGAGACATGATTTTCCTCTCACAAAACCATGCTGACTGTTCCTAATTAGTCCCTGCCTCTCCAAATGCCTGTAGATCCTGTCCCTCAGAATACCCTCTAACAACTTACCCACGACAGATGTCAGGCTCACTGGTCTGTAGTTCCCAGGGTTTTCCCTGCCGCCCTTCTTAAACAAAGGCACAACATTTGCTACCCTTCAATCTTCAGGCACCTCACCTGTAGCGGTGGATGATTCAAATATCTCTGCTAGGGGACCCGCAATTTCCTCCCTAAGATAAAATCTTATGCTATGAAAGAAAAAACTTCGAGCTCGCTGAAATATGATCTTTTGCTGAAAACCAACAAAACCACGAAAAGGTCTTGTATTTGAAGATGAAATCTTTTTGCTTTGAAGAAGAAAGATCTAGCTGAATGAAATAAGTTCATTCGATGAAAACCAACAAAATTTGACAAGAACCACGAAAAGTTCTTGAATTTTAAGAAAAAATCTTACGCTATTAAAGAAAAAACTTCTAGCTCGATGAAATATGTTCATTTGCTGAAAACCAACAAAACCACGAAAAGTTCTTGTATTTGAAGATAAAATATTTTTGCTTTGAAGAAGAAAGATCCAGCTGACTGAAATAAGTTCATGAGATGAAAACCAACAAAAGTTGACAAGAACCACGAATAGTTCTTGTACTTTAAGATAAAATCTGACGCGAGTGAAGAAAAAGCTTCTCGCTCGCTGAAATATGTTCATTTGCTGAAATCCAACAAAACCACGAAAAGTTCTTGTATTTGAAGATAAAATCTTGTTGCTTTGAAGAAGAAAGATCCAGCTGACTGAAATAAGTTCATTGTATGAAAATCAGCAAAAATTGACAAGAACCACGAAATGTTCATGTATTTTGAGATAAAATCTGACGCTATTATAGAAAAAAAACTCTCGCTCGCTAAAATATATTCATTTGCTGAAAACCAACAAAACCACGAAAAGTTCTTGTATTTGAAGATAAAATCTTTTTGCTTTGAAGAAGAAAGATCCAGCTGACTGAAATAAGTTCAATAGATCAAAACCAACAAAAATTGACAAGAACCAGGAATAGTTCTTGTACTTCAAGATAAAATCTGACGCTATTAAAGAAAAAACGTCTTGCTCGCTGAAATATGTTCATTTGCTGAAATCCAACAAAACCACGAAAAGTTCTTGTATTTGAAGATAAAATCTTTTTCCATTGAAGAAGAAAGATCTTGCTGACTGAAATAAGTTCATTGGATGAAAACCAACAAAAATTGACAAGAACCACGAAAAGTTCTTGTATTTTAAGATAAAATCTGACACGATTAAAGAAAAAAAACTCTCGCTCGCTAAAATATGTTCATTTGCTGAAAACCAACAAAACCACGAAAAGTTCTTGTATTTGAACATAAGATATTTTTGCTTGGAAGAAGAAGGATCGAGCTGACTGAATTAAGTTCATTCGTTGAAAACCAACAAAAATTGACAAGAACCTCGAAAAGTTCTTGAATTTTAAGAAAAAATCTTAAGCTATTAAAGAAAAAACTTCGAGCTCGCTGAAATATGTTCATTTGCTGTAAACCAACAAAACCACGAAAAGTTCTTGTATTTGAAGATAAAATCTTTTTGGTTTGAAGAAGAAAGATCCAGCTGACTGAAATAAGTTCATTAGACGAAAACCAACAAAAATTGACAAGAACCACGAAAAGTTCTTGTATTTTAAGATAAAATCTTAAGGTATTAAAGAAAAAACTTCCAGCTTGCTGAAATATGATCATTTGCTGAAAACCAACAAAACCACGAAAAGTTCTTGCATTTGAAGATAAAATCATTTTGCTTCGATGAAGAAAGGTATGGCTGACTGAAATAAGTTCATGAGATGAAAACCAACAAAAATTGACAAGAACCACGAAAAGTTCTTGTATTTCAAGATAAAATCTTCCGCTATTGAAGAAAAAACTTCTTGCTCGCTGAAACATGTTCTTTTGCTGAAAACCAACAAAACCACGAAAAGTTCTTATATTTGAAGATAAAATCTTTTTGCTTTGAAGAAGAAAGATCTAGCTGACTGAAATAAGTTCATGAGATGAAAACCAACAAAAATTGACAAGAACCACGAAAAGTTCTTGTATTTTAAGATAAAATCTTCCGCTATTGAAGAAAAAACTTCTTGCTCGCTGAAATATGTTCATTTGCTGAAAACCAACAAAACCACGAAAAGTTCTTGAATTTGAAGATAAAATCTTTTTCCTTTGAAGAAGACAGATCCAGCTGACTGAAATAAGTTCATTGGATGAAAAGCAACAAAAATTGACAAGAACCACGAAAAGTTGTTGTATTTTAAGATAAAATCTTACGCTATTAAAGAAAAAACTTCTCGCTCGCTGAAATATGTTCTTTTGCTGAAAACCAACAAAACCATGAAAAGTTCTTATATTTGAAGATAAAATCTTTTTGCTTTGAAGAAGAAAGATCTAGCTGACTGAAATAAGTTCATGAGATGAAAACCAACAAAAATTGACAAGAACCACGAAAAGTTCTTGTATTTTCAGATAAAATCTTCCGCTGTTGATGAAAAAACTTCCAGCTCGCTGAAATATGTGCATTTGCTGAAAACCAACAAAACCACGAAAAGTTCTTGAATTTGAAGATAAAATCTTTTTGCTTTGAAGAAGAAAGATCTAGCTGACTGAAATAAGTTCATCAGATGAAAACCAACAAAAATTGACAAGAACCACGAATAGTTCTTGTACTTGAAGATAAAATCTTACGCTAGTGAAGAAAAAGCTTCTCGCTCGCTGAAATATGTTCATTTGCTGAAATCCAACAAAACCACGAAAAGTTCTTGAATTTGAAGATAAAATCTTTTTGCTTTGAAGAAGAAAGATCAAGCTGACAGAAATAAGTTCATTGGATGAAAAGCAACAAAAATTGACAAGAACCACGAATAGTTCTTGTGCTTTAAGATAAAATCTGACGCTGGTAAAGAAAAAGCTTCTCGCTCGCTGAAATATGTTCATTTGCTGAAATCCAACAAAACCACGAAAAGTTCTTGTATTTGAAGATAAAATATTTTTGCTTTGAAAAAGAAAGATCCAGCTGACTGAAATAAGTTCATCAGATGAAAACCAACAAAAATTGACAAGAACCACGAAAAGTTCTTGTATTTTAAGATAAAATCTTAAGGTGTTAAAGAAAAAACTTCTTGCTTGCTGAAATATGTTCGTTTGCTGAAAACCAACAAAACCACGAAAAGTTCTTGTATTTGAAGATAAAATGTTTTTGCTTTGAAGAAGAAAGTTCCAGCTGACTGAAATAAGTTCATTAGATGAAAAACAACAAAAATTGACAAGAACCACGAATAGTTCTTGTACTTTAAGATAAAATCTGACGCTAGTAAAGAAAAAACTTCTAGCTCGATGAAATATGTTCATTTGCTGAAAACCAACAAAACCACGAAAAGTTCTTGTATTTGAAGATAAAATCTTTTTGCTTTGAAGAAGAAAGATCGAGCTGACTGAAATAAGTGCATTCGATGAAAACCAACATGAGCAGCAGCAGGAGGATGAGAAGGAGCAGGAGGAGAAGGAGCAGGAGGAGGAGAAGGAGCAGGAGCAGTTTGAGCAGGAAGTGGATAAGTAGCAAGAGTTTGAGATGGAGCAGGAGGAGGTGGGTGAACAGAAGGAGGAGAAGGAGCAGGAGCCGAAGAAGGAGCAGGAGACGGAGAAGGAGGAGGAGGTGGAGAAGGAGCAGGAGGTGGAGAAGGAGCAGGAGGTGGAGCAGGAGCAGCAGGAGGGGGTTGAAATGGAGCAGGAGGAGAAGAATGAGCAGGAGGAGTCGAATGATCAGAAGGAGGAGAAGGAGCAGGAGGAGAAGAATTAGCAGGAGGTGGAGAAGGAGCAGGAGAAGTAGATGGAGCAGGAGGTGGAGAAGGAGGTGGAGTAGGAGGAGGAGGTGGAGTAGGAGGAGGATGTGGAGAAGGAGCAGGAGGTGGACAAGGAGCAGGAGGTGGAGCAGGAGCAGCAGGAGGGGGTTGAAATGGAGCAGGAGGAGAAGAATGAGCAGGAGGAGTCGAATGATCAGAAGGAGGAGAAGGAGCAGGAGGAGAAGAATTAGCAGGACGTGGAGTTGAGCAGGAGGAGGTAAAGGAGCAGGAGGAGGACAAGGAGAAGGAGCAATAGGTGGAGCAGTAGGAGGAGAAGGAGCAGGGGGTGGAGAAGGAGCAGGAGGTGGAGAATGAGCAGGAGGTGGAGAAGGAGCAGGAGAAGTAGATGGAGCAGGAGGTGGAGAAGGAGGTGGAGTAGGAGGAGGAGGTGGAGTAGGAGGAGGATGTGGAGAAGGAGCAGGAGGTGGACAAGGAGCACTAGGGAGACAAGGAGCAGGAGGGCGAGAAGAAGCAGGAGGGCAAGAAGGAGCATGAGAGCGTGAAGGAGCAGAATGTGGACAAGGAGCAGGACGTGGACAAGGAGCAGGAGGTGGACAAGGAGCAGGAGGTGGACAAGGAGCAGGAGGTGGACAAGGATGTGGAAAAGGAGCAGGAGGAGGAGCAGGAGCAGGAGGTGGAGAATAAGCAATCGGTGGAGAAGGAGCAGGGGGCGGAGGAGGACCAAGAGAGGAAGTAGGAGAATGTTTTGGAGAAGGAGCAGGAGGTGGAGAATAAGCAATCGGTGGAGAAGGAGCAGGAGTCGGAGGAGGACCAGGAGGAGGAAAAGGAGCAGGAGGAGGTTGAGCAGGAGATGGAGAAGGAGGAGGATGAGGAGATGGAGCAGGAGGTGGAGAAGGAGCAGGAGGTGGAGAAGGAGCAGGAGGTGCAGAAAGAGCAGGAGGTGCAGAAAGAGAAGGAGGAGGAGAAGGAGCAGGAGGTGGAGAAGGAGCAGGAGGTGGAGAAGGAGCAGGAGGTGGAGAAGGAGCAGGAGTTGGATTGGGAGCAGGAGGAGGAGGAGGAGCAGGAGGAGGAGAAGGAGCAGAAGGTGGAGATGGAGCAGGAGTGGAGAAGGAGCAGGACGTGTAGAAGGAGCAGAAGGTGGAGAAGTAGCAGGAGGTGGATCATGAGCAGCAGAAGGAGGTGGAGAATGAGCAGGAGGAGGAGGTTGAGCAGGAGGAGGTTGAGCAGGAGATGGAGAAGGAGCAGGATGAGGAGATGGAGCAGGAGGTGGAGAAGGAGCAGGAGGTGGAGAAGGAGCAGGAGGTGCAGAAAGAGCAGGAGGTGGAGAAGGAGAAGGAGGAAGAGAAGGAGCAGGAGGTGGAGAAGGAGCAGGAAGTGGAGAAGGAGCAGGAGTTGGATTGGGAGCAGGAGGAGGAGGAGGAGAAGGAGCAGGAGGTGGATTAGGAGCAGGAGGAGGAGAAGGAGCAGGAGTTGGATTGGGAGCAGGATGTGGAGAAGGAGCAGAAGGTGGAGATGGAGCAGGAGTGGAGAAGGAGCAGGACGTGGAGAAGGAGCAGAAGTGGAGAAGTAGCAGGAGGTGGAGCAGGAGCAGCAGAAGGAGGTGGAGAAGGAGCAGGTGGAGAAGAAGAAGCAGGAGGAGTCGAAGGTGCAGGAGGAGGAGAAGGATCAGGAGGAGGAGAAGGAGCATGTGGGGCAGAAGGAGCATGAGGGGCAGGAGGAGAAGAAGGAGAAGGACGAGAAGTTTGAGCAGGAGGAGGAGAAGGAGCAGGAGGTGGAGAAGGAGCAGGAGGTGGATTAGGAGCAGGAGGAGGAGAAGGAGCATGAGGTGGAGATGGAGCAGGAGGTGGAGCAGGAGCAGGAGGAGAAGAAGAAGCAGGAGGAGTCGAAGGATCAGGAGGAGGAGAAGGAGCAGGAGGAGGAGAAGGAGAAGGAGCAGGAGGTGGAGGAGGAGCAGGAGGTGGAGGAGGAGCAGGAGGTGTAGAAGGAGCAGGATGTGTGGAAGGAGCAGGAGGTGGAGAAGGAGCAGGAGGTGGAGAAGGAGCAGGAGGTGGAGAAGGAACAGGAGGTGGAGAAGGAGCAGGTGTTGGATTGGGAGCAGGAGGAGGAGGAGGAGAAGGACGAGGAGGGCGAGAAGGAGCAAGAGGTGGACAAGGAGCAAGAGGTGTGGAAGGAGCAGGAGGTGGCGAAGGATCAGGAGGTGGAGCAGGAGCAGCAGAAGGACGTGGAGAAGGAGCAGGAGGAGAAGAAGGAGCAGGAGGAGTCGAAGGATCAGGAAGAGGAGATGGAGCAGGAGGAGGAGAAGGAGCAGGAGGAGGAGGTTACACCGGATTGTGATAAGGAGCAGGAGGGGCAGGAGGATCAGGATGAGGAGAAGGAACAGGAGGAGAAGAATTAGCAGGACATGGATTTGAGCAGCAGCAGGAGAAGGAGCAGTAGGAGGAGAAGGAGTAGGAGCAGGAGGTGCAGAAGGAGCAGGAAGTGGAGAAGGAGCAGGAATAGGAGAAGGAGCAGGAGAAATCGAAGGAGCATGAGTAGTAGAAGTAGCAGGAGGAGGAGAAGTGGGAGGAGGTGAAGAAGGAGCCAGAGGTGGAGAAAGAGCCGGAGGTGGAGAAGGAGCAGGAGGAGTAGAAGGAGCAGAAGGAGTAGAAGGAGTAGGAGGATGAGAAGGAGCAGGAGGTGGATTAGGAGCAGGAGGAGGAGGAGGAGCAGGAGGAGGAGAAGGAGCATGAGGGGCAGAAGGAGCATGAGGGGCAGAAGGAGCATGAGGGGCAGAAGGAGCATGAGGGGCAGAAGGAGCATGAGGGGCAGGAGGAGAAGAAGGAGAAGGACGAGAAGTTTGAGCAGGAGGAGGAGAAGGAGCAGGAGGTGGAGAAGGAGCAGGAGGTGGATTAGGAGCAGGATGAGGAGGAGGAGCAAGAGGATGAGAAGGAGCAGGAGGTGGAGATTGAGCTGGAGTGGAGAAGGAGCAGGAGAAGAATCAGGAGAAGGAGAAGACGCGAGATGAGGTGAAGGAGCAGGAGGTGGAGAAGGCGCACGATGAGGAGAAGGGGCAGGAGGTGGAGTAGGTGCAGGAGGTGGAGAAGGAGCAGGAGGGGGACAAGGAGCAGGAGGAGGAGAAGGAGCATGAGGTGGAGAATAAGCAATCGGTGGAGAACGAGCAGGAGGCGGAGAAGGAGCAGGACGTGGAGAAGGAGCTGGAGTGGAGAAGGAGCAGGAGAAGAATCAGGAGAAGAAGAAGCCGCGAGATGAGGTGAAGGAGCAGGAGGCATGGTTAGTAAGTTTGCAGATGACACCAAGATTGCTGGCATCGTGGATAGTGAAGAAGGTTATCTAGGATAGCAACGGGATCTTGATAAATTGGGCCAGTGGGCCGATGAATGGCAGATGGAGTTTAATTTAGATAAATGTGAGGTGATGCATTTTGGGAGATCGAATCGGTCCAGGACCTACTCCGTTAATGGGAGGGCGTTGGGGAGAGTTATAGAACAAAGAGATCTAGGAGTACAGGTTCATAGCTCCTTGAAAGTGGAGTCACAGGTGGATATGGTGGTGAAGAAGGCATTCAGCTTGCTTGGTTTCATTGGTCAGAACATTGAATACAGGAGTTGGGATGTCTTGTGGAAGTTGTACAAGACATTAGTTAGGCCATACTTGGAATACTGTGTACAGTTCTGGTCACCCTATTATAGAAAGGATATTATTAAACCAGAAAGAGTGCAGAAAAGATTTACTAGGATGCTGCCGGGACTTGATGGTTTGACTTATAGGGAGAGGTTAGATAGACTGGGACTTTTTTCCCTGGAGAGCAGGAGGTTGAGGAGTGATCTTACACAAGTCTGTAAAATAATGAGGGGCATAGATAAGGTAGATAGTCAAAATCTTTTCCCAAAGGTAGGGGAGTCTATAACGAGGGGACATAGATTTAAGGTGAGAGGGGAGAGATACAAAAGGGTCCAGAGGGGCAATTGTTTCACTCTAAGGGTGGTGATTGTCTGGAACGAGCTGCCAGAGGCAGCAGTAGAGGCGGGTACAATTTTGTCTTTTAAAAAGCATTTGGACAGTTACATGGGTAAGATGGGTACAGAGGGATATGGGCCAAGTGCAGGCAATTGGGACTAGCTTAGTGGTATAAACTGGGCGACATGGACATGTTGGGCCGAAGGGCCTGTTTCCATGTTGTAACCTTCTATGATTCTATGATTCTAAGGAGCAGGACGTGGAGAAGGAGGAGGAGGTGGAGCAGGAGGTGGTGAAGGAGCAGGAGCAGGAGGATGAGAAGGAGCAGGAGGATGAGGAGGAGCAGGAGGAGGAGCAGGAGGAGGAGAAGGAGCAGGAGGAGGTTGAGCAGGAAGTGGATAAGTAGCAAGAGTTCGAGAAGGAGCAGGAGGAGGTGGGTGAACAGAAGGAGGTGAAGGAGCAGGAGGCGAAGAAGGAGCAGGAGACGGAGAAGGAGGAGGAGGTGGAGAAGGAGCAGGAGGTGGAGAAGGAGCAGGAGGTGGAGCAGGAGCAGCAGAAGGAGGTGCAAAAGGAGCAGGAGGAGTAGAACGAGCAGGAGGAGTCGAAGGATCAGGAGGAGGAGAAGGAGCAGAAATAGGAGGTTTCACAGGAGGGTGATGAGGAGCAGAAGGGGCAGGAGGATCAGAAGGAGGAGAAGGAGCAGGAGGAGAAGAGGGAGGAGGACTAGGAGTTGAGCAGGAGGAGGAGAAGGAGCAGGGGGAGGAGAAGGATAAGGAACAGGAGGTGGAGCAGGAGCAGGAGGTGGAGAAGGAGCAGGAGGTGGAGAAGGAGCAGGAGGTGGAGAAGGAGCAGGAGGTGGAGAAGGAGCTGCAGTAGGAGAAGGAGCAGCAGAAGTAGAAGGAGCAGGAGGTGGAGAAGGAGAAGGAGGTGTAGTAGCAGGAGGAGGTGGAGTAGGAGGAGGATGTGGAGAAGGAGCAGGAGGTGGACAAGGAGCAGGAGGTGGACAATGAGCAGGAGGTGGACAAGGAGCAGGAGGAGGAGAAGGATGTGGAAAAGGAGCAGGAGGAGGAGAAGGAGCAGGAGGTGGAGAATAAGCAATCGGTGGAGAAGGAGCTGGAGTCGGAGGATGACCAGGAGGGGGAGTAGGAGAAGGCGTTGGAGAAGAAGCAGGAGGAGGAGGTTGAGCAGGAGGAGGAGAAGCAGCAGGAGGCGGTTGAGCAGGAGATGGAGAAGGAGCAGGATGAGGAGATGGAGCAGGAGGTGGAGAAGGAGCAGGAGGTGGAGAAGGAGCAGGAGGTGGAGAAAGAGCAGGAGGTGGAGAAGGAGTAGGAGGAGGAGAAGGAGCAGGAGGTGGAAAAGGAGCAGTAGGTGAAGAACGAGCATGAGGCGGAGAAGGAGCAGGAGGTGCAGAAGGAGCAGAAGGTGGAGATGGAGCAGGATTGGAGAAGGATCAGGATGTGGAGAAGGAGCAGAAGTGGAGAAGTAGCAGGAGGTTGAGCAGGAGCAGCAGAAGGAGGTGGAGAAGGAGCAGGAGGAGAAGAAGAAGCAGGAGGAGTCGAAGGAGCAGGAGGAGGAGAAGGAGCAGGAGGAGGAGAAGGAGTAGGAGGAGGAGAAGGAGCATGAGGGGCAGAAGGAGCATGAGGGGCAGGAGGATCAGGAGGAGAAGAAGGAGAAGGACGAGAAGTTTGAGCAGGAGGAGGAGAACGAGCTGGAGGTGGAGAAGGAGCAGGAGGTGGAGAAGGAGCAGGAGGTGGATTAGGAGCAGGAGGAGGAGAAGGAGCAGGAGTTGGATTGGGAGCAGGATGTGGAGAAGGAGCAGAAGGTGGAGATGGAGCAGGAGTGGAGAAGGAGCAGGACGTGGAGAAGGAGCAGAAGTGGAGAAGGAGCAGGAGGTGGAGCAGGGGCAGCAGAAGGAGGTGGAGAAGGATCAGGAGGAGAAGAAGAAGCAGGAGGAGGAGAAGGAGCAGGAGGAGGAGAAGGAGCAGGAGGAGGAGAAGGAGCATGAGGGGCAGAAGGAGCATGAGGGGCAGGAGGAGAAGAAGGAGAACGACGAGAAGTTTGAGCAGGAGGAGGAGAAGGAGCAGGAGGTGGAGAAGGAGCAGGAGGTGGATTAGGAGCAGTAGGAGGAGAAGGAGCATGAGGTGGAGATGGAGCAGGAGGTGGAGCAGGAGCAGGAGGAGAAGAAGAAGCAGGAGGAGTCGAAGGATCAGGAGGAGGAGAAGGAGCAGGAGGAGGAGAAGGAGAAGGAGCAGGATGTGGAGGAGGAGCAGGAGGTGTAGAACGAGCAGGAGGTGTGGAACGAGCAGGAGGTGGAGAAGGAGCAGGAGGTGGAGAAGGAGCAGGAGGTGGAGAAGGAGCAGGAGTTGGATTGGGAGCAGGAGGAGGAATAGGAGAAGGACGAGGAGGGCGATAAGGAGCAAGAGGAGGAGAAGGAGCAGGAGGGGGGGGGGTTACACCGGATTGTGATAAGGAGCAGAAGGGGCAGGAGGATCAGGAGGAGGAGAAGGAGCAGGAGGAGAAGAATGAGCAGGAGATGGATTTGAGCAGGAGGAGGAGAAGGAGCAGTAGGAGGAGAAGGAGTAGGAGCAGGAGGTGCAGAAGGAGCATGAGGTGGAGATGGAGCAGGAGGTGGAGCAGGAGCAGGAGGAGAAGAAGCAGCAGGAGGAGTCGAAGGATCAGGAGGAGGAGAAGGAGCAGGAGGAGGAGAAGGAGAAGGAGCAGGAGGTGGAGGAGGAGCAGGAGGTGTAGAAGGAGCAGGAGGTGTGGAACGAGCAGGAGGTGGAGAAGGAGCAGGAGGTGGAGAAGGAGCAGGAGTTGGATTGGGAGCAGGAGGAGGAGGAGGAGAAGGACGAGGAGGGCGATAAGGAGCAAGAGGTGGACAAGGAGCAGGAGGTGGGGAAGGAGCAGGAGGTGGCGAAGGATCAGGAGGTGGAGCAGGAGCAGCAGAAGGACGTGGAGAAGGAGCAGGAGGAGAAGAAGGAGCAGGAGGAGGAGAAGGAGCAGGAGGGGGAGGTTACACCGGATTGTGATAAGGAGCAGGAGGGGCAGGAGGATCAGGAGGAGGAGAAGGAGCAGGAGGAGAAGAATGAGCAGGAGATGGATTTGAGCAGGAGGAGGAGAAGGAGCAGTAGGAGGAGAAGGAGTAGGAGCCGGAGGTGCAGAAGGAGCATGAGGTGGAGAAGGAGCAGGATTAGGAGAAGTAGCAGGAGAAATCGAAGGAGCATGAGTAGTAGAAGGAGCAGGAGGAGGAGAAGTGGGAGGAGGTGAAGAAGGAGCCAGAGGTGGAGAAAGAGCCGGAGGTGGAGAAGGAGCAGGAGGAGTAGAAGGAGCAGAAGGAGTAGAAGGAGTAGGAGGATGAGAAGGAGCAGGAGGTAGATTAGGAGCAGGAGGAGGAGGAGGAGCAGGAGGATGAGAAGGAGCAGGAGGTGGAGATTGAGCTGGAGTGGAGAAGGAGCAGGAGAAGAATCAGGAGAAGAAGAAGGCGCGAGATGAGGTGAAGGAGCAGGAGGTGGAGAAGGCGCACGATGAGGAGAAGGGGCAGGAGGTGGAGTAGGTGCAGGAGGTGGAGAAGGAGCAGGAGGGGGACAAGGAGCAGGAGGAGGAGAAGGAGCATGAGGTGGAGAATAAGCAATCGGTGGAGAACGAGCAGGAGGCGGAGAAGGAGCAGGACGTGGAGAAGGAGCTGGAGTGGAGAAGGAGCAGGAGAAGATTCAGGAGAAGAAGAAGCCGCGAGATGAGGTGAAGGAGCAGGAGGCATGGTTAGTAAGTTTGCAGATGACACCAAGATTGGTGGCATCGTGGACAGTGAAGAAGGTTATCTAGGATTGCAACGGGATCTTGATAAATTGGGCCAGTGGGCCGATGAATGGCAGATGGAGTTTAATTTAGATAAATGTGAGGTGATGCATTTTGGGAGATCGAATCGGTCCAGGACCTACTCCGTTAATGGGAGGGCGTTGGGGAGAGTTATAGAACAAAGAGATCTAGGAGTACAGGTTCATAGCTCCTTAAAAGTGGAGTCACAGGTGGATAGGGTGGTGAAGAAGGCATTCAGCTTGCCTGGTTTCATTGGTCAGAACATTGAATACAGGAGTTGAAGTTGTACAAGACATTAGTTAGGCCATACTTGGAATACTGTGTACAGTTCTGGTCACCCTATTATAGAAAGGATATTATTAAACCAGAAAGAGTGCAGAAAAGATTTACTAGGATGCTGCCGGGACTTGATGGTTTGACTTATAGGGAGACGTTAGATAGACTGGGACTTTTTTCCCTGGAGCGTAGGAGGTTGAGGGGTGATCTTATAGAAGTCTATAAAATAATGAGGGGCATAGATAAGGTAGATAGTCAAAATCTTTTCCCAAAGGTAGGGGAGTCTATAACGAGGGGACATAGATTTAAGGTGAGAGGGGAGAGATGCAAAAGGGTCCAGAGGGGCAATTTTTTCACTCAATGGGTGGTGATTGTCTGGAACGAGCTGCCAGAGGCAGCAGTAGAGGCGGGTACAATTTTGTCTTTTAAAAAGCATTTGAACAGTTACATGGGTAAGATGGGTATAGAGGGATATGGGCCAAGTGCAGGCAATTGGGACTAGCTTAGTGGTATAAACTGGGCGACATGGACATGTTGGGCCGAAGGGCCTGTTTCCATGTTGTAAACTTCTATGATTCTATGATTCTAAGGAGCAGGACGTGGAGAAGGAGGAGCAGGTGGAGCAGGAGGTGGTGAAGGAGCAGGAGCAGGAGGATGAGAAGGAGCAGGAGGATGAGGAGGAGCAGGAGGAGGAGGAGCAGGAGGAGGAGAAGGAGCAGGAGGAGGTTGAGCAGGAAGTGGATAAGTAGCAAGAGTTCGAGAAGGAGCAGGAGGAGGTGCGTGAATAGAAGGAGGTGAAGGAGCAGGAGGCGAAGAAGGAGCAGGAGACGGAGAAGGAGCAGGAGGTGGAGAAGGAGCAGGAGGTGGAGAAGGAGCAGGAGGTGGAGAAGGAGCAGGAGGTGGAGAAGGAGCAGGAGGTGGAGCAGGAGCAGCAGAAGGAGGTGGAAAAGGAGCAGGAGGAGAAGAATGAGCAGGAGGAGTCGAAGGATCAGGAGGAGGAGAAGGAGCAGAAATAGAAGGTTTCACAGGAGGGTGATGAGGAGCAGAAGGGGCAGGAGGATCAGAAGGAGGAGAAGGAGCAGGAGGAGCAGAGAGAGCAGAACTAGGAGTTGAGCAGGAGGAGGAGAAGGAGCAGCGGGAGGAGAAGGATAAGGAACAGGAGGTGGAGCAGGAGCAGGAGGTGGAGAAGGAGCAGGAGGTGGAGAAGGAGCTGCAGTCGGAGAAGGAGCAGCAGAAGTAGAAGGAGCAGGAGGTGGAGAAGGAGAAGGAGGTGTAGTAGCAGGAGGAGGTGGAGTAGGAGGAGGATGTGGAGAAGGAGCAGGAGGTGGACAAGGAGCAGGAGGTAGACAAGGAGCAGGAGGGCGAGAAGAAGCAGGAGGGCGAGAAGGAGCAGGAGAGCGTGAAGGAGCAGGAGGTGGACAATGAGCAGGAGGTGGACAAGGAGCAGGAGGAGGAGAAGGGTGTGGAAAAGGAGCAGGAGGAGAAGAAGGAGCAGGAGGTGGAGAATAAGCAATCGGTGGAGAAGGAGCAGGAGGCGGAGGAGGACCAGGAGTGGGAGTAGCAGAAGGTTTTGGAGAAGAAGCAGGAGGAGGAGCTTGAGCAGGAGGAGGAGAAGGATGTGGAAAATAAGCAGGAGGAGGAGAAGGAGCAGGAGGTGGAGAATAAGCAATCGGTGGAGAAGGAGCAGGAGTCGGAGGAGGACCAGGAGGGGGAGTAGGAGAAGGCGTTGGAGATGAAGCAGGAGGAGGAGGTTGAGCAGGAGGAGGAGAAGCAGCAGGAGGCGGTTGAGCAGGAGATGGAGAAGGAGCAGGATGAGGAGATGGAGAAGGAGGTGGAGAAGGAGCAGGAGGTGGAGAAGGAGCAGGAGGTGGAGAAAGAGCAGGAGGTGGAGAAGGAGAAAGAGGAGGAGAAGGAGCAGGAGGTGTATAAGGAGCAGAAGGTGGAGATGGAGCAGGAGTGGAGAAGGAGCAGGATGTGGAGAAGGAGCAGAAGTGGAGAAGTAGCAGGAGGTTGAGCAGGAGCAGCAGAAGGAGGTGGAGAAGGAGCAGGAGGAGAAGAAGAAGCAGGAGGAGTCGAAGGAGCAGGAGGAGGAGAAGGAGCAGGAGGAGGAGAAGGAGTAGGAGGAGGAGGTTGCACAGGAGGATGATAAGGAGCATGAGGGGCAGAAGGAGCATGAGGGGCAGGAGGATCAGGAGGAGAAGAAGGAGAAGGACGAGAAGTTTGAGCAGGAGGAGGAGAAGGAGCAGGAGGTGGAGAAGGAGCAGGAGGTGGATTGGGAGCAGGAGGAGGAGAAGGAGCAGGAGGTGGAGAAGGAGCAGGAGGTGGATTAGGAGCAGGAGGAGGAGAAGGAGCAGGAGTTGGATTGGGAGCAGGATGTGGAGAAGGAGCAGAAGGTGGAGATGGAGCAGGAGTGGAGAAGGAGCAGGGCGTGGAGAAGGAGCAGAAGTGGAGAAGTAGCAGGAGGTGGAGCAGGAGCAGCAGAAGGATGTGGAGAAGGAGCAGGAGGAGAAGAAGAAGCAGGAGGAGTCGAAGGAGCAGGAGGGGGAGAAGGATCAGGAGGAGGAGAAGGAGCATGAGGGGCAGAAGGAGCATGAGAGGCAGGAGGAGAAGAAGGAGAAGGACGAGAAGTTTGAGCAGGAGGAGAAGGAGCAGGAGGTGGAGAAGGAGCAGGAGGTGGATTAGGAGCAGGAGGAGGAGAAGGAGCATGAGGTGGAGATGGAGCAGGAGGTGGAGAAGGAGCAGGAGGAGAAGAAAAAGCAGGAGGTGTCGAAGGATCAGGAGGAGGAGAAGGAGCAGGAGGAGGAGAAGGAGAAGGAGCAGGAGGTGGAGGAGGAGCAGGAGGTGTAGAAGGAGCAGGAGGTGTAGAACGAGCAGGAGGTGGAGAAGGAGCAGGAGGTGGAGAAGGAGCAGGAGGTGGAGAAGGAGCAGGAGCAGGAAGAGAAGAAGGAGCAGGCGGAGCAGGTGGAGAAGTTGCAGTTGGAGTAGGCTGTGGAGGTGGAGAAGGAGCAGGGGGAAGAGGTTGATCAGGAGGAGAAGGTGGAACAGGAGGAGGTTGAGCAGGAGGTGGAGAAGGAGCAGCATGTGGAGAAGGAGTAGGAGGTGGAGAAGGAGCAGGAGGGCGAGAAGGAGCAGGAGGGCGAGAAGGAGCAGGAGGGCGAGAAGGAGCAGGAGAAGGAGGAGAAGAAGGAGCAGGCGGAGCAGGTGGAGAAGGAGCAGTTGGAGAAGGTTGTGGAGGTGGAGAAGGAGCAGGGGGAGGAGGATGAGCAGGAGGAGGAGATGTAGCAGCAGGAGGGGAAGGAGCAGAAGCGGGAGCAGGAGCAGACCGCGAGTAGGAGCAGGAGCGGGAGAAGGAGCATGAAGTGGAGAAGGAGCAGGAGGAGGAGGTTGAGCAGGAGGTGGAGAAGGAGCAGGAGGTGGAGAATGATGAGGTGGTGGAGAATTAGCAGGGGTGGAGAACAAGAAGGAGGAGGAGATTAATCAGGAGGTGGGGAAGGAGCAGGAGGGGGAGAAGGAGCAGGAGGGGGAGAAGGAGCAGGAGCTGGAGAAGGAGCAGGAGCTGGAGAAGGAGCAGTAGGAGGAGAAGGAAAACGAGGAGGTGAAGGAGCAAAACATGGAGTTGGAGCAGGAGGAGGAGCTTTAGCAGGAGGTGGAGAAGGAGCTGGAAGAGGAGAAGGAGCAAGAGGTGGAGAAGGAGCAGGAGCAGGAGGAGAAGAAGGAGCAGGCGGAGCAGGTGGAGAAGGAGCAGTTGGAGAAGGTTGTGGAGGTGGAGAAGGAGCAGGGGGAGGAGGTTGAGCAGGATGAGGAGATGGAACAGGAGGAGGTTGAGCAGGAGGTGGAGAAGGAGCAGGAGAAGGAGGTGGAGAAGTTGCAGCAGGAGGAGAAGAAGCAGCAGGAGTAGAAGTAGCAACAGGAGGAGAAGGAGCAAAAGCGGGAGAAGGAGCAGAAGGGGGACTAGGAGCAGGAGCTGGAGAAGGAGCAGGAGGTGGATAAGGAGCAGGAGGAGGAGAAGGAACAGGAGGCGGAGAAGAAGCAAAGGTGGAGAAGGATCAGGTGTCAGAGATGGACCAGGACGGGGAGTAGGAGAAGGAGTTGGAGAAGAAGAAGGAGCAGGAGGAGGAGCAGGAGGAGGAGTAGGAGCAGGAGGAGGAGAAGGGGCAGGAGGTGGTGACGGCGCAAAATGAGGGGAAGGAGCAGGAGGTGGAAAAGGAGCAGGAGGTGGAGAAGGAGCAGGAGATGGAGAAGGAGGTGAAGAAGGAGCAGAAGGTGGTGAATGAGCAGGAGTGGAGAAGGAGCAGTCGGTGACGAAGGAGCAGGAGGTGGAGAAGGAGCAGGAGGGCGAGAAGGAGCATGAGGGCGAGAATAAGCAGGAGGGCGAGAATAAGCAGGAGGGCGTGAAGGAGCAGGAGGGCGAGAAGGAGCAGGAGGGCGAGAAGGAGCAGGAGGACGAGAAGGAGCAGGAGGGCGAGAAGGAGCAGTAGGTGGAAAAGGAGCAAGAGGTGGAGAAGGCACAAGATGAGGAGAAGAAGCAGGAGGTGGAGAAGGCACAAGATGAGGAGAAGAAGCAGGATGTGGAGAAGGAGCAGGAGGTGGAGAATGATCAGGAGGTGGAGAAGGAGCAGGAGGGAGACAAGGAGCGTGAGGTGGAGAAGGAGCAGGAGGAGGAGAAGGAGGAGAAGAAGGAGCAGGAGGTGGCGAATGAGCAGGAGTGGAGAAGGAGCGGCAGGTTGAGAAGAAGGAGCAGGCGGAGCAGGTGGAGATGGAACAGTTGGAGATGATTGTGGAGGTGGACAAGGAGCAGGGGGAGGAGGTTGAGCAGGAGGAGGAGATGGAACAGGAGGAGGTTGAGCAGGTGGTGGACAAGGAGCAGGAGGAGGAGCTTTAGAAGGAGGCGTGGAAGGAGCTGGAAGAGGAGAAGGAGCAGGAGTTGGAGAAGGAGCAGGAGCAGGGGGAGAAGAAGGAGCAGGCGGAGCAGGTGGAGATGGAACAGTTGGAGATGATTGTGGAGGTGGACAAGGAGCAGGAGAAGGAGGTGGAGGGGGAGGAGGTTGAGCAGGAGGAGAAGAAGCAGCAGGAGTAGAAGTAGCAGCAGGAGGAGAAGGAGCAGAAGCGGGAGAAGGAGCTGAAGCGGGAGAAGGAGCAGAAGCGGGAGTAGGAGCAGGAGCAGGAGAAGGATCGTGAAGTGGAGAAAGAGCAGGAGGAGGAGGTTGAGCAGGAGGTGGAGAAGGAGCAGGAGGTGGAAAATGATGCGGAGGTGGGGAAGGTGCAGGGGTGGAGAACAAGAAGGAGGAGGAGATTGATCCGGGGGTGGGGAAGGAGCAGCAGCAGGAGGGTGAGCAACAGCAGGAGGGTGAGCTGGAGGAGCTGAAGGAGCAGGAGGAGGAGGAGGAGAAGGAGCAGGCGGAGGAGTTTAAGCAGGAGGGGGAGAAGGACCAGGAGGAGGAGAAAGAGCAGGAGGGGGAGAAGGATCAGGAGGGGTAGAAGGAGCAGAAGGAGGAGAAGGGGCAGTCGGAGGAGATGGAGCAGGAGTGGAGAAGGAGCAGGACCTGGAGTTGGAGCAGGAGGAGGAGCTTTAGCAGGAGGTGTGGAAGGAGCTGGAAGAGGAGAAGGAGCAGGAGGTTGAGAAGGAGCAGGAGCAGGAGGAGAAGAAGGAGCAGGCGGAGCAGATGGAGAAGGAGCAGTTGTAGAAGGTTGTGGAGGTGGAGAAGGAGCAGGGGGAGGAGGTTGAGCAGGAGGAGGAGATGGAACAGGAGGAGGTTGAGCAGTAGGTGGAGAAGGAGCAGGAGAAGGTGGTGGAGAAGTTGCAGCAGAAGTAGAAGAAGCAGCAGGAGTAGAAGTAGCAGCAGGAGGAGAAGGAGCTGAAGCGGGAGAAGGAGCAGAAGCATCAGAAGGAGCAGAAGCGGAGAGTAGGAGCAGGAGCGGGAGAAGGAGCATGAAGTGGAGAAAGAGCAGGAGGTGGAGGTTGAGCAGGAGGTGGGGAAAGAACAGCAGCAGGATGGTGAGCAGCAGGGGGAGAAGGAGCAGGAGGGGGAGAATGATGAGGAGGTCGTGAAGGAGCAGGGTTGGAGAACAAGAAGGAGGAGGAGATTGAGCAGGAGAGGGAGAAGGAGCATGAGAGGGAGAAGGAGCAGGAGGTGGAGTGGAACAGGAGGGGGAGCAGGAGGAGGAGGAGAAGGAGCAGGAGCTGGAGATGGAGCAGGAGTGAAGACGGAGCAGGAGAAGAAGAAGCAGCAGGAGGAGGAGCAGGAGGAGGAGTAGCAGCAGGAGGAGGAGAAGGAGCAGGAGGAGGAGGAGCAGGAGGAGAAGCAGGAGCAGGAGTGGAGAAGGAGCAGGAGAAGAAGGAGGAGCAGGAGGAGCAGGAGGAGGAGTAGAAGGAGGAAGAGGAGAAGGAGCAGGAGGTGGAGAAGGCGCAAGATGAGGAGAAGGAGCAGGAGGAGGAGAAGGAGCAGGACATGAAGAAGGAGCAGGAGATGGACAAGGAGCAGGAGGTTGCGAAGGTGCAGGATTTTTTAGAGAAGGAGCAGGAGCTGGAGATGGAGCAGGAGTGGAGACGGAGCAGGAGAAGAAGAAGCAGCAGGAGGAGGAGCAGGAGCAGGAGGAGGAGTAGCAGCTGGAGGAGGAGAAGGAGCAGGAGGAGGAGAAGGAGGAGGAGGAGCAGGAGCAGGAGGTGGAGTTGGAGCAGGAGTCGAGCAGGAGATGAAGAAGGAGCATGAGGAGGAGCAGGAGCAGAAGGAGGAGTAGCAGCAGGAGGAGGAGAAGGAGCAGGAGGAGGAGGAGCAGGAGGAGGAGCAGGAGCAGGAGTGGAGAAGGAGCAGGAGAAGAAGGAGGAGCAGGAGGAGGTGTAGAAGAAGGAGGAGGAGGAGCAGGAGGTGGAGAAGGCGCAAGATGAGGAGAAGGAGCAGGAGGAGGAGAAGGAGCAGGACATGGAGAAGGAGCAGGAGATGGAGAAGGAGCAGGAGGTGGCGAAGGTGCAGGAGTTTTTAGAGAAGGAGCAGGAGGTGGAGAAGGAGCAGGACGGAGAAAAGGAACAGAAGGAAGACAAGGAGCAGGAGTTGGAGAAGGAGCAGCAGGAGGAGGTAAATGAGCAGGAGTGGAGAAGGAGCAGGAGGTGGAGAAGGAGCAGGAGGGCAGGGAGGAGCAGGAGGGCGAGAATGAGCAGGAGGTGGACAAGGAGCAGGAGGTAGACAAGGAGCAGGAGATGGACAAGGTGCAGGAGGTGGACAAGGAGCAGGAGTAGGAGCAGGTGGTGGAGAAGGATCAGGAGGTGGAGATGGGGCAGGAGTGGAAAAGGAGCAGGTGAAGAAGAAGGAGCAGGAGGAGGAGCAGGAGGAGGAGTAGGAGCAGGAGGAGGAGAAGGAGCAGGAGGTGGAGAAGGCGCAAGATGAGGAGAAGGAGCAGGAGGCGGAGAAGGAGCAAGAGGTGGAGAAGGAGCAGGAGGTGGAGATGGAGCAGGAGGGAGACAAGGAGCGGGATGTGGATCAGGAGCAGGAGGAGGAGAAGGAGGAGAAGAAGGAGCAGGAGGTGCTGAATGAGCAGGAGTGGAGATGGAGCAGGATGTGGAGAAGGAGCAGGAGGTGGTGAAGGAGCAGGAGGGCGAGAAGGAGCAGGAGGGCGAAAATAAGCAGGAGGGCGTGAAGGAGCAGGAGGGCGAGAAGGAGCAGGAGGACGAGAAGGAGCAAGAGGGCGAGAAGGAGCTCCACGTGGAGAAGGAGCAGGAGGTGGACAAGGAGCAGGAGGTGGACAAGGAGCAGGAGGTGGATATGGAGCAGGGGGTGGACAAGGAGCAGGAGGTGGACAAGGAGCAGGATGTGGACAGGGAGCAGGAGGTGAACAAGAAGCAGGAGGTGGAGAAGGAGCAGGAGGGGCAGGAGGAGCAGGAGGGTAAGAAGGAGCAGGAGGTTGACAAGGAGCAGGATGTGGACAAGGAGCAGGAGGTGGACAAGAAGCAGGAGTTGGAGAAGGAGCAGGAGGGGGAGGAGGAGGAGGAGGGTAAGAAGGAGCAGGAGATGGAGAAGGAGCAGGAGGTGGATAAGCAGCAGGAGGGGGTGGAGCAGTACGAGGAGGAGAAGGAGCAGGAGCTGGAGATGGAGTAAGAATTGAAAAGGAGCAGGAGGAGAAGTAGGAGCAGGCGGAGAAGAAATAGCAGGAGAAGGAGAAGGAGCAGGAGAAGGAGAAGGTGCAGGGGGTGGAGAAAGAGCAGGAGGAGGAGAAGGAGCAGGAGGAGGAGAAGGAGCAGGTGGAGGAGAAGGAGCAGGAGTGGAGAAGGAGCAGGAGAAGAAGAAGGAGCAGGAGGAGGAGCAGGAGGAGGAGTAGGAGCAGGAGGAGGAGAAGGGGCAGGAGGTGGTGACGGCGCAAAATGAGGAGACGGAGCAGGAGGTGGAAAAGGAGCAGGAGGTGGAAAAGTAGCAGGAGGGAGAGAAGGAGCGGGAAGTGGATAATGAGCAGGAGATGGAGAAGGAGGTGAAGAAGGAGCAGGAGGTGGTGAATGAGCAGGAGTGGAGAAGGAGCAGTAGGTGACGAAGGAGCAGGAGGTGGAGAAGGAGCAGGAGGGCGAGAAGGAGCATGAGGGCGAGAATAAGCAGGAGGGCGTGAAGGAGCAGGAGGGCGTGAAGGAGCAGGAGGACGAGATGGAGCAAGAGGACGAGAAGGAGCAGGAGGACGAGAAGGAGCAGGAGGGCGAGAAGGAGCGGGAGGTGGAGAAGGAGCAGGAGGAGGAGAAGGAGGAGAAGAAGGAGCAGGAGGTGGCGAATGAGCAGGAGTGGAGAAGGAGCGGCAGGTGGAGATGGAGCAGGAGGTGGAGAAGGAGCAGGAGCAGGGGGAGAAGAAGGAGCAGGCGGAGCAGGTGGAGATGGAGCAGTTGGAGATGATTGTGGAGGTGGAGAAGGAGCAGGGGGAGGAGGTTGAGCAGGAGGGGCAGATGGAACAGGATGAGGTTGAGCAGGAGGTGGACAAGGAACAGGAGAAGGAGTTGGAGAATTTGCAGCAGGAGGAGAAGAAGCAGCAGGAGTCGAAGTAGCAGCAGGAGGAGAAGGAGCAGAAGCGGGAGAAGGAGCTGAAGCGGGAGAAGGAGCATAAGCGGGAGTAGGAGCATCAGCGGGAGTAGGAGCATAAGCGGGAGTAGCAGCAGGAGCAGGAGAAGGATCGTGAAGTGGAGAAAGAGCAGGAGGAGGAGGTTGAGCAGAAGGTGGAGAAGGAGCAGGAGGTGGAAAATGATGCGGAGGTGGGGAATGTGCAGGGGTGGAGAACAAGAAGGAGGAGGAGATTGATCCGGGGGTGGGGAAGGAGCAGCAGCAGGAGGGTGAGCAACAGCAGGAGGGTGAGCTGGATGAGCTGAAGGAGCAGGAGGAGGAGGAGGAGAAGGAGCAGGCGGAGGAGTTTGAGCAGGAGGGGGAGAAGGAGCAGGAGGAGGAGATGGAGCAGGAGGGGGAGAAGGATCAGGAGGGGTAGAAGGAGCAGAAGGAGGAGAAGGGGCAGTCGGAGGAGATGGAGCAGGAGTGGAGAAGGAGCAGGACCTGGAGTTGGAGCAGGAGGAGGAGCTTTAGCAGGAGGTGTGGAAGGAGCTGGAAGAGGAGAAGGAGCAGGAGGTTGAGAAGGAGCAGGAGCAGGAGGAGAAGAAGGAGCAGGCGGAGCAGATGGAGAAGGAGCAGTTGGAAAAGGTTGTGGAGGTGGAGAAGGAGCAGGGGGAGGAGGTTGAGCAGGAGGAGGAGAAGGAACAGGAGGAGGTTGAGCAGTAGGTGGAGAAGGAGCAGGAGAAGGAGGTGGAGAAGTTGCAGCAGGAGGATAAGAAGCAGCAGGAGTAGAAGTAGCAGCAGAAGGAGAAGGAGTTGAAGCGGGAGAAGGAGCAGAAGCGTCAGAAGGAGCAGAAGCGGGTGTAGGAGCAGGAACGGGAGAAGGAGCATTAATGGAGAAGGAGCAGGAGGTGGAGGTTGAGCAGGAGGTGGGGAAGGAACAGCAGCAGGAGGGTGAGCAGGACGGGGAGAAGGAGCAGGAGGGGGAGAATGATGAGGAGGTCGTGAAGGAGCAGGGTTGGAGAACAAGAAAGAGGAGGAGATTGAGCAGGAGGGGGAGAAGGAGCAGGAGGGGGAGAAGGAGCAGGAGGTGGAGTGGAACAGGAGGGGGAGCAGGAGGAGGAGGAGAAGGAGCAGGATCTGGAGATGGAGCAGGAGTGGAAACGGTGCAGGAGAAGAAGAAGGAGCAGGAGGAGGAGCAGGAGCAGAAGGAGGAGTAGCAGCAGGAGGAGGAGAAGGAGCAGGAGGAGGAGGAGCAGGAGGAGAAGCAGGAGCAGGAGTGGAGAAGGAGCAGGAGAAGAAGGAGGAGCAGCAGGAGGAGTAGAAGAAGGAGGAGGAGAAGGAGCCGGAGGTGGAGAAGGCGCAAGATGAGGAGAAGGAGCAGGAGGAGGAGAAGGAGCAGGACATGGAGAAGGAGCAGGAGATGGACAAGGAGCAGGAGGTGGCGAAGGTGCAGGATTTTTTAGAGAAGGAGCAGGAGCTGGAGATGGAGCAGGAGTGGAGACGGAGCAGGAGAAGAAGAAGGTGCAGGAGGAGGAGCAGGAGCAGGAGTAGCAGCTGGAGGAGGAGAAGGAGCAGGAGGAGGAGAAGGAGGAGGAGGAGCAGGAGTCGAGCAGGAGATGAAGAAAGAGCATGAGGAGGAGCAGGAGCAGAAGGAGCAGTAGCAGCAGGAGGAGGAGAAGGAGCAGGAGGAGGAGGAGCAGGAGAAGAAGGAGGAGCAGGAGGAGGAGTAGAAGAAGGAGGAGGAGAAGGAGCAGGAGTTGGAGAAGGCGCAAGATGAGGAGAAGGAGCAGGAGGAGGAGAAGGAGCAGGACATGGAGAAGGAGCAGGAGATGGAGAAGGAGCATGAGGTGGCGAAGGTGCAGGATTTTTTAGAGAAGGAGCAGGAGGTGGAGAAGGAGCAGGACGGAGAAAAGGAACAGAAGGAAGACAAGGAGCAGGAGTTGGAGAAGGAGCAGCAGGAGGAGCAGGAGTTGGAGAAGGAGCAGGAGGGCAGGAAGGAGCAGGAGGGCGAGAATGAGCAGGAGATGGACAAGGTGCAGGAGGTGGACAAGGAGCAGGAGTAGGAGCAGGTGGTGGAGAAGGAGCAGGAGGAGGAGTAGGACCAGGAGGAGGAGAAGGAGCAGGAGGTGGAGAAGGCGCAAGATGAGGAGAAGGAGCAGGAGGCGGAGAAGGAGCAAGAGGTGGAGAAGGAGCAGGAGGTGGAGATGGAGCAGGAGGGAGACAAGGAGCGGGATGTGGATCAGGAGCAGGAGGAGGAGAAGGAGGAGAAGAAGGAGCAGGAGGTGCTGAATGAGCAGGAGTGGAGAAGGAGCAGGATGTGAAGAAGGAGCAGGAGGTGGTGAAGGAGCAGTAGGGTGAGAAGGAGCAGGAGGGCGAGAAGGAGCAAGAGGGCGAGAAGGAGCACCAAGTGGACAAGGATCAGGAGGTGGACAAGGAGCAGGATGTGGACAAGGAGCAGGAGGTGGACAAGAAGCAGGAGTTGGAGAAGGAGCAGGAGGGGGAGTAGGAGCAGGAGGGTAAGAAGGAGCAGGAGGTGGACAAGGAGCAGGATGTGGACCAGGAGCAGGAGGTGGACAAGAAGCAGGAGTTGGAGAAGGAGCAGGAGGGGAGGAGGAGCAGGAGGGTAAGAAGGAGCAGGCGGTGGAGAAGGAGCAGGAGGTGGATAAGGAGCAGGAGGGGGAGGAGCAGTACGAGGAGGAGAAGGAGCAGGAGCTGGAGATGGAGTAAGAATTGAGAAGGAGCAGGAGGAGAAGTAAGAGCAGGCGGAGAAGAAATAGCAGGAGAAGGAGAAGGAGCAGGAGAAGGAGAAGGTGCAGGGGGTGGAGAAAGAGCAGGAGGAGGAGAAGGAGCAGGAGGAGGAGAAGGAGCAGGTGGAGGAGAAGGAGCAGGAGGTGGAGATGGAGCAGGAGTGGAGAAGGAGCAGGAGAAGAAGAAGGAGCAGGAGGAGGAGCAGGAGGAGGAGTAGGAGCAGGAGGAGGAGAAGGGGCAGGAGGTGGTGACGGCGCAAAATGAGGAGAAGGGGCAGGAGGTGGAAAAGGAGCAGGAGGTGGAGAAGGAGCAGGAGGGAGAGAAGGAGCGGGATGTGGATAAGGAGCAGGAGATGGAGAAGGTGGTGAAGAAGGAGCAGGAGGTGGTGAATGAGCAGGAGTGGAGAAGGAGCAGTAGGTGACGAAGGAGCAAGAGGTGGAGAAGGAGCAGGAGGGCGAGAAGGAGCATGAGGGCGAGAATAAGCAGGAGGGCGTGAAGGAGCAGGAGGGCGAGAATGAGCAGGAGGACGAGAAGGAGCAGGAGGGCGAGAAGGAGTAGTAGGTGGAAAAGGAGCACGAGGTGCACAAGGAGCAGGAGGTAGACAAGGATCAGGAGGTGGACACGGAGGAGGAGGTGGACAAGGAGCAGGAGGAGGAGAAGGAGGTGGAGGAGGAGAAGTCGGTGGAGAAGGAGCAGGAGGAGGAGAAGGAACCGGAGGTGGAGAAGAAGCAATAGGAGGAGAAGGAAGAGGAGAAGGTGGAGAAGAAGGAGCAGGAGGTGGAGAAGGAGCAGGAGGTGGAGAAGGAGCAGGATGGCGAGAAGGAGCAGGAGGGCGAGAATAAGCAGGAGGGCGAGAAGGAGCAGGAGGGCGAGAAGGAGCAGGAGGGCGAGAAGGAGCAGGAGGGCGAGAAGGAGCAGGAGGGCGAGAAGGAGCAGGAGGACGAGAAGGAGCAGGAGGACGAGAAGGAGCAGGAGGACGAGATGGAGCAGGAGGACGAGAAGGAGCAGGAGGTGGATATGGAGCAGGAGGTGGACAAGGAGCAGGATGTGGACAATGAGCAGAAGGTGGACAAGGATCAGGAGATGGATATGGAGCAGGAGGTGGACAAGGAGCAGGAGGTAGACAAGGAGCAGGAGGTGGACAAGGAGCAGGAGGTGGACAAGAAGCAAGAGGTGAAGAAGGAGCAGGAGGGGGAGGAGGAGCAGGAGGGGAAGAATGTGCAGGAAGGTTAGATGGAGCAGGACGTGGATAAGGAGCAGGAGGGTGAGGAGCAGTACGAGGAGGAGAACGAGCATGAGCTGGAGATGGAGCAAGAATTGAGAAGGAGCAGGAGGAGGAGTTGGAGCAGGAGGAGGAGAAGGAGCAGGAGGTGGAGAAGTCACAAGATGAGGAGAAGAAGCAGGAGGTGGAGAAGGAGCAGGAGGTGGAGAATGATCAGGAGGTGGAGAAGGAGCAGGAGCGAGACAAGGAGCGGGAGGTGGAGAAGGAGCAGGAGGAGGAGAAGGAGGAGAAGAAGGAGCAGGAGGTGGCGAATGAGGAGGAGTGGAGAAGGAGCGGCAGGTGGAGAAGGAGCAGGAGGTGTAGAAGGAGCAGGAGCAGGGGGAGAAGAAGGAGCAGGCGGAGCAGGTGGAGATGGAGCAGTTGGAGATGGTTGTGGAGGTGGAGAAGGAGCAGGTGGAGGAGATTGAGCAGGAGGAGGAGATGGAACAGGAGGAGGTTGAGCAGGAGGTGGACAAGGAGCAGGAGAAGGAGGTGGAGAATTTGCAGCAGGAGGAGAAGAAGCAGCAGGAGTAGAAGTAGCAGCAGGAGGAGAAGGAGCAGGAGCGGGAGAAGGAGCTGAAGCGGGAGAAGGAGCAGAAGCGGGAGTAGGAGCAGGAGCAGGAGAACGAGCGTGAAGTGGAGAAAGAGCAGGAGGAGGAGGTTGAGCAGGAGGTGGAGAAGGAGCAGGAGGTGGAGAATGATGCAGAGGTGGGGAAGGAGCAGGGGTGGAGAACAAGAAGGAGGAGGAGATTGATCCGGGGGTGGGGAAGGAGCAGCAGCAGGAGGGTGAGCAACAGCAGGAGGGTGAGCTGGAGGAGCTGAAGGAGCAGGAGGAGAAGGAGCAGGCGGGGGAGTTTGAGCAGGAGGGGGAGAAGCAGCAGGAGGAGGAGAAAGAGCAGAAGGAGGAGAAGGGGCAGTCGGAGGAGATGGAGCAGGAGTGGAGAAGGAGCAGGACCTGGAGTTGGAGCAGGAGGAGGAGCTTTAGCAGGAGGTGTGGAAGGAGCAGGAGTTTGAGAAGGAGCGGGAGCAGGAGGAGAAGAAGGAGCAGGCGGAGCAGATGGAGAAGTAGCTGTTGGAGAAGGTTGTGGAGGTGGAGAACGAGCAGAGGGAGGAGGTTGAGCAGGAGGAGGAGATGGAACAGGAGGAGGTTGTGCAGTAGGTGGTGAAGGAGCAGGAGAAGGAGTTGGAGAAGTTGCAGCAAGAGGAGAAGAAGCAGCTGGAGTAGAAGTAGCAGCAGGAGGAGAAGGAGCAGAAGCGGGAGAAGGAGCAGAAGCGTCAGAAGGAGCAGAAACGGGAGTAGGAGCAAGAGCGGGAGAAGGTGCATCAAGTGGAGAAGGAGCAGGAGGTGGAGAAGGAGCAGGAGGTGGATAAGGATCAGGAGGTGGATAAGGAGCAGGATGGGGAGGAGCAGTCCGAGGAGGAGAAGGAGCAGGAGCTGGAGATGGAGTAAGAATTGAAAAGGAGCAGGAGGAGCAGTAGGAGCAGGCGGAGAAGAAATAGCAGGAGAAGGAGGAGGAACAGGAGGTGGAGAAGGTGCAAGATGTGGAGAAGGAGCAGGAGGAGGAGAAGGAGCAGGAGGAGGAGAAGGAGCAGGTGCAGGAGAAGGAGCAGGAGGTGGAGATCGAGCAGGAGTGGAGATGGAGCAGGAGGAGGAGCAGGAGGAGGAGTAGGAGCAGGAGGAGGAGAAGGGGCAGGAGATGGTGACGGCGCAAAATGAGAAGGAGCAGGAGGTGGAAAAGGAGCAGGAGGTGGAGAAGGAGCAGGAGGGAGACAAAGAGCGGGAAGTGGATAAGGAGCAGGAGATGGAGAAGGAGGTGAAGAAGGAGCAGGAGGTGGTGAATGAGCAGGAGTGGAGAAGGAGCAGGAGGGCGAGATGGAGCATGAGGGCGAGAAGGAGCATGAGGGCGAGAAGGAGCATGAGGGCGAGAAGGAGCAGGAGAGCGAGAAGGAGCAGGAGGACGAGAAGGAGCAGGAGGGCGAGAAGGAGCAGTCGGTGGAAAAGGAGCAAGAGGCGGAGAAGGCACAAGATGAGGAGAAGAAGCAGGGGGTGGAGAAGGAGCAGGAGGTGGAGAATGATCAGGAGCTGGAGAAGGAGCAGGAGGGAGACAAGGAGCGGGAGGTGGAGAAGGAGCAGGACGGAGAAAATGAGCAGAAGGAAGACAAGGAGCAGGAGTTGGAGAAGGAGCAGCAGGAGGAGAAGGAGGAGAAGATGGAGCAGGAGGAGGTAAATGAGCAGGACTGGAGAAGGGGCAGGAGGTGGAGAAGGAGCAGGAGGGCAGGAAGGAGCAGGAGGGCGAGAATGAGCAGGAGGTGGACAAGGAGCAGGAGGTAGACAAGGAGCAGGAGATGGACAAGGTGCAGGAGGTGGACAAGGAGAAGGAGTAGGAGCAGGTGGTGGAGAAGGAGCAGGAGGTGGAGATGGGGCAAGAGTGGAAAAGGAGCAGGTGAAGAAGAAGGAGCAGGAGGAGGAGCAGGAGGAGGAGTAGGAGCAGGAGGAGGAGAAGCAGCAAGAGGTGGAGAAGGAGCAGGAGGTGGAGATGGAGCAGGAGGGAGACAAGGAGCGGGATGTGGATCAGGAGCAGGAGGAGGAGAAGGAGCAGGAGGAGGAGGAGCAGGAGGAGGAGGAGCAGGAGCAGGAGGTGGAGTTGGAGCAGGAGTGGAGAAGGAGCAGGAGAAGAAGAAGGAGCAGGAGGAGGAGCAGGAGCAGAAGGAGGAGTAGCAGCAGGAGGAGGAGAAGGAGCAGGAGGAGGAGGAGCAGGAGGAGGAGCAGGAGCAGGAGTGGAGAAGAAGGAGGAGAAGAAGGAGGAGCAGGAGGAGGAGCAGAAGAAGGAGGAGGAGAAGGAGCAGGAGGTGGAGAATGCGCAAGATGAGGAGAAGGAGCAGGAGGAGGAGAAGGAGCAGGACATGGAGAAGGAGCAGGAGATGGAGAAGGAGCATGAGGTGGCGAAGGTGCAGGATTTTTTAGAGAAGGAGCAGGAGGTGGAGAGGGAGCAGGACGGAGAAAAGGAGCAGAAGGAAGACAAGGAGCAGGAGTTGGAGAAGGAGCAGCAGGAGGAGGAGGAGAAGAAGGAGCCCAGGAGGTGCTGAATGAGCAAGAGTGGAGAAGGAGCAGGATGTGGAGAAGGAGCAGGAGGTGGTGAAGGAGCAGGAGGGCGAGAAGGAGCAGGAGGACGAGAATTAGCAGGAGGGCGTGAAGGAGCAGGAGGGCAAGAAGGAGCAGGAGGACGAGAAGGAGGAAGAGGGCGAGAAGGAGCAAGAGGGCGAGAAGGAGCAGGAGGTGGACAGGGAGCAGGAGGTGGACAAGGATCAGGAGGTGGATATGGAGCAGGGGGTGGACAAGGAACAGGAGGTGGACAAGAAGCAGGAGGTGGAGAAGGAGCAGGAGGGTAAGAAGGAGCAGGAGGTGGAGAAGGAGCAGGAGGTGGATAAGGAGCAGGAGGGGGAGGAGAAGTACGAGGAGGAGAAGGAGCAGGAGCTGGAGATGGAGTAAGAATTGAGAAGGAGCAGGAGGAGAAGTCGGAGCAGGCGGAGAAGAAATAGCAGGAGAAGGAGAAGGAGCAGGAGAAGCAGAAGGTGCAGGAGGTGGAGAAGGAGCAGGAGGAGGAGAAGGAGCAGGAGGAGGAGAAGGAGCAGGTGGAGGAGAAGGAGCAGGAAGTGGAGATGGAGCAGGAGTGGAGGAGGAGCAGGAGAAGAAGAAGGAGCAGGAGGAGGAGCAGGAGGAGGAGAAGGGGCAGGAGGTGGTGACGGCGCAAAATGAGGAGAAGGAGCAGGAGGTGGAAAAGGAGCAGGAGGTGGAGAAGGAGCAGGAGGGAGACAAGGAGCGGGAAGTGGATAAGGAGCAGGAGATGGAGAAGGAGGTAAAGAAGGAGCAGGAGGTGGTGAATGAGCAGGAGTGGAGAAGGAGCAGTAGGTGACGAAGGAGCAGGAGGTGGAGAAGGAGCAGGAGGGCGAGAAGGAGCATGAGGGCGAGAATAAGCAGGAGGGCTTGAAGGAGCAGGAGGGCGAGAAGGAGCAGGAGGACGAGAAGGTGCAGGAGGGCGAGAAGGAGCAGTAGGTGGAAAAGGAGCAAGAGGTGGAGAAGGCACAAGATGAGGAGAAGAAGCAGGAGGTGGAGAAGGAGCAGGAGGCGGAGAATGATCAGGTGGTGGAGAAGGAGCAGGAGGGAGACAAGGAGCGGGAGGTGGAGAAAGAGCAGGAGGAGGAGAAGGAGGAGAAGAAGGCGCAGGAGGTGGCGAATGAGCTGGAGTGGAGAAGGAGCGGCAGGTGGAGAAGGAGCAGGAGGTGGAGAAGGAGCAGGAGCAGGGCGAGAAGAAGGAGCAGGCGGAGCAGTTGGAGATGGAGCAGTTGGAGATGGTTGTGGAGGTGGAGAAGGAGCAGGGGGAGGAGGTTGAGCAGGAGGAGGAGATGGAACAGGAGGAGGTTGAGCAGGAGGTGGACAAGGAGCAGGAGAAGGAGGTGGAGAATTTGCAGCAGGAGGAGAAGAAGCAGCAGGAGTAGAAGTAGCAGCAGAAGGAGAAGGAGCAGAAGCGGGAGAAGGAGCTGAAGCGGGAGAAGGAGCTGAAGCGGGAGAAGGAGCAGAAGCGGGAGTAGGAGCAGGAGCAGGAGAAGGAGCGTGAAGTGGAGAAAGAGCAGGAGGAGGAGATTGAGCAGGAGGTGGAGAAGGAGCAGGAGGTGGAGAATGATGCGGAGGTGGGGAAGGAGCAGGGGTGGAGAACAAGAAGGAGGAGGAGATTGATCCGGGGGTGGGGAAGGAGCAGCAGCAGGAGGGTGAGCAACAGCAGGAGGGTGAGCTGGAGGAGCTGAAGGAGCAGGAGGAGGAGGAGGAGAAGGAGCAGGCGGAGGAGTTTGAGCAGGAGGGGGAGAAGGAGCAGGAGGAGGAGAAAGAGCAGGAGGGGGAGAAGGATCAGGAGGGGTAGAAGGAGCAGAAGGAGGAGAAGGGGCAGTCGGAGGAGATGGAGCAGGAGTGGAGAAGGAGCAGGACCTGGAGTTGGAGCAGGAGGAGGAGCTTTAGCAGGAGGTGTGGAAGGAGCTGGAAGAGGAGAAGGAGCAGGAGGTTGAGAAGGAGCAGGAGCAGGAGGAGAAGAAGGAGCAGGCGGAGCAGATGGAGAAGTAGCAGTTGGAGAAGGTTGTGGAGGTGGAGAAGGAGCAGGGGGAGGAGGTTGAGCAGGAGGAGGAGATGGAACAGGAGGAGTTTGAGTAGTAGGTGGAGAAGGAGCAGGAGAAGGAGGTGGAGAATTTGCAGCAGGAGGAGAAGAAGCAGCAGGAGTAGAAGTAGCAGCAGGAGGAGAAGGAGCAGAAGCGGGAGAAGGAGCTGAAGCGGGAGAAGGAGCTGAAGCGGGAGAAGGAGCAGAAGCGGGAGTAGGAGCAGGAGCAGGAGAAGGAGCGTGAAGTGGAGAAAGAGCAGGAGGAGGAGGTTGAGCAGGAGGTGGAGAAGGAGCAGGAGGTGGAGAATGATGCGGAGGTGGGGAAGGAGCAGGGGTGAAGAACAAGAAGGAGGAGGAGATTGATCCGGGGGTGGGGAAGGAGCAGCAGCAGGAGGGTGAGCAACAGCAGGAGGGTGAGCTGGAGGAGCTGAAGGAGCAGGGGGAGGAGGAGGAGAAGGAGCAGGCGGGGGAGTTTGAGAAGGAGGGGGAGAAGGAGCAGGAGGAGGAGAAAGAGCAGGAGGGGGAGAAGGATCAGGAGGGGTAGAAGGAGCAGAAGGAGGAGAAGGGGCAGTCGGAGGAGATGGAGCAGGAGTGGAGAAGGAGCAGGACCTGGAGTTGGAGCAGGAGGAGGAGCTTTAGCAGGAGGTGTGGAAGGAGCTGGAAGAGGAGAAGGAGCAGGAGGTTGAGAAGGAGCAGGAGCAGGAAGAGAAGAAGGAGCAGGCGGAGCAGATGGAGAAGTAGCAGTTGGAGAAGGTTGTGGAGGTGGAGAAGGAGCAGGGGGAGGAGGTTGAGCAGGAGGAGGAGATGGAACAGGAGGAGGTTGAGTAGTAGGTGGAGAAGGAGCAGGAGAAAGAGGTGGATAAGTTGCAGCAGGAGGAGAAGAAGCAGCAGGAGTAGAAGTAGCAGCAGGAGGAGAAGGAGCAGAAGCAGAGGAGATTCACCAGGATGTTACCAGGGCTGGAGCGCTTCAGCTATGAAGAGAGACTGGGAAGATTGGGTTTGTTTTCCTTGGAGCAGAGGAGGCTGAGGGGGGACATGATTGAGGTGTACAAAATTATGAGGGGCACAGATAGGATGGATACTAAGGAGCTTTTTCCCTTCGTTGAGGGTTCTATAACAAGGGGACATAGATTCAAGGTAAAAGGCGGGAGGTTTAGAGGGGATTTTAGAAAGAACTTTTTCACCCAGAGGGTGGTTGGAGTCTGGAACTCACTGTCTGAAAGGGTTGTGGAGGCAGGAACGCTCACAACATTCAAGAAGCATTTGGAATATGGGATTAGAGTAGACAGGGCTGATGGCCGGCGCGGACACGATGGGCCGAAGGGCCTCTATCCGTGCTGTATAACTATATGACTCTATGACTCTAAGCGGGAAAAGGAGCAGAAGCGTCAGAAGGAGCAGAAGCGGGAGTAGGAGCAGGAGCGGGAGAAGGAGCATTAAGTGGAGAAGGAGCAGGAGGAGGAGGTTGAGCAGGAGGTGGGGAAGGAACAGCAGCAGGAGGGTGAGCAGGAGGGGGAGAAGGAGCAGGAGGGGGAGTGGAACAGGAAGGGGAGGAGGAGGAGGAGGAGAAGGAGCAGGAGCTGGAGATGGAGCAGGAGTGGAGACGGAGCAGGAGAAGAAGGAGCAGGAGGAGGAGCAGGAGCAGGAGGAGGAGCAGCAGCAGGAGGAGGAGAAGGAGCAGGAGGAGGAGGAGCAGGAGGAGGAGAAGCCGCAGGAGGAGGAGAAGGAGCAGGAGGAGGAGGAGCAGGAGGAGAAGCAGGAGCAGGAGTGGAGAAGGAGCAGGAGAAGAAGGAGGAGCAGGAGGAGGAGTCGAAGAAGGAGAAGGAGAAGGAGCAGGAGGTGGAGAAGGCGCAAGATGAGGAGAAGGAGCAGGAGGAGGAAAAGGAGCAGGACATGGAGAAGGAGCAGGAGATGGACAAGGAGCAGGAGGTGGCGAAGGTGCAGGATTTTTTAGAGAAGGAGCAGGAGCTGGAGATGGAGCAGGAGTGGAGACGGAGCAGGAGAAGAAGAAGGTGCAGGAGGAGGAGCAGGAGCAGGAGTAGCAGCTGGAGGAGGAGAAGGAGCAGGAGGAGGAGGAGCAGGAGGAGGAGCAGGAGCAGGAGGAGGAGTAGCAGCAGGAGGAGGAGAAGGAGCAGGAGGAGGAGGAGCAGGAGGAGGAGCAGGAGCAGGAGTGGAGAAGGAGCAGGAGAAGAATCAGGAGCAGGAGGAGGAGTAGAAGAAGGAGGAGGAGAAGGAGCAGGAGGTGGAGAATGCGCAAGATGAGGAGAAGGAGCAGGAGGAGGAGAAGGATCAGGACATGGAGAAGGAGCAGGAGATGGAGAAGGAGCATGAGGTGGCGAAGGTGCAGGATTTTTTGAGAAGGAGCAGGAGGTGGAGAAGGAGCAGGCCGGAGAAAATGAGCAGAAGGAAGACAAGGAGCAGGAGTTGGAGAAGGAGCAGCAGGAGGAGAAGGAGGAGAAGATGGAGCAGCCGGAGGTAAATGAGCAGGAGTGGAGAAGGAGCAGGAGGTGGAGAAGGAGCAGGAGGTAGACAAGGAGCAGGAGATGGGCAAGGTGCAGGAGGTGGACAAGGAGCAGGAGTAGGAGCAGGTGGTGGAGAAGGAGCAGGAGGTGGAGATGGGGCAGGAGTGAAAAAGGAGCAGGTGAAGAAGAAGGAGCAGGAGGAGGAGCAGGAGCAGGAGTGGAGAAGGATCAGGAGAAGAATCAGGAGCAGGAGGAGGAGGAGAAGAAGGAGGAGGAGAAGGAGCAGGAGGTGGAGAATGCGCAAGATGAGGAGAAGGAGCAGGAGGAGGAGAAGGAGCAGGACATGGAGAAGGAGCAGGAGATGGAGAAGGAGCATGAGGTGGCGAAGGTGCAGGTTTTTTTAGAGAAGGAGCAGGAGGTGGAGAAGGAGCAGGACGGAGAAAAGGAGCAGAAGGAAGACAAAGAGCAGGAGTTGGAGAAGGAGCAGCAGTCGGAGGAGCAAGAGGAGGAGCAGGAGCAGGAGTGGAGAAGGAGCAGGAGATGGAGAAGGAGCATGAGGTGGCAAAGGTGCAGGATTTTTTAGAGAAGGAGCAGGAGGTGGAGAAGGATTAGGACGGAGAAAAGGAGCAGAAGCAAGACAAGGAGCAGGAGTTGGAGAAGGAGCAGCAGGAGGAGAAGGAGGAGAAGATGGAGCAGGAGGAGGTAAATGAGCAGGACTGGAGAAGGGGCAGGAGGTGGAGAAGGAGCAGGAGGGCAGGAAGGAGCAGGAGGGCGAGAATGAGCAGGAGGTGGACAAGGAGCAGGAGGTAGACAAGGAGCAGGAGATGGACAAGGTGCAGGAGGTGGACAAGGAGAAGGAGTAGGAGCAGGTGGTGGAGAAGGAGCAGGAGGTGGAGAAGGAGCAGGAGGGCAGGAAGGAGCAGGAGGGCGAGAATGAGCACGAGGTGAAAAAAGGTGCAGGAGGTGGACAAGGAGCAGGAGTAGGAGCAGGTCGTGTAGAAGGAGCAGGAGGTGGAGATGGGGCAGGAGTGAAAAAGGAGCAGGTGAAGAAGAAGGAGCAGGAGGAGGAGCAGGAGGAGGAGTAGGAGCAGGAGGAGGAGAAGGAGCAGGAGGTGGAGAAGGCGCAAGATGAGGAGAAGGAGCAGGAGGCGGAGAAGGAGCAAGAGGTGGAGAAGGAGCAGAAGGTGGAGATGGAGCAGGAGGGAGACAAGGAGCGGGATGTGGATCAGGAGCAGGAGGAGGAGAAGGAGGAGAAGAAGGAGCAGGAGGTGCTGAATGAGCAGGAGTGGAGAAGGATCAAGATGTGGAGAAGGAGCAGGAGGAGGTGAAGGAGCAGGAGGGCGAAAAGGAGCAGGAGGACGAGAAGGAGCAAGAGGGCGAGAAGGAGCACCACGTGGACAAGGAGCAGGAGGTGGACAAGGAGCAGGAGGTGGACAAGGATCAGGAGGTGGATATGGAGCAGGGGGTGGACAAGCAGCAGGAGGTGGACAAGGAGCAGGATGTGGACAAGGAGCAGGAGGTGGACAAGAAGCAGGAGTTGGAGAAGGAGCAGGAGGGGGAGGAGGAGCAGTAGGGTAAGAAGGAGCAGGAGGTGGAGAAGGAGCAGGAGGGGGAGGAGCAGTACGAGGAGGAGAAGGAGCAGGAGCTGCAGATGGAGTAAGAATTGAGAAGGAGCAGGAGGAGAAGTAGGAGCAGGCGGAGAAGAAATAGCAGGAGAAAGAGAAGGAGTAGGAGAAGGAGAAGGTGCAGGGGGTGGAGAAGGAGCAGGAGGAGGAGAAGGAGCAGGAGGAGGAGAAGGAGCAGGTGGAGGAGAAGGAGCAGGTGGAGGAGAAGGAGCAGGAGGTGGAGATGGAGCAGGAGGTGGAGAAGGAGCAGGAGGGAGACAAGGAGCGGGAAGTGGATAAGGAGCAGGAGATGGAGAAGGAGGTGAAGAAGGAGCAGGAGGTGGTGAATGAGCAGGAGTGGAGAAGGAGCAGTAGGTGACGAAGGAGCAGGAGGTGGAGAATGAGCAGGAGGGCGAGAAGTAGCAGGAGGACGAGAAGGAGCAGGAGAGCGAGAAGGAGCAGTAGGTGGAAAAGGAGCAAGAGGTGCACAAGGAGCAGGAGGTGGACAAGGATCAGGAGGTGGACACGGAGCAGGAGGTGGACAAGGAGCAGGAGGAGGAGAAGGAGGTGGAGGAGGAGAAGTCGGTGGAGAAGGAGCAGGAGGAGGAGAAGGAACCGGAGGTGGAGAAGTAGCAATAGGAGGAGAAGGAGGAGGTGAAGGTGGAGAAGAAGGAGCCCGAGGTGGTGAATGAGCAGAAGTGGAGAAGGAGCAGGATGTGGAGAAGGAGCAGGAGGTGGAGAAGGAGCAGGAGGGCGAGAAAGAGCAGGAGGGCGAGAATAAGCAGCAGGGCGAGAAGGAGCAGGAGGGCGAGAAGGAGCAGGAGGGCGAGAAGGAGCAGGAGGGCGAGAAGGAGCAGTTGGACGAGAAGGAGCAGGAGGTGGATATGGAGCAGGATGTGGACAAGGAGCAGGAGGTGGACAAGGAGCAGGAGGTGGATATGGAGCAGGAGGTGGACAAGGAGCAGGAGGTGGACAAGGAGCAGGAGGTGGACAAGGAGCAGGAGGTGGACAAGGAGCAGGAGGTGGACAAGGAGCAGGAGGTGGACAAGGAGCAGGAGGTGGACAAGGAGCAGGAGGTGGACACGGACCAGGAGGTTGATCTGGAGCAGGAGGTGGACAAGGAGCAGGAGGTGGACAAGGAGCAGAAGGTGGAGAAGGAGCAGGAGGTGGAGGAGGAGAAGGAGGAGGAGAAGGAGGTGGAGGATGAGAAGGAGGTGGAGAAGGAGCAGGAGGAGGAGAAGGAACAGCAGGTGGAGAAGAAGCAATAGGTGGGTAAGGAGCAGGAGGCGGAGAATGACCAGGAGGCGGAGTAGGAGAAGGAGTTGGAGCAGAAGCAGGAGGAGGAGCAGGAGCAGAAGGAGAAGAAGGAGCAGGAGGTGGAGAATTAGCAGGAGGTCGAGAAGGAGCAGAAGGAGGACAAGGAGCAAGAGGTGGAGAAGGAGCCGGAGGAGGAGAAGGAGCAGGAGGAGGAGAAGGTGCAGGAGGAGGAGAAGGAGCAGGAGGAGGAGAAGGAGCAGGAGTGGAGAAGGACCAGGGGAACAAGAAGGAGCAGGAAGAGGAGTCGGAGCAAGAGGTGGAGAAGGAGCAGGAGGTGGAGAAGGAGCAGGAGAGGGAGAAGGATCAAGAGGGGGAGAAGGAACAGGGCGAGCAGAAGAAGCAGGAGGAGGAGAAGGAACAGGAGGAGGAGAAGGAACAGGAGGAGGAGAAGGAACAGGAGGAGGAGAAGGAGCTGGTCGTGGAGTTGGAGCAGGAGGAAGAGCTTTAGCAGGAGATGGAGAAGGTTCAGGAAGAGGAGAAGGAGCAGGAGAAGATGAAGGAGCAGGCGGAGCAGGTAGAGAAGGAGCAGTTGGAGAAGGATGTGTAAGTGGAGAAGGAGCAGGGGAAGGAGGTGGAGAAGTTGCAGCAGGAGGAGAAGAAGCAGCAGGAGGAGAAGTAGCAGCAGGAGGAGAAGGAGCAGAAGCGGGAGAAGGAGCAGGAGGAGGAGGTTGAGCAGGAGGTGGAGAAGGAGCAGGAGGTGGAGAATGATGAGGAGGTGGACAGGGAGCAGGGGTGGAGAACAATAATTAGGAGGAGATTGAGCAGGAGGTGGGGAAGAAGCAGCAGCAGGAGGGTGAGCAACAGCAGGAGGGTGAGCTGGAAGAGCTGAAGGAGCAGGAGGAGGAGGAGAAGGAGCAGGAGGGGGAGAAGGAGCAATTGGAGGAGAAGGAGCAGGAGGGGGTGAAGGAGCAGGACGATGATAAGGAGTAGGAGGTGGAAAAGGAGCAGGAGGTGACGATGTAGCAGCAGGAGGAGAAGGAGTAGGAGTTGGAGAAGGAGCAGGAGTAGCAGGAGAAGCAGGAGCAGGAGGAGCAGGTGGAGAAGGAGCAGTTCGAGGAGGTTGAGCAGGAGTTGGGGAAGGAGCAGGAGAAGGATGTGGAGAAAGAGCAGGAGGAGGAGAAGGATCAGGAGGTGGAGAAGGCGCAAGATGAGGAGAATGAGCTGGAGGTGGACAAGGAGCAGGAGGTGACGATGTAGCAGGGGTTGAGAACAAGAAGGAGGAGGAGATTGAGAAGGAGGAGGAGATTGAGCAGGAGGTGGGGAAGGAGCAGCAGCAGGAGGGTCAGCAACAGAAGGTGGGTGAGCTGGAGGAGCTGAAGGAGCAGTAGGAGGAGGAGGAGAAGGAGCAGGAGGAGGAGTTTGAGCAGGAAGGGGAGAAGGAGCAGGAGGGGGACAAGGAGAAGGAGGGGGTCAAGGAGTAGGAGGTGAATATGTAGCAGGAGGAGGAGAAGGAGTAGGAGTTGGAGAATGAGCAGGAGCAGGAGGAGAAGAAGGAGCAGGAGGAGCAGGTGGAGAAGGAGCAGTTGGAGGAGGTTGAGTAGGAGGTGGAGAAAGAGCAGGAGGAGGGGAAGGATCAGGAGGTGGATTAGCAGCTGGATGTGGAGAAGGAATGACAGGACGAGGTTGAGCAGGTTGAGGCGAAGCAGTAGGAGGAGGTTGAGCAGGAGGAGAAGGAGCAGGAGGTGGAGAAGGAGCAGGAGGAGGTTGAGCAGGAGGTGGAGAAGGAGCAGGATGTGGAGAAGGAGCAGGAAGTGGAGAAGGAGCAGTAGGTGGATAAAGAGCAGGACGGCGAGAAGGAGCAGGAGGGCGAGAAGGAGCAGGAGGGCGAGAAGGAGCAGGAGGGCGGGAAGGAGCAGGAGGGTGAGAAGGAGCAGGAGGGCGAGAAGAAGCAGTAGGGCGAGAAGGAGCAGGAGTGCGAGAAGGAGCAGGAGGGCGAGGAGGAGCAGGAGGTGTACAAGGAGCAGGAGGTGGACAAGGAGCAGGAGGTGGACAAGGAGCAGGAGGTGGACAAGGATCAGGAGGTGGACAAGAATCAGGAGGTGGACAAGAATCAGGAGGTGGACACGGAGAAGGAGGTGGACACGGAGCAGGAGGTTGACAAGGAGCAGGAGGTGGAGGAGGAGAAGGAGGTGGAGAAGGAGCAGGAGGAGGAGAAGGAACAGGAGGTGCAGAATAAGCAATAGGTGGAGAAGGAGCAGGAGATGGAGAAGGAGCAGCAGGAGGAGAAAGAGCAGGGGGAGGAGAAGGAGCCGAAGGAGGAGAAGGAGCAGGAGGAGGAGAAGGAGCAGGAGTGGAGATGGAGCAGGAGTAGAATAAGGTGCAGTAACAGGAGTAGTAGTAGTAGGAGGAGAAGCAGCAGGAGGGGGAGTAGGAGAAGGAGTTGGTGAAGAAGCAGGAGGAGGAGCAGGAGCAGGAGGAGAAGAAGGAGCAGGAGGTGGAGAAGGAGCAGGAGGACGAAATGGAGCAGGGGGAGGAGAAGGAGCAGAAGGAGGAGAAGGAGCAGGAGAAGGAGAAGGAGCAGGAGTGGAGATGGAGCAGGAGAAGAATAAGGTGCTGGAAGAGCAGTAGTAGCAGCAGTAGGAGAAGGAGCAGGAGGTGGAGAAGGAGCAGGAGGTGGAGAATGAGCAGTAGGAGGAGAAGGAGCAGGTGGTGGAGAAGGAGTAGGGGGGCGGAGGTTCAGCAGAAGGAGGAGATGGAACAGGAGGAGCTTGAGCAGGAGGTGGACAAGGAGCAGGAGAAGGAGGTGGAGAATTTGCAGCAGGAGGAGAAGAAGCAGCTGGAGTAGAAGTAGCAGCAGGAGGAGAAGGAGCAGAAGCGGGAGAAGGAGCTGAAGCGGAAGAAGGAGCAGAAGCGGGAGTAGGAGCAGGAGCAGGGGAAGGAGAGTGAAGTGGAGAAAGAGCAGGAGGAGCAGGTTGAGCAGGAGGTGGAGAAGGAGCAGGAGGTGGAGAATGATGTGTAGGTGGGGAAGGAGCAGAGGTGGAGAACAAGAAGGAGGAAGAGATTGATCCGGGGGTGGGGAAGGAGCAGCAGCAGGAGGGTGAGCAACAGCAGGAGGGTGAGCTGGAGGAGCTGAAGGAGCAGGAGGAGGAGGAGGAGAAGCAGCAGGCGGAGGAGTTTGAGCAGGAGGGGGAGAAGGAGCAGGAGGAGGAGAAGGAGCAGGAGGGGGAGAAGGATCAGGAGGAGGAGAAGGAGCAGGAGGAGGAGGAGCAGGAGGAGAAGCAGGAGCAGGAGTGGAGAAGAAGGAGGAGAAGTAGGAGGAGGAGTAGAAGAAGGTGGAGGAGAAGGAGCAGGAGGTGGAGAATGCGCAAGATGAGGAGAAGGAGCAGGAGGAGGAGAAGGAGCAGGACATGGAGAAGGAGCAGGACAGGGAGAAGGAGCAGGAGATGGAGAAGGAGCATGAGGTGGCGAAGGTGCAGGATTTTTTAGAGAAGGAGCAGGAGGTGGAGAAGGAGCAGGACGGAGAAAAGGAGCAGAAGGAAGACAAGGAGCAGGAGTTGGAGAAGGAGCAGCAGGAGGAGAAGGAGGAGAAGATGGAGCAGGAGGAGGTAAATGAGCAGGAGTGGAGAAGGAGCAGGAGGTGGAGAAGGAGCAGGAGGGCAGGAAAGAGCAGGAGGGCAGGAAGGAGCAGGAGGGCGAGAATGAGCAGGAGGTGGACAAGGAGCAGGAGGTCGACAAGGAGCAGGAGATAGACAAGGTGCAGGAGGTGGACAAGGAGCAGGAGTAGGAGCAGGTGGTGGAGAAGGAGCAGGAGGTGGAGATGTGGCAGGAGTGGAAAAGGAGCAGGTGAAGAAGAAGGAGCAGGAGGAGGAGTAGGAGCAGGAGGAGGAGAAGGAGCAGGAGGTGGAGAAGGAGCAAGATGAGGAGAAGGAGCAGGAGGCGGAGAAGGAGCAAGAGGTGGAGAAGGAGCAAGAGGTGGAGAAGGAGCAGGAGGTGGAGACGGAGCAGGAGGGAGACAAGGAGCGGGATGTGGATAAGGAGCAGGAGGAGGAGAAGGAGGAGAAGAAGGAGCAGGAGGTGCTGAATGAGCAGGAGTGGAGAAGGAGCAGGATGTGGAGTAGGAGCAGGATGTGGTGAAGGAGCAGGAGTGCGAGAAGGAGCAGGAGGGCGAGAAGGAGCAGGAGGGCGAGAATAAGCAGGAGGACGGGAAGGAGCAAGAGGGCGACAATAAGCAGGAGGACGAGAAGGGCAATAGGAGGAGAAGGAGGAGGAGGCGGAGAACGACCAGGACGGGGAGTAGGAGAAGGAGCTGGAGAAGAAGCTTGAGGTGGAGCAGAAGCAGGAGGAGAAGAATGAGCAGGCGGAGGAGAAGGAGCAGGAGGAGGAGAAGGATCAGGAGTATAGAAGGCGCAAGGTGAGGAGAAGGAGCAGGAGGTGGAGAAGGAGCAGGATGTGGAGAAGGAGCAGGAGAAGGAGAAGGAGCAGGAAGTGGAGAAGGAGCAGTAGGTGGAGAAGGAGCAGGAGGTGGAGAAGGAAGAGGAGGGGGAAAAGGAGCAGGCGGAAGACAAGGAGCAGGAGTTGGAGAAGGAGCAGGAGGAGAAGGAACAGGGGGTGGTGAAGATACAACAAGTGGATAAGGAGCAGGAGGTGGAGAAGGAGCAGGAGTTGGAGAAGGAGCAGGAGATGAAGAAGGAGCAGGAGGTGGAGGATGAGCAGGAGGTGGAGAAGGGGCAGGAGGCGGAGAAGGAGCAAGAGGTGGAGAATGATCAGGAGGTTGGGAAGTAGCAGGAGGGACACAAGGAGCGGGAAGTGGATAAGGAGCAGGAGAAGGAGAAGGAGCCGGAGGTGGAGAAGGAGTAGGAGGTGGAGAAGGAGCAGGAGAAGGAGACGGAGCAGGAAGTGGAGAAGGAGCAGGAGGTGGAGAAGGAGCAGGAGAAGGAGTAGGAGCAGGAGGTGGAGAAGTAGCAGGAGGGCGAGACGAAGCAGGAAAGCGAGAAGAAGCAGGAGGGCGAGAAGGAGCAGGAGGGCGAGAAGGAGCAGGAGGTGGACAAGGAGCGGGAGGTGGACAAGGAGCAGGAGATGGAGAAGGGGCAGGAGGTGGAGAAGGAGCAAGATGTGGAGAAGCAGCCGGAGGTGGAGAAGGAGCAGGAGGGAGACAATGAGCGGGAAGTGGATAAGGAGCAGGAGGAGGTGAAGGAGGAGAGAAGGAGCAGGAGTTTGTGAATGAGCAGTAGTGGATAAGGAGCAGTAGGTGGAGAAGGAGCAGGAGGTGGACAAGGAGCAGGAGGTGCACAAGGAACAGGAGTTGGAGAAGGAGCAGGAGAGGGAGAAGGAGCAGGAGGTGGAGAAGGAGCAGGAGAAGGAGAAGGAGCAGGAGGTGGAGAAGTAGCAGGAGGGCGAGAAGGAGCAGGAGGGCGAGACGAAGCAGAAAGGCGAGAAGGAGCAGGAGGGCGAGAAGGAGCAGGAGGGCGAGAAGGAGCAGGAGGTGGACAAGGAGCGGGAGGTGGACAAGGAGCAGGAGGGAGACAAGAATCATGAGGTGGACACGGAGGAGGAGGTTGACAATGAGCAGGAGGTGGACAATGAGCAGCAGGTGGACAAGGAGCAGGAGGTGGACAAGGAGCAGGAGGAGGAGAAGGAGGTGGAGGAGGAGTTGGAGGTGGAGAAGTTACAGGAGGAGGAGAAGCAGCAGGAGGTGGACAAGGAGCAGGAGGTGGAGAAGGAGCAGGAGGTGGAGAAGGAGCAGGAGAACAAGAAGGAGCAGGAGGAGGAGTAGGAGCAGGAGGAGGAGAAGGAGCAGGAGGTGGAGAAGGCGCAAGATGAGGAGAAGCAGCAGGAGGTGGAGAAGGAGACGGCGATGGAGAAGAAGCAGGAGGTGGAGAAGGAGCAGGAGGTGGAGAAGGAGCAGGAGGAAGACTAGGAGCAAGTGGTGGAGAAGGAGCAAGAGGAGGAGAAGTAGGAGAAGAAGGAGCAGGAGGTGGTGAATGAGCAGTAGTGGATAAGGAGCAGGTGGTGGAGAAGGAGCAGGAGGGCGAGAAGGGGCAGGAGGTGGAAAGGAGCAGGAGGTGGACAAGGAGCAGCAGGTGGACAAGGAGCAGCAGGTGGACAAGGAGCAGGAGGCGGACAAGGAGCAGGAGGCGGACTGGGAGCATAAGGTGGACAAGGAGCAGGAGGTGGAGGAGGAGGGAGAGCAGGAGATGGAGCAGGAGCTGGAGATGGAGCAGGAATTGAGAAGGAGCAGGAGGAAAAGAAGGAGCCTGCGGAGAAGAAGGAGCAGGAGAGGGAGAAGGAGCAGCAGAAGGAGGAGCAGGAGGTGGAGAAAGCGCAAGATGAGGAGAAGCTGCAGGAGGTGGAGAAGGAGCAGGAGGTGGAGAAGGAGCAGAAGGTGGAGAAGGAGCAGGAGGTGGAGAAGGAGCAGGAGGTGGAGAAGAAGCAGGAGGTGGAGAAGGAGCAGGAGGTGTAGAAGGAGCAGGAGGTGGAGAATGAGCAGGAGGGAGACAAGGAGCAGGAGGTGGAGAAGGAGCAGGAGGAGCAGAAGGAGCAGGAGGAGGAGAAGGAGCAGGAGGAGGAGAAGGAGCGGTAGGTGGACAAGGAGCAGGAGATGGACAAGGAGCAGGAGGTGGACAAGGAGCAGGAGGTGGACAAGGAGCAGGAGGTGGACAAGGAGCAGGAGGTGGACAAGGAGCAGGAGGTGGACAAGGAGCAGGAGGTGGACAAGGAGCAGGAGGTGGACAAGGAGCAGGAGCTGGACAAGGAGCAGGAGGTGGACAAGGAGCAGGAGGAGGAGAAGGAGGTGGAAGAGGAGAAGGAGCTGGAGAAAGAGCAGGAGGGGGAGAAGGAGCAGGAGGGGGAGGAGGAGGACGTGCAGCAGATGGAGCAGGAGCTGGAGATGGAGCAGGAATTGAGAAGGAGCAGGAGGAAAGGAAGGAGCAGGCGGAGATGAAGGAGCAGGAGAAGGAGAAGCAGCAGGAGAAGGAGAAGGAGCCGGACGTGGAGCTGGCGCAAGATGAGGAGAAGGGGCAGGAGGTGGAGAAGGAGCAGGAGGTGGAGAAGGAGCAGGAGGTGGAGAAAGAGCAGGAGGTGGAGAAGGAGCAGGAGGTGGAGAAGGAGCAGGAGGTGGTGAAGGAGCAGGAGGTGGAGAAGGAGCAGGAGGTGGAGAAGGAGCAGGAGGTGGAGAAGGAGCAGGAGGTGGAGAAGGAGCAGGAGGTGGAGAAAGAGCAGGAGGTGGAGAAGGAGCAGGAGGTGCAGAAGGAGCAGGAGGTGGTGAAGGAGCAGGAGGTGGAGAAGGACCAGGAGGTGGAGAAGGAGCAGGAGGAGAAGGAGCAAGATGAGGAGAAGGGGCAGGTGGAGGAGGAGCAGCAGGTGGAGAAGGAGCAGGAGTTGGGCAAGGTGCAGGAGGAGGAGAAGGAGGTGGAGGAGGAGATCGAGGTGGAGAAGGAGCAGGATGAGTAGAAGGAACATGAGGTGGAGACAAATCAATAGGTCGAGAAGGAGCAGGAGGCGGAGAAGGACCAGAAGGAGGAGTAGGAGAAGGAGTTGGAGAGACGGAGCAGGAATTGAGAAGGAGCAGGAGGACAAGAAGGAGCAGGCGGAGAAGAAGGAGCAGGAGAAGGAGAGGAGCAGGAGAAGGAGTTGGAGCAGGAGGTGGAGAAGGCGCAAGATGAGGAAAAGGAGCAGGAGATGGAGAAGGAGCAGGAGGGAGACATGGAGCAGGAGGTGGAGAAGGAGCAGGAGGAGGAGAAGGAGTAGGATGAGGAGAAGGGGCAGGTGGAGGAGAAGGGGCAGGTGGAGGAGAAGGAGCAGGAGTTGGACAAGGTGCAGGAGGAGGAGAAGGAGGTGGAGGAGGAGATCGAGGTGGAGAAAGAGCAGGAGGAGGAGAAGGAACATGAGGTGGAGAAGAAGCAATAGGTCGAGAAGGAGCAGGAGGCGGAGAAGGACCAGAAGGAGGAGTAGGAGAAGGAGTTGGAGAAGAAGCAGGAGGCGGAGCAGGGACAGGAGGAGAAGAAGGAGCAGGAGGTGGAGAAGGAGCAGGAGGTGGAGAATGATGCGGAGGTGGGGAAGGAGCAGGGGTGGAGAACAAGAAGGAGGAGGAGATTGATCCGGGGGTGGGGAAGGAGCAGCAGCAGGAGGGTGAGCAACAGCAGGAGGGTGAGCTGGAGGAGCTGAAGGAGCAGGAGGAGGAGGAGTAGAAGGAGCAGGCGGGGGAGTTTGAGAAGGAGGGGGAGAAGGAGCAGGAGGAGGAGAAAGAGCAGGAGGGGGAGAAGGATCAGGAGGGGTAGAAGGAGCAGAAGGAGGAGAAGGGGCAGTCGGAGGAGATGGAGCAGGAGTGGAGAAGGAGCAGGACCTGGAGTTGGAGCAGGAGGAGGAGCTTTAGCAGGAGGTGTGGAAGGAGCTGGAAGAGGAGAAGGAGCAGGAGGTTGAGAAGGAGCAGTAGCAGGAAGAGAAGAAGGAGCAGGCGGAGCAGATGGAGAAGTAGCAGTTGGAGAAGGTTGTGGAGGTGGAGAAGGAGCAGGGGGTGGAGGTTGAGCAGGAGGAGGAGATGGAACAGGAGGAGGTTGAGTAGTAGGTGGAGAAGGAGCAGGAGAAGGAGGTGGATAAGTTGCAGCAGGAGGAGAAGAAGCAGCAGGAGTAGAAGTAGCAGCAGGAGGGGAAGGAGCAGAAGCAGAGGAGATTCACCAGGATGTTACCAGGGCTGGAGCGCTTCAGCTATGAAGAGAGACTGGGAAGATTGGGTTTGTTTTCCTTGGAGTAGAGGAGGCTGAGGGGGGACATGATTGAGGTGTACAAAATTATGAGGGGCACAGATAGGATGGATACTAAGGAGCTTTTTCCCTTCGTTGAGGGTTCTATAACAAGGGGACATAGATTCAAGGTAAAAGGCGGGAGGTTTAGAGGGGATTTTAGAAAGAACTTTTTCACCCAGAGGGTGGTTGGAGTCTGGAACTCACTGTCTGAAAGGGTTGTGGAGGCAGGAACGCTCACAACATTCAAGAAGCATTTGGATGAGCACTTGAAATGTCATAGCATACAAGGCTACGGAGCAAATGCTGGAATATGGGATGAGAGTAGACAGGGCTGATGGCCGGCGCGGACACGATGGGCCGAAGGGCCTCTATCCGTGCTGTATAACTCTATGACTCTATGACTCTAAGCGGGAAAAGGAGCAGAAGCGTCAGAAGGAGCAGAAGCGGGAGTAGGAGCAGGAGCGGGAGAAGGAGCATTAAGTGGAGAAGGAGCAGGAGGAGGAGGTTGAGCAGGAGGTGGGGAAGGAACAGCAGCAGGAGGGTGAGCAGGAGGGGGAGAAGGAGCAGGAGGGGGAGAATGATGAGGAGGTCGTGAAGGAGCAGGGTTGGAGAACAAGAAGGAGGAGGAGATTGAGCAGGAGGGGGAGAAGGAGCAGGAGGGGAAAAAGGAGCAGGAGGTGGAGTGGAACAGGAGGGGGAGGAGGAGGAGGAGGAGAAGGAGCAGGAGCTGGAGATGGAGCAGGAGTGGAGACGGAGCAGGAGAAGAAGGAGCAGGAGGAGGAGCAGGAACAGGAGGAGGAGCAGCAGCAGGAGGAGGAGAAGGAGCAGGAGGAGGAGGAGCAGGAGGAGAAGTAGCCGCAGGAGGAGGAGAAGGAGCAGGAGGAGGAGGAGCAGGAGGAGAAGCAGGAGCAGGAGTGGAGAAGGAGCAGGAGAAGAAGGAGGAGCAGGAGGAGGAGTCGAAGAAGGAGGAGGAGAAGGAGCAGGAGGTGGAGAAAGCGCAAGATGAGGAGAAGGAGCAGGAGGAGGAAAAGGAGCAGGACATGGAGAAGGAGCAGGAGATGGAGAAGGAGCAGGAGGTGGCGAAGGTGCAGGAATTTTAGAGAAGGAGCTGGAGATGGAGCAGGAGTGGAGACGGAGCAGGAGAAGAAGAAGGAGCAGGAGGAGGAGCAGGAGCAGGAGGAGGAGTAGCAGCTGGAGGAGGAGAAGGAGCAGGAGGAGGAGGAGCAGGAGGAGGAGCAGGAGCAGGAGGTGGAGTTGGAGCAGGAGTGGAGCAGGGGAAGAAGAAGGAGCAGGAGGTGGAGCAGGAGCAGGAGGAGGAGTAGCAGCAAGAGGAGGAGAAGGAGCAGGAGGAGGAGGAGCAGGAGGAGGAGCAGGAGCAGGAGTGGAGAAGGAGCAGGAGAAGAATCAGGAGCAGGAGGAGGAGTAGAAGAAGGAGGAGGAGAAGGAGCAGGAGGTGGAGAATGCGCAAGATGAGGAGAAGGAGCAGGAGGAGGAGAAGGATCAGGACATGGAGAAGGAGCAGGAGATGGAGAAGGAGCAGGAGGTGGAGAATGCGCAAGATGAGGAGAAGGAGCAGGAGGAGGAGAAGGAGCAGGACATGGAGAAGGAGCAGGACAGGGAGAAGGAGCAGGAGATGGAGAAGGAGCATGAGGTGGCGAAGGTGCAGGATTTTTTAGAGAAGGAGCAGGAGGTGGAGAAGGAGCAGGACGGAGAAAAGGAGCAGAAGGAAGACAAGGAGCAGGAGTTGGAGAAGGAGCAGCAGGAGGAGAAGGAGGAGAAGATGGAGCAGCCGGAGGTAAATGAGCAGGAGTGGAGAAGGAGCAGGAGGTGGAGAAGGAGCAGGAGGGCAGGAAGGAGCAGGAGGTCGAGAATGAGCAGGAGGTGGACAAGGAGCAGGAGGTAGACAAGGAGCAGGAGATGGACAAGGTGCAGGAGGTGGACAAGGAGCAGGAGTAGGAGCAGGTGGTGGAGAAGGAGCAGGAGGTGGAGATGGGGCAGGAGTGAAAAAGGAGCAGGTGAAGAAGAAGGAGCAGGAGGAGGAGCAGGAGCAGGAGTGGAGAAGGATCAGGAGAAGAATCAGGAGCAGGAGGACGAGTAGAAGAAGGAGGAGGAGAAGGAGCAGGAGGTGGAGAATGCGCAAGATGAGGAGAAGGAGCAGGAGGAGGAGAAGGAGCAGGACATGGAGAAGGAGCAGGAGATGGAGAAGGAGCATGAGGTGGCGAAGGTGCAGGATTTTTTAGAGAAGGAGCAGGAGGTGGAGAAGGAGCAGGACGGAGAAAAGGAGCAGAAGGAAGACAAAGAGCAGGAGTTGGAGAAGGAGCAGCAGTAGGAGGAGCAGGAGGACGAGCAGGAGCAGGAGTGGAGAAGGAGCTGGAGATGGAGAAGGAGCATGAGTTGGCGAAGGTGCAGGATTTTTTAGAGAAGGAGCAGGAGGTGGAGAAGGATTAGGACGGAGAAAAGGAGCAGAAGCAAGACAAGGAGCAGGAGTTGGAGAAGGAGCAGCAGGAGGAGAAGGAGGAGAAGATGGAGCAGGAGGAGGTAAATGAGCAGGAGTGGAGAAGGAGCAGGAGGTGGAGAAGGAGCAGGAGGGCAGGAAGGAGCAGGAGGGCGAGAATGAGCACGAGGTGGACAAGGTGCAGGAGGTGGACAAGGAGCAGGAGTAGGAGCAGGTGGTGGAGAAGGAGCAGGAAGTGGAGATGGGGCAGGAGTGAAAAAGGAGCAGGTGAAGAAGAAGGAGCAGGAGGAGGAGCAGGAGGAGGAGTAGGAGCAGGAGGAGGAGAAGGAGCAGGAGGTGGAGAAGGCGCAAGATGAGGAGAAGGAGCAGGAGGCGGAGAAGGAGCAAGAGGTGGAGAAGGAGCAGAAGGTGGAGATGGAGCAGGAGGGAGACAAGGAGCGGGGTGTGGATCAGGAGCAGGAGGAGGAGAAGGAGGAGAAGAAGGAGCAGGAGGTGCTGAATGAGCAGGAGTGGAGAAGGAGCAGGATGTGGAGAAGGAGCAGGAGGAGGTGAAGGAGCAGGAGGGCGAAAAGGAGCAGGAGGACGAGAAGGAGCAAGAGGGCGAGAAGGAGCACCACGTGGACAAGGAGCAGGAGGTGGACAAGGATCAGGAGGTGGACAAGGATCAGGAGGTGGATATGGAGCAGGGGGTGGACAAGCAGCAGGAGGTGGACAAGGAGCAGGATGTGGACAAGGAGCAGGAGGTGGACAAGAAGCAGGAGTTGGAGAAGGAGCAGGAGGGGGAGGAGGAGCAGTAGGGTAAGAAGGAGCAGGAGGTGGAGAAGGAGCAGGAGGTGGAGAAGGAGCAGGAGGGGGAGGAGCAGTACGAGGAGGAGAAGGAGCCGGAGCTGCAGATGGAGTAAGAATTGACAAGGAGCAGGAGGATCAGTAGGAGCAGGCGGAGAAGAAATAGCAGGAGAAAGAGAAGGAGTAGGAGAAGGAGAAGGTGCAGGGCGTGGAGAAGGAGCAGGAGGAGGAGAAGGTGCAGGAGGAGGAGAAGGAGCAGGTGGAGGAGAAGGAGCAGGTGGAGGAGAAGGAGCAGGAGGTGGAGATGGAGCAGGAGGTGGAGAAGGAGCAGGAGGGAGACAAGGAGCGGGAAGTGAATAAGGAGCAGGAGATGGAGAAGGAGGTGAAGAAGGAGCAGGAGGTGGTGAATGAGCAGGAGTGGAGAAGGAGCAGTAGGTGACGAAGGAGCAGGAGGTGGAGAATGAGCAGGAGGGCGAGAAGTAGCAGGAGGACGAGAAGGAGCAGGAGAGCGAGAAGGAGCAGTAGGTGGAAAAGGAGCAAGAGGTGCACAAGGAGCAGGAGGTGGACAAGGATCAGGAGGTGGACACGGAGCAGGAGGTGGACAAGGAACAGGAGGAGGAGAAGGAGGTGGAGGAGGAGAAGTCGGTGGAGAAGGAGCAGGAGGAGGAGAAGGAACCGGAGGTGGAGAAGTAGCAATAGGAGGAGAAGGAGGAGGAGAAGGTGGAGAAGAAGGAGCAGGAGGTGGTGAATGAGCAGGAGTGGAGAAGGAGCAGGATTTGGAGAAGGAGCAGGAGGTGGAGAAGGAGCAGGAGGGCGAGAAAGAGCAGGAGGGCGAGAAGGAGCAGGAGGGCGAGAAGGAGCAGGAGGGCGAGAAGGAGCAGGAGAGCGAGAAGGAGCAGTAGATGGAAAAGGAGCAAGAGGTGCACAAGGAGCAGGAGGTGGACAAGGATCAGGAGGTGGACACGGAGCAGGAGGTGGACAAGGAGCAGGAGGAGGAGAAGGAGGTGGAGGAGGAGAAGTCGGTGGAGAAGGAGCAGGAGGAGGAGAAGGAACCGGAGGTGGAGAAGTAGCAATAGGAGGAGAAGGAGGAGGAGAAGGTGGAGAAGAAGGAGCAGGAGGTGGTGAATGAACAGGAGTGGAGAAGGAGCAGGATGTGGAGAAGGAGCAGGAGGTGGAGAAGGAGCAGGAGGGCGAGAAAGAGCAGGAGGGCGAGAAGGAGCAGGAGGGCGAGAAGGAGCAGGAGGGCGAGAAGGAGCAGGAGGGCGAGAAGGAGCAGTTGGACGAGAAGGAGCAGGAGGTGGATATGGAGCAGGATGTGGACAAGGAGCAGGATGTGGACAAGGAGCAGGAGGTGGACAAGGAGCAGGAGGTGGATATGGAGCAGGAGGTGGACAAGGAGCAGGAGGTGGACAAGGAGCAGGAGGTGGACAAGGAGCAGGAGGTGGACAAGGAGCAGGAGGTGGACAAGGAGCAAGAGGTGGAGAAGGAGCCGGAGGAGGAGAAGGAGCAGGAGGAGGAGAAGGTGCAGGAGGAGGAGAAGGAGCAGGAGGAGGAGAAGGAGCAGGAGTGGAGAAGGACCAGGGGAACAAGAAGGAGCAGGAAGAGGAGTAGGAGCAAGAGGTGGAGAAGGAGCAGGAGGTGGAGAAGGAGCAGGAGGGGGAGAAGGATCAAGAGGGGGAGAAGGAACAGGGCGAGCAGAAGAAGCAGGAGGAGGAGAAGGAACAGGAGGAGGAGAAGGAACAGGAGGAGGAGAAGGAACAGGAGGAGGAGAAGGAGCTGGTCGTGGAGTTGGAGCAGGAGGAAGAGCTTTAGCAGGAGATGGAGAAGGTTCAGGAAGAGGAGAAGGAGCAGGAGAAGATGAAGGAGCAGGCGGAGCAGGTAGAGAAGGAGCAGTTGGAGAAGGATGTGTAAGTGGAGAAGGAGCAGGGGAAGGAGGTGGAGAAGTTGCAGCAGGAGGAGAAGAAGCAGCAGGAGGAGAAGTAGCAGCAGGAGGAGAAGGAGCAGAAGCGGGAGAAGGAGCAGGAGGAGGAGGTTGAGCAGGAGGTGGAGAAGGAGCAGGAGGTGGAGAATGATGAGGAGGTGGAGAGGGAGCAGGGGTGGAGAACAATAATTAGGAGGAGTTTGAGCAGGAGGTGGGGAAGAAGCAGCAGCAGGAGGGTGAGCAACAGCAGGAGGGTGAGCTGGAAGAGCTGAAGGAGCAGGAGGAGGAGGAGAAGGAGCAGGAGGGGGAGAAGGAGCAATTGGAGGAGAAGGAGCAGGAGGGGGTGAAGGAGCAGGACGATGATAAGGAGTAGGAGGTGGAAAAGGAGCAGGAGGTGACGATGTAGCAGCAGGAGGAGAAGGAGTAGGAGTTGGAGAAGGAGCAGGAGTAGCAGGAGAAGCAGGAGCAGGAGGAGCAGGTGGAGAAGGAGCAGTTCGAGGAGGTTGAGCAGGAGTTGGGGAAGGAGCAGGAGAAGGATGTGGAGAAAGAGCAGGAGGAGGAGAAGGATCAGGAGGTGGAGAAGGCGCAAGATGAGGAGAATGAGCTGGAGGTGGACAAGGAGCAGGAGGTGACGATGTAGCAGGAGGAGGAGAAGGAGTAGGAGTTGGTGAAGGAGCAGGAGCAGGAGGAGAAGAAGGAGCAGGAGGAGCAGGTGGAGAAGGAGCAGTTGGAGGAGTTTGAGCAGGAGGTGGAGAAGGATCAGGAGTAGGATGTGGAGAAAGAGCAGGAGGAGGAGAAGGATCAGGAGGTGGATTAGGAGCTGGATGTGGAGAAGGAATAAGAGGAGGAGGTTGAGCAGGATGAGGAGAAGCAGTCGGAGGAGGTTAAGCAGGAGGAGGAGAAGGAGCAGGAGGAGGTTGAGCAGGAGGTGGAGAAGGAGCAGGAGGTGGAGAGGGAGCAGGGGTTGAGAACAAGAAGGAGGAGGAGATTGAGAAGGAGGAGGAGATTGAGCAGGAGGTGGGGAAGGAGCAGCAGCAGGAGGGTCAGCAACAGGAGGTGGGTGAGCTGGAGGAGCTGAAGGAGCAGTAGGAGGAGGAGGAGAAGGAGCAGGAGGAGGAGTTTGAGCAGGAAGGGGAGAAGGAGCAGGAGGGGGACAAGGAGCAGGAGGGGGTCAAGGAGTAGGAGGTGAATATGTAGCAGGAGGAGGAGAAGGAGTAGGAGTTGGAGAATGAGCAGGAGCAGGAGGAGAAGAAGGAGCAGGAGGAGCAGGTGGAGAAGGAGCAGTTGGAGGAGGTTGAGTAGGAGGTGGAGAAAGAGCAGGAGGAGGGGAAGGATCAGGAGGTGGATTAGCAGCTGGATGTGGAGAAGGAATGACAGGACGAGGTTGAGCAGGTTGAGGCGAAGCAGTAGGAGGAGGTTGAGCAGGAGGAGGAGAAGGAGCAGGAGGTGGAGAAGGAGCAGTAGGAGGTTGAGCAGGAGGTGGAGAAGGAGCAGGAGGTGGAGAAGGAGCAGGAGGTGGAGAAGGAGCAGGAGGTGGAGAAAGAGCAGGAGGGCGAGAAGGAGCAGGAGGGCGAGAAGGAGCAGGAGAGCGAGAAGGAGCAGGAGGGCGAGAAGGAGCAGGAGGGTGAGAAGGAGCAGGAGGGCGAGAAGAAGCAGTAGGGCGAGAAGGAGCAGGAGGGCGAGAAGGAGCAGGAGAGCGAGAAGGAGCAGGAGGTGTACAAGGAGCAGGAAGTGGACAAGGAGCAGGAGGTGGACAAGGAGCAGGAGGTGGACAAGGAGCAGGAGGTGGACAAGAATCAGCAGGTGGACAAGAATCAGGAGGTGGACACGGAGAAGGAGGTGGACACGGAGAAGGAGGTGGACACGGAGCAGGAGGTTGACAAGGAGCAGGAGGTGGAGGAGGAGAAGGAGGTGGAGAAGGAGCAGGAGGAGGAGAAGGAACAGGAGGTGCAGAATAAGCAATAGGTGGAGAAGGAGCAGGAGATGGAGAAGGAGCAGCAGGAGGAGAAAGAGCAGGGGGAGGAGAAGGAGCCGAAGGAGGAGAAGGAGCAGGAGGAGGAGAAGGAGCAGGAGTGGAGATGGAGCAGGAGTAGAATAAGGTGCAGTAACAGGAGTAGTAGTAGTAGGAGGAGAAGCAGCAGTAGGGGGAGTAGGAGAAGGAGTTGGTGAAGAAGCAGGAGGAGGAGCAGGAGCAGGAGGAGAAGAAGGAGCAGGAGGTGGAGAAGGAGCAGGAGGACGAAATGGAGCAGGGGGAGGAGAAGGAGCAGAAGGAGGAGAAGGAGCAGGAGAAGGAGAAGGAGCAGGAGTGGAGATGGAGCAGGAGAAGAATAAGGTGCTGGAAGAGCAGTAGTAGCAGCAGTAGGAGAAGGAGCAGGAGGTGGAGAAGGAGCAGGAGGTGGAGAATGAGCAGTAGGAGGAGAAGGAGCAGGTGGTGGAGAAGGAGTAGGGGGGCGGAGGTTGAGCAGAAGGAGGAGATGGAACAGGAGGAGCTTGAGCAGGAGGTGGACCAGGAGCAGGAGAAGGAGGTGGAGAATTTGCAGCAGGAGGAGAAGAAGCAGCTGGAGTAGAAGTAGCAGCAGGAGGAGAAGGAGCAGAAGCGGGAGAAGGAGCTGAAGCGGAAGAAGGAACAGAAGCGGGAGTAGGAGCAGGAGCAGGGGAAGGAGAGTGAAGTGGAGAAAGAGCAGGAGGAGCAGGTTGAGCAGGAGGTGGAGAAGGAGCAGGAGGTGGAGAATGATGTGGAGTTGGGGAAGGAGCAGGGGTGGAGAACAAGAAGGAGGAGGAGATTGATCCGGGGGTGGGGAAGGAGCAGCAGCAGGAGGGTGAGCAACAGCAGGAGGGTGAGCTGGAGGAGCTGAAGGAGCAGGAGGAGGAGGAGGAGAAGGAGCAGGCGGGGGAGCTTGAGCAGGAGGGGGGAGAAGGAGCAGGAGGAGGAGAAAGAGCAGGAGGGGGAGAAGGACCAGGAGGAGGAGAAGGAGCAGGAGGAGGAGCAGCAGGAGGAGAAGCAGGAGCAGGAGTGGAGAAGAATGAGGAGAAGTAGGAGGAGGAGTAGAAGAAGGAGGAGGAGAAGGAGCAGGAGGTGGAGAATGCGCAAGATGAGGAGAAGGAGCAGGAGGAGGAGAAGGAGCAGGACATGGAGAAGGAGCAGGACAGGGAGAAGGAGCAGGAGATGGAGAAGGAGCATGAGGTGGCGAAGGTGCAGGATTTTTTAGAGAAGGAGCAGGAGGTGGAGAAGGAGCAGGACGGAGAAAAGGAGCAGAAGGAAGACAAGGAGCAGGAGTTGGAGAAGGAGCAGCAGGAGGAGAAGGAGGAGAAGATGGAGCAGGAGGAAGTAAATGAGCAGGAGTGGAGAAGGAGCAGGAGGTGGAGAAGGAGCAGGAGGGCAGGAAAGAGCAGGGGGCAGGAAGGAGCAGGAGGGCGAGAATGAGCAGGAGGTGGACAAGGAGCAGGAGGTAGACAAGGAGCAGGAGATAGACAAGTTGCAGGAGGTGGACAAGGAGCAGGAGTAGGAGTAGGTGGTGGAGAAGGAGCAGGAGGTGGAGATGTGGCAGGAGTGGAAAAGGAGCAGGTGAAGAAGAAGGAGCAGGAGGAGGAGTAGGAGCAGGAGGAGGAGAAGGAGCAGGAGGTGGAGAAGGAGCAAGATGAGGAGAAGGAGCAGGAGGCGGAGAAGGAGCAAGAGGTGGAGAAGGAGGAAGAGGTGGAGAAGGAGCAGGAGGTGGAGACGGAGCAGGAGGGAGACAAGGAGCGGGATGTGGATAAGGAGCAGGATGAGGAGAAGGAGGAGAAGAAGGAGCAGGAGGTGCTGAATGAGCAGGAGTGGAGAAGGAGTAGGATGTGGAGAAGGAGCAGGAGGTGGTGAAGGAGCAGGAGGGCGAGAAGGAGCAGGAGGGCGAGAAGGAGCAGGAGGGCGAGAATAAGCAGGAGGACGGGAAGGAGCAAGAGGGCAAGAATAAGCAGGAGGACGAGAAGGGCAATAGGAGGAGAAGGAGGAGGAGGCGGAGAACGACCAGGACGGGGAGTAGGAGAAGGAGCTGGAGAAGAAGCTTGAGGTGGAGCAGAAGCAGGAGGAGAAGAATGAGCAGGCGGAGGAGAAGGAGCAGGAGGAGGAGAAGGATCAGGAGTATAGAAGGCGCAAGGTGAGGAGAAGGAGCAGAAGGTGGAGAAGGAGCAGGATGTGGAGAAGGAGCAGGAGAAGGAGAAGGAGCAGGAAGTGGAGAAGGAGCAGTAGGTGGAGAAGGAGCAGGAGGTGGAGAAGGAGCAGGAGTTGGAGAAGGAGCAGGAGATGAAGAAGGAGCAGGAGGTGGAGGATGAGCAGGAGGTGGAGAAGGGGCAGGAGGCGGAGAAGGAGCAAAAGGTGGAGAATGATCAGGAGGTTGAGAAGTAGCAGGAGGGACACAAGGAGCGGGAAGTGGATAAGGAGCAGGAGAAGGAGACGGAGCAGGAAGTGGAGAAGGAGCAGGAGGTGGAGAAGTAGCAGGAGGGCGAGACGAAGCAGGAAGGCGAGAAGAAGCAGGAGGGCGAGAAGGAGCAGGAGGGCGAGAAGGAGCAGGAGGGCGAGAAGGAGCAGGAGGTGGACAAGGAGCGGGAGGTGGACAAGGAGCAGGAGGTGGACAAGGAGCAGGAGGTGGACAAGGAGCAGGAGGTGGACAAGGAGCAGGAGGTGGACAAGGAGCAGGAGGATGAGAAGGCGCAAGATGAGGAGAAGGGGCAGGAGGTGGAGAAGGGGCAGGAGGTGGAGAAGGGGCAGGAGATGGAGAAGGGGCAGGAGGTGGAGAAGGAGCAAGATGTGGAGAAGGAGCCGGAGGTGGAGAAGAAGCAGGAGGGAGACAATGAGCGGGAAGTGGATAAGGAGCAGGAGGAGGTGAAGGAGGAGAGAAGGAGCAGGAGTTTGTGAATGAGCAGTAGTGGAGAAGGAGCAGGAGGTGGACAAGGAGCAGGAGGTGCACAAGGAACAGGAGTTGGAGAAGGAGCAGGAGAAGGAGAAGGAGCAGGAGGTGGAGAAGGAGCAGGAGAAGGAGAAGGAGCAGGAGGTGGAGAAGTAGCAGGAGGGCGAGAAGGAGCAGGAGGGCGAGACGAAGGAGTAGGAGCAGGAGGAGGAGAAGGAGCAGGAGGTGGAGAAGGAGCAAGATGAGGAGAAGGAGCAGGAGGCGGAGAAGGAGCAAGAGGTGGAGAAGGAGCAAGAGGTGGAGAAGGAGCAGGAGGTGGAGACGGAGCAGGAAGGAGACAAGGAGCGGGATGTGGATAAGGAGCAGGAGGAGGAGAAGGAGGAGAAGAAGGAGCAGGAGGTGCTGAATGAGCAGGAGTGGAGAAGGAGCAGGATGTGGAGAAGGAGCAGGAGGTGGTGAAGGAGCAGGAGGGCGAGAAGGAGCAGGAGGGCGAGAAGGAGCAGGAGGGCGAGAAGGAGCAGGAGGGCGAGAATAAGCAGGAGGACGGGAAGGAGCAAGAGGGCGAGAATAAGCAGGAGGACGAGAAGGGCAATAGGAGGAGAAGGAGGAGGAGGCGGAGAACGACCAGGACGGGGAGCAGGAGAAGGAGCTGGAGAAGAAGCTTGAGGTGGAGCAGAAGCAGGAGGAGAAGAATGAGCAGGCGGAGGAGAAGGAGCAGGAGGAGGAGAAGGATCAGGAGTATAGAAGGCGCAAGGTGAGGAGAAGGAGCAGGAGGTGGAGAAGGAGCAGGATGTGGAGAAGGAGCAGGAGAAGGAGAAGGAGCAGGAAGTGGAGAAGGAGCAGTAGGTGGAGAAGGAGCAGGAGGTGGAGAAGGAAGAGGAGTGGGAAAAGGAGCAGGCGGAAGACAAGGAGCAGGAGTTGGAGAAGGAGCAGGAGGAGAAGGAACAGGGGGTGGTGAAGATCCAACAGGTGGATAAGGAGCAGGAGGTGGAGAAGGAGCAGGAGTTGGAGAAGGAGCAGGAGATGAAGAAGGAGCAGGAGGTGGAGGATGAGCAGGAGGTGGAGAAGGGGCAGGAGGCGGAGAAGGAGCAAAAGGTGGAGAATGATCAGGAGGTTGAGAAGTAGCAGGAGGGACACAAGGAGCGGGAAGTGGATAATGAGCAGGAGAAGGAGAAGGAGCCGGAGGTGGAGAAGGAGTAGGAGGTGGAGAGGGAGCAGGAGAAGGAGACGGAGCAGGAAGTGGAGAAGGAGCAGGAGGTGGAGAAGTAGCAGGAGGGCGAGACGAAGCAGGAAGGCGAGAAGAAGCAGGAGGGCAAGAAGGAGCAGGAGGGCGAGAAGGAGCAGGAGGTGGACAAGGAGCGGGAGGTGGACAAGGAGCAGGAGGTGGACAAGGAGCAGGAGGTGGACAAGGAGCAGGAGGTGGACAAGGAGCAGGAGGTGGACAAGGAGCAGGAGGTGGACAAGGAGCAGGAGGATGAGAAGGCGCAAGATGAGGAGAAGGAGCAGGAGGTGGAGAAGGAGCAGGAGGTGGAGAAGGGGCAGGAGATGGAGAAGGGGCAGGAGATGAAGAAGGAGCAGGAGGTGGAGGATGAGCAGGAGGTGGAGAAGGGGCAGGAGGCGGAGAAGGAGCAAAAGGTGGAGAATGATCAGGAGGTTGAGAAGTAGCAGGAGGGACACAAGGAGCGGGAAGTGGATAAGGAGCAGGAGAAGGAGACGGAGCAGGAAGTGGAGAAGGAGCAGGAGGTGGAGAAGTAGCAGGAGGGCGAGACGAAGCAGGAAGGCGAGAAGAAGCAGGAGGGCGAGAAGGAGCAGGAGGGCGAGAAGGAGCAGGAGGGCGAGAAGGAGCAGGAGGTGGACAAGGAGCGGGAGGTGGACAAGGAGCAGGAGGTGGACAAGGAGCAGGAGGTGGACAAGGAGCAGGAGGTGGACAAGGAGCAGGAGGTGGACAAGGAGCAGGAGGATGAGAAGGCGCAAGATGAGGAGAAGGGGCAGGAGGTGGAGAAGGGGCAGGAGGTGGAGAAGGGGCAGGAGATGGAGAAGGGGCAGGAGGTGGAGAAGGAGCAAGATGTGGAGAAGGAGCCGGAGGTGGAGAAGAAGCAGGAGGGAGACAATGAGCGGGAAGTGGATAAGGAGCAGGAGGAGATGAAGGAGGAGAGAAGGAGCAGGAGTTTGTGAATGAGCAGTAGTGGAGAAGGAGCAGGAGGTGGACAAGGAGCAGGAGGTGCACAAGGAACAGGAGTTGGAGAAGGAGCAGGAGAAGGAGAAGGAGCAGGAGGTGGAGAAGGAGCAGGAGAAGGAGAAGGAGCAGGAGGTGGAGAAGTAGCAGGAGGGCGAGAAGGAGCAGGAGGGCGAGACGAAGGAGTAGGAGCAGGAGGAGGAGAAGGAGCAGGAGGTGGAGAAGGAGCAAGATGAGGAGAAGGAGCAGGAGGCGGAGAAGGAGCAAGAGGTGGAGAAGGAGCAAGAGGTGGAGAAGGAGCAGGAGGTGGAGACGGAGCAGGAAGGAGACAAGGAGCGGGATGTGGATAAGGAGCAGGAGGAGGAGAAGGAGGAGAAGAAGGAGCAGGAGGTGCTGAATGAGCAGGAGTGGAGAAGGAGCAGGATGTGGAGAAGGAGCAGGAGGTGGTGAAGGAGCAGGAGGGCGAGAAGGAGCAGGAGGGCGAGAAGGAGCAGGAGGGCGAGAAGGAGCAGGAGGGCGAGAATAAGCAGGAGGACGGGAAGGAGCAAGAGGGCGAGAATAAGCAGGAGGACGAGAAGGGCAATAGGAGGAGAAGGAGGAGGAGGCGGAGAACGACCAGGACGGGGAGCAGGAGAAGGAGCTGGAGAAGAAGCTTGAGGTGGAGCAGAAGCAGGAGGAGAAGAATGAGCAGGCGGAGGAGAAGGAGCAGGAGGAGGAGAAGGATCAGGAGTATAGAAGGCGCAAGGTGAGGAGAAGGAGCAGGAGGTGGAGAAGGAGCAGGATGTGGAGAAGGAGCAGGAGAAGGAGAAGGAGCAGGAAGTGGAGAAGGAGCAGTAGGTGGAGAAGGAGCAGGAGGTGGAGAAGGAAGAGGAGTGGGAAAAGGAGCAGGCGGAAGACAAGGAGCAGGAGTTGGAGAAGGAGCAGGAGGAGAAGGAACAGGGGGTGGTGAAGATCCAACAGGTGGATAAGGAGCAGGAGGTGGAGAAGGAGCAGGAGTTGGAGAAGGAGCAGGAGATGAAGAAGGAGCAGGAGGTGGAGGATGAGCAGGAGGTGGAGAAGGGGCAGGAGGCGGAGAAGGAGCAAAAGGTGGAGAATGATCAGGAGGTTGAGAAGTAGCAGGAGGGACACAAGGAGCGGGAAGTGGATAATGAGCAGGAGAAGGAGAAGGAGCCGGAGGTGGAGAAGGAGTAGGAGGTGGAGAGGGAGCAGGAGAAGGAGACGGAGCAGGAAGTGGAGAAGGAGCAGGAGGTGGAGAAGTAGCAGGAGGGCGAGACGAAGCAGGAAGGCGAGAAGAAGCAGGAGGGCAAGAAGGAGCAGGAGGGCGAGAAGGAGCAGGAGGTGGACAAGGAGCGGGAGGTGGACAAGGAGCAGGAGGTGGACAAGGAGCAGGAGGTGGACAAGGAGCAGGAGGTGGACAAGGAGCAGGAGGTGGACAAGGAGCAGGAGGTGGACAAGGAGCAGGAGGATGAGAAGGCGCAAGATGAGGAGAAGGAGCAGGAGGTGGAGAAGGAGCAGGAGGTGGAGAAGGGGCAGGAGATGGAGAAGGGGCAGGAGGTGGAGAAGGAGCAAGATGTGGAGAAGGAGCAGGAGGTGGAGGATGAGCAGGAGGTGGAGAAGGGGCAGGAGGCGGAGAAGGAGCAAAAGGTGGAGAATGATCATGAGGTTGAGAAGTAGCAGGAGGGACAGAAGGAGCGGGAAGTGGATAAGGAGCAGGAGAAGGAGAAGGAGCCGGAGGTGGAGAAGGAGTAGGAGGTGGAGAGGGAGCAGGAGAAGGAGACGGAGCAGGAAGTGGAGAAGGAGCAGGAGGTGGAGAAGTAGCAGGAGGGCGAGACGAAGCAGGAAGGCGAGAAGAAGCAGGAGGGCAAGAAGGAGCTGGAGGGCGAGAAGGAGCAGGAGGTGGACAAGGAGCGGGAGGTGGACAAGGAGCAGGAGGTGGACAAGGAGCAGGAGGTGGACAAGGAGCAGGAGGTGGACAAGGAGCAGGAGGATGAGAAGGCGCAAGATGAGGAGAAGGAGCAGGAGGTGGAGAAGGAGCAGGAGGTGGAGAAGGGGCAGGAGATGGAGAAGGGGCAGGAGGTGGAGAAGGAGCAAGATGTGGAGAAGGAGCCGGAGGTGGAGAAGGAGCAGGAGGGAGACAATGAGCGGGAAGTGGATAAGGAGCAGGAGGAGGTGAAGGAGGAGAGAAGGAGCAGGGGTTTGTGAATGAGCAGTAGTGGATAAGGAGCAGTAGGTGGAGAAGGAGCAGGAGGTGGACAAGGAGCAGGAGGTGCACAAGGAACAGGAGTTGGAGAAGGAGCAGGAGAAGGAGAAGGAGCAGGAGGTGGAGAAGGAGCAGGAGAAGGAGAAGGAGCAGGAGGTGGAGAAGTAGCAGGAGGGCGAGAAGGAGCAGGAGGGCGAGACGAAGCAGGAAGGCGAGAAGGAGCAGGAGGGCGAGAAGGAGCAGGAGGGCGAGAAGGAGCAGGAGGTGGACAAGGAGCGGGAGGTGGACAAGGAGCAGGAGGGAGACAAGAATCATGAGGTGGACACGGAGGAGGAGGTTGACAATGAGCAGGAGGTGGACAATGAGCAGCAGGTGGACAAGGAGCAGGAGGTGGACAAGGAGCAGGAGGAGGAGAAGGAGGTGGAGGAGGAGTTGGAGGTGGAGAAGTTACAGGAGGAGGAGAAGGAGCAGGAGAACAAGAAGGAGCAGGAGGTTGAGAAGGAGCAGGAGGTGGAGAAGGAGCAGGAGAACAAGAAGGAGCAGGAGGAGGAGTAGGAGCAGGAGGAGGAGAAGGAGCAGGAGGTGGAGAAGGCGCTGGAGAAGAAGCAGGAGGTGGAGAAGGAGCAGGAGGTGGAGACGGAGCAGGAGGAAGACTAGGAGCAAGTGGTGGAGAAGGAGCAAGAGGAGGAGAAGTAGGAGAAGAAGGAGCAGGAGGTGGTGAATGAGCAGTAGTGGATAAGGAGCAGGAGGTGGAGAAGGAGCAGGAGGGCGAGAAGGGGCAGGAGGTGGAAAGGAGCAGGAGGTGGACAAGGAGCAGCAGGTGGACAAGGAGCAGCAGGTGGACAAGGAGCAGGAGGCGGACAAGGAGCAGGAGGCGGACTGGGAGCATGAGGTGGACAAGGAGCAGGAGGTGGAGTAGGAGGGAGAGCAGGAGATGGAGCAGAAGCTGGAGATGGAGCAGGAATTGAGAAGGAGCAGGAGGAAAAGAAGGAGCCTGCGGAGAAGAAGGAGCAGGAGAGGGAGAAGGAGCAGCAGAAGGAGAAGGAGCAGGAGGTGGAGAAGGCGCAAGATGAGGAGAAGAGGCAGGATGTGGAGAAGCTGCAGGAGGTGGAGAAGGAGCAGGAGGTGGAGAAGGAGCAGGAGGTGGAGAAGGAGCAGGAGGTGGAGAAGGAGCAGGAGGTGGAGAAGAAGCAGGAGGTGGAGAAGGAGCAGGAGGTGTAGAAGGAGCAGGAGGTGGAGAAGGAGCAGGAGGGAGACAAGGAGCAGGAGGTGGAGAAGGAGCAGGAGGAGCAGAAGGAGCAGGAGGATGAGAAGGAGCAGGAGGAGGAGAAGGAGCAGGAGGTGGACAAGGAGCAGGATGTGGACAAGGAGCAGGAGGTGGACAAGGAGCAGGAGGTGGACAAGGAGCAGGAGGTGGACAAGGAGCAGGAGGTGGACAAGGAGCAGGAGGTGGACAAGGAGCAGGAGGAGGAGAAGGAGGTGGAAGAGGAGAAGGAGCTGGAGAAAGAGCAGGAGGGGGAGAAGGAGCAGGAGGGGGAGGAGGAGGACGTGCAGCAGATGGAGCAGGAGCTGGAGATGGAGCATGAGGAGGAGAATGAGCCGGACGTGGGGAAGTAGTAGGAGGAGGAGAAGGAGGAGGAGGAAGACAAGGAGCAAGTGGTGGAGAAGGAGCAAGAGGAGGAGAAGTAGGAGAAGAAGGAGCAGGAGGTGGTGAATGAGCAGTAGTGGATAAGGAGCAGGAGGTGGAGAAGGAGCAGGAGGGCGAGAAGGGGCAGGAGGTGGAAAGGAGCAGGATGTGGACAAGGAGCAGCAGGTGGACAAGGAGCAGCATGTGGACAAGGAGCAGGAGGCAGACAAGGAGCAGGAGGCGGAGGAGGAGGGAGAGCAGGAGATGGAGCAGGAGCTGGAGATGGAGCAGGAATTGAGAAGGAGCAGGAGGAAAAGAAGGAGCCTGCGGAGAAGAAGGAGCAGGAGAGGGAGAAGGAGCAGCAGAAGGAGGAGCAGGAGGTGGAGAAGGCGCAATATGAGGAGAAGAGGCAGGATGTGGAGAAGCTGCAGGAGGTGGAGAAGGAGCAGGAGGTGGAGAAGGAGCAGGAGGTGGAGAAGGAGCAGGAGGTGGAGAAAGAGCAGGAGGTGGAGAAGAAGCAGGAGGTGGAGAAGGAGCAGGAGGTGGAGAAGGAGCATGAGGTGGAGAAGGAGCAGGAGGTGGAGAAGGAGCAGGAGGTGGAGAAGAAGCAAGAGGTGGTGAAGGAGCAGGAGGTGGAGAAGGAGCAGGAGGTGGAGAAGGAGCAGGAGGGAGACAAGGAGCAGGAGGTGGAGAAGGAGCAGGAGGAGGAGAAGGAGCAGGAGGAGGAGAAGGAGCAGGAGGAGGAGAAGGAGCAGGAGGTGGACAAGGAGCAGGAGGTGGACAAGGAGCAGGAGGTGGACAAGGAGCAGGATGTGGACAAGGAGCAGGAGGTGGACAAGGAGCAGGAGGTGGACAAGGAGCAGGAGGTGGACAAGGAGCAGGAGGTGGACAAGGAGCAGGAGGAGGAGAAGGAGGTGGAAGAGGAGAAGGAGCTGGAGAAAGAGCAGGAGGGGGAGAAGGAGCAGGAGGGGGAGGAGGAGGACGTGCAGCAGATGGAGCAGGAGCTTGAGATGGAGCAGGAATTGAGAAGGAGCAGGAGGAAAGGAAGGAGCAGGAGGAGATGAAGGAGCAGGAGAAGGAGAAGCAGCAAGAGAAGGAGAAGGAGCCGGACGTGGAGCTGGCGCAAGATGAGGAGAAGGGGCAGGAGGTGGAGAAGGAACAGGAGGTGGAGAAGGAGCAGGAGGTGGAGAAAGAGCAGGAGGTGGAGAAGGAGCATTAGGTGGAGAATGAGCAGGAGGTGGAGAAGGAGCAGGAGGTGGGGAAGGAGCAGGAGGTGGAGAAGAAGCAGGAGGAGAAGGAGCAAGATGAGGAGAAGGGGCAGCTGGAGGAGGAGCAGGAGGTGGAGAAGGAGCAGGAGTTGGCCAAGGTGCAGGAGGAGGAGAAGGAGGTGGAGGAGGAGATCGAGGTGGAGAAGGAGCAGGATGAGGAGAAGGAACATGAGGTGGGGAAAAAGCAATAGGTCGAGAAGGAGCAGGAGGCGGAGAAGGACCAGAAGGAGGAGTAGGAGAAGGAGTTGGAGAGACGGAGCAGGAATTGAGAAGGAGCAGGAGGAAAAGAAGGAGCAGGTGGAGAAGAAGGAGCAGGTGAAGGAGAGGAGCAGGAGAAGGAGATGGAGCAGGAGGTGGAGAAGGCGCAAGATGAGGAGAAGGAGCAGGAGATGGAGAAGGAGCAGGAGGGAGACATGGAGCAGGAGGTGGAGAAGGAGCAGGAGGAGGAGAAGGAGCAGAAGTTGGACAAGGTGCAGGAGGAGGAGAAGGAGGTGGAGGAGGAGATTGAGGTGGAGAAGGAGCAGGAGGAGGAGAAGGAACATGAGGTGGAGAAGAAGCAATAGGTCGAGAAGGAGCAGGAGGCGGAGAAGGACCAGAAGGAGGAGTAGGAGAAGGAGTTGGAGAAGAAGCAGGAGGCGGAGGAGGAGCGGGATGAGAAGAAGGAGGAGGAGGTGGAGATGGAGAATGAGGAGGAGAATGAGCCGGAGGTGGGGAAGTAGTAGGAGGAGGAGCAGGGACAGGAGGAGAAGAAGGAGCAGGAGGTGGAGAAGGAGCAGGTGGTCGAGAAGGAGCAGGAGGAGGAGAAGGAGCAGGAGGAGGAGAAGGAGCAGGAGGAGGAGAAGGAGCAAGTGGTGGAGAAGGAGCAAGAGGAGGAGAAGGAGGAGAAGAAGGGGCAGGAGGTGGTGAATGAGCAGTAGTGGATAAGGAGCAGGAGGTGGAGAAGGAGCAGGCGGGCGAGAAGGGGCAGGAGGTGGAAAGGAGCAGGAGGTGGACAAGGAGCAGCAGGTGGACAAGGAGCAGCATGTGGACAAGGAGCAGGAGGCGGACAAGGAGCAGGAGGCGGACTGGGAGCATGAGGTGGACAAGGAGCAGGAGGTGGAGGAGGAGGGAGAGCAGGAGATGGAGCAGGAGCTGGAGATGGAGCAGGAATTGAGAAGGAGCAGGAGGAAAAGAAGGAGCCTGCGGAGAAGAAGGAGCAGGAGAGGGAGAAGGAGCAGCAGAAGGAGGAGCAGGAGGTGGAGAAGGCGCAAGATGAGGAGAAGAGGCAGGATGTGGAGAAGCTGCAGGAGGTGGAGAAGGAGCAGGAGGTGGAGAAGGAGCAGGAGGTGGAGAAGGAGCAGGAGGTGGAGAAGGAGCAGGAGGTGGAGAAGGAGCAGGAGGTGGAGAAGAAGCAGGAGGTGGAGAAGGAGCAGGAGGTGTAGAAGGAGCAGGAGGTGGAGAAGGAGGAGGAGGGAGACAAGGAGCAGGAGGTGGAGAAGGAGCAGCAGGAGGAGAAGGAGCAGGAGGAGGAGAAGGAGCAGGAGGAGGAGAAGGAGCAGGAGGTGGAGAAGGAGCAGGAGGTGGACAAGGAGCAGGAGGTGGACAAGGAGCAGGAGGTGGACAAGGAGCAGGAGGTGGACAAGGAGCAGGAGGTGGACAAGGAGCAGGAGGTGGACAAGGAGCAGGAGGTGGACAAGGAGCAGGAGGTGGACAAGGAGCAGGAGGTGGACAAGGAGCAGGAGGTGGACAAGGAGCAGGTGGAGGAGAAGGAGGTGGAAGAGGAGAAGGAGCTGGAGAAAGAGCAGGAGGGGGAGAAGGAGCATGAGGGGGAGGAGGAGGACGTGCAGCAGATGGAGCAGGAGCTGGAGATGGAGCAGGAATTGAGAAGGAGCAGGAGGAAAGGAAGGAGCAGGCGGAGATGAAGGAGCAGGAGAAGGAGAAGGAGCCGGACGTGGAGCTGGCGCAAGATGAGGAGAAGGGGCAGGAGGTGGAGAAGGAGCAGGAGGTGGAGAAGGAGCAGGAGGTGGAGAAAGAGCAGGAGGTGGAGAAGGAGCAGGAGGTGGAGAAGGAGCAGGAGGTGGAGAAGGAGCAGGAGGTGGAGAAGGAGCAGGAGGTGGAGAAGGAGCAGGAGCTGGAGAAGGACCAGGAGGTGGAGAAGGAGCAGGAGGAGAAGGAGCAAGATGAGGAGAAGGGGCAGGTGGAGGAGGAGCAGGAGGTGGAGAAGGAGCAGGAGTTGGGCAAGGTGCAGGAGGAGGAGAAGGAGGTGGAGGAGGAGATCGAGGTGGAGAAGGAGCAGGATGAGGAGAAGGAACATGAGGTGGAGACAAATCAATAGGTCGAGAAGGAGCAGGAGGCGGATAAGTACCAGAAGGAGGAGTAGGAGAAGGAGTTGGAGAGACGGAGCAGGAATTGAGAAGGAGCAGGAGGAAAAGAAGGAGCAGGTGGAGAAGAAGGAGCAGGAGAAGGAGAGGAGCAGGAGAAGGAGTTGGAGCAGGAGGTGGAGAAGGCGCAAGATGAGGAGAAGGAGCAGGAGATGGAGAAGGAGCAGGAGGGAGACATGGGGCAGGAGGTGGAGAAGGAGCAGGAGGAGGAGAAGGAGTAGGATGAGGAGAAGGGGCAGGTGGAGGAGAAGGAGCAGGTGGTGGAGAAGGAGCAGGAGTTGGACAAGGTGCAGGAGGAGGAGAAGGAGGTGGAGGAGGAGATCGAGGTGGAGAAGGAGCAGGAGGAGGAGAAGGAACATGAGGTGGAGAAGAAGCAATAGGTCGAGAAGGAGCAGGAGGCGGAGAAGGACCAGAAGTAGGAGTAGGAGAAGGAGTTGGAGAAGAAGCAGGAGGCGGAGGAGGAGCAGGATGAGAAGAAGGAGGAGGAGGTGGAGATGGAGCATGAGGAGGAGAATGAGCCGGAGGTGGGGAAGTAGTAGGAGGAGGAGCAGGGACAGGAGGAGAAGAAGGAGCAGGAGGTGGAGAAGGAGCAGGTGGTCGAGAAGGAGCAGGAGGTGGAGAAGGAGCAGGAGGTGGAGAAGGAGCAGGAGGAAGACAAGGAGCAAGTGGTGGAGAAGGAGCAAGAGGAGGAGAAGGAGGAGAAGAAGGAGCACGAGGTGGTGAATGAGCAGGAGTGGACAGGGAGCAGGAGCTGGAGAAGGAGCAGGAGGGCAGGAAGGAGCAGGAGGGCGAGAAGGGGCAGGAGGTGGAAAGGAGCAGGAGGTGGACAAACAGCAGGAGGTGGACAAGGAGCAGGAGGTGGACAAGGAGCAGGAGGTGGACAAGGAGCAGGAGGTGGACAAGGAGCAGCAGGTGGACAAGGAGCAACAGGTGGACAAGGAGCAGGAGGCGGACTGGGAGCATGAGGTGGACAAGGAGCAAGAGGTGGAGGAGGAGGGAGAGCAGGAGATGGAGCAGGAGCTGGAGATGGAGCAGGAATTGAGAAGGAGCAGGAGGAAAAGAAGGAGCCTGCGGAGAAGAAGGAGCAGGAGAGGGAGAAGGAGCAGCAGAAGGAGAAGGAGCAGGAGTTGGAGAAGGCGCAAGATGAGGAGAAGAGAAAGGATGTGGAGAAGCTGCAGGAGGTGGAGAAGGAGCAGGAGGTGGAGAAGGAGCAGGAGGTGGAGAAGGAGCAGGAGGTGGAGAAGGAGCAGGTGGTGGAGAAGAAGCAGGAGGTGGAGAAGGAGCAGGAGAAGGAGAAGGAGCAGGAGGTGGAGAAGGAGCAGGAGGGAGACAAGGAGCAGGAGGTGGAGAAGGAGCAGGAGGAGGAGAAGGAGCAGGAGGAGGAGAAGGAGCAGGAGGAGGAGAAGGAGCAGGAGGTGGACAAGGAGCAGGGGGTGGACAAGGAGCAGGAGGTGGACAAGGAGCAGGAGGTGGACAAGGAGCAGGAGGTGGACAAGGAGCAGGAGGTGGACAAGGAGCAGGAGGTGGACAAGGAGCAGGAGGTGGACAAGGAGCAGGAGGAGGAGAAGGAGGTGGAAGAGCAGAAGGAGCTGGAGAAAGAGCAGGAGGGGGAGAAGGAGCAGGAGGGGGAGGAGGAGCAGGAGTTGGAGAAGGCGCAAGATGAGGAGAAGAGAAAGGATGTGGAGAAGCTGCAGGAGGTGGAGAAGGAGCAGGAGGTGGAGAAGGAGCAGGAGGTGGAGAAGGAGCAGGAGGTGGAGAAGGAGCAGGAGGTGGAGAAGAAGCAGGAGGTGGAGAAGGAGCAGGAGAAGGAGAAGGAGCAGGAGGTGGAGAAGGAGCAGGAGGGAGACAAGGAGCAGGAGGTGGAGAAGGAGCAGGAGGAGGAGAAGGAGCAGGAGGAGGAGAAGGAGCAGGAGGAGGAGAAGGAGCAGGAGGTGGACAAGGAGCAGGGGGTGGACAAGGAGCAGGAGGTGGACAAGGAGCAGGAGGTGGACAAGGAGCAGGAGGTGGACAAGGAGCAGGAGGTGGACAAGGAGCAGGAGGTGGACAAGGAGCAGGAGGAGGAGAAGGAGGTGGAAGAGCAGAAGGAGCTGGAGAAAGAGCAGGAGGGGGAGAAGGAGCAGGAGGGGGAGGAGGAGGACGTGCAGCAGATGGAGCAGGAGCTTGAGATGGAGCAGGAATTGAGAAGGAGCAGGAGGAAAGGAAGGAGCAGGCGGAGATGAAGGAGCAGGAGAAGGAGAAGCAGCAGGAGAAGGAGAAGGAGCCTGACGTGGAGCTGGCGCAAGATGAGGAGAAGGGGCAGGAGGTGGAGAAGGAGCAGGAGGTGGAGAAGGAGCAGGAGGTGGAGAAAGAGCAGGAGGTGGAGAAGGAGCAGGAGGTGGAGAAGGAGCAGGAGGTGGAGAAGGAGCAGGAGGTGGAGAAGGAGCAGGAGGTGGAGAAGGAGCAGGAGGTGGAGAAGAAGCAGGAGGAGAAGGAGCAAGATGAGGAGAAGGGGCAGGTGGAGGAGGAGCAGGAGGTGGAGAAGGAGCAGGAGTTGGGCAAGGTGCAGGAGGAGGAGAAGGAGGTGGAGGATGAGATCGAGGTGGATAAGGAGCAGGATGAGGAGAAGGAACATGAGGTGGAGAAAAAGCAATAGGTCGAGAAGGAGTAGGAGGCGGAGAAGGACCAGAAGGAGGAGTAGGAGAAGGAGTTGGAGAGACGGAGCAGGAATTGAGAAGGAGCAGGAGGAAAAGAAGGAGCAGGCGGAGAAGAAGGAGCAGGAGAAGGAGAGGAGCAGGAGAAGGAGATGGAGCAGGAGGTGGAGAAGGCGCAAGATGAGGAGAAGGAGCAGGAGATGGAGAAGGAGCAGGAGGGAGACATGGAGCAGGAGGTGGAGAAGGAGCAGGAGTTGGACAAGGTGCAGGAGGAGGAGAAGGAGGTGGAGGAGGAGATCGAGGTGGAGAAGGAGCAGGAGGAGGAGAAGGAACATGAGGTGGAGAAGAAGCAATAGTTCGAGAAGGAGCAGGAGGCGGAGAAGGACCAGAAGGAGGAGTAGGAGAAGGAGTTGGAGAAGAAGCAGGAGGCGGAGGAGGAGCAGGATGAGAAGAAGGAGGAGGAGGTGGAGATGGAGCATGAGGAGGAGAATGAGCAGGAGGTGGGGAAGTAGTAGGAGGAGGAGCAGGGACAGGAGGATAAGAAGGAGCAGGAGGTGGAGAAGGAGCAGGTGGTCGAGAAGGAGCAGGAGGAGGAGAAGGAGCAGGAGGAGGAGAAGGAGCAGGAGGAGGAGAAGCAGCAGGAGGAGGAGAAGGAGCAGGAGTGGAGAAGGAGCAGGAGAACAAGAAGGAGCAGGAGGAGGAGAAGGAGCAGGAGGAGGAGAAGGAGCAGGAGGAGGAGAAGGAGCAGGAGGAGGAGAAGGTGCAAGACGAGGAGAAGGAGCAGGAGTGGAGAAGGAGCAGGAGAACAAGAAGGAGCAGGAGAACAAGACGGAGCAGGAGGTGGAGAAGGAGCAGGAGGTGGAGAAGGAGCAGGAGGAGGAGAAAGAGCAGGAGTGGAGAAGGAGCAGGAGATCAAGAAGGAGCAGGAGGAGGAGAAGGAGCAGGAGGAGGAGAAGGAGCAGGAGGAGGAGAAGGAGCCGGAGTGGAGAAGGAGCTGGAGAACAAGAAGGAGCAGTAGAACAAGAAGAAGCAGGAGGTGGAGAAGGAGCAGGAGGGAGAAAATGAGCAGGAGGAAGACAAGGAGCAAGTGGTGGAGAAGGACCAAAAGGAGGAGAAGGAGGAGAAGAAGGAGCAGGAGGTGGTGAATGAGCAGGAGTGGAGAAGGAGCAGAAGATGGAGAAGGAGCAGGAGGTGGAGAAGGAGCAGGAGGAGGAGAAGGGGCAGGAGGTGGAAAGGAGCAGGAGGTGGACAAGGAGCAGGATGTGGAAAAGGAGCATCACGTGGACTTGGAGCAGGAGGCGGACGAGGAGCATGAGGTGGACAAGGAGCAGGAGGTGGAGGAGGAGGGCGAGGAGGAGATGGAGCAGGAGCTGGAGATGGAGCAGGAATTGAGAAGGAGCAGGAGGAAAAGAAGGAGCCTGCGGAGAAGAAGGAGCAGGAGAGGGAGAAGGAGCAGCAGAAGGAGAAGCAGCAGGAGGTGGAGAAGGCGCAAGACGAGGAGAAGGAGCAGAAGGTGGAGAAGGAGAAGGAGGGAGAGAAGGAGCAGGAGGAGGAGAAGGAGCAGGAGGTGGACAAGGAGCAGGAGGTGGACAAGGAGCAGTTGGTGGACAAGGAGCAGGAGGTGGACAAGGAGCAGGAGGTGGACAAGGAGCAGGACGTGGACAAGGAGCAGGACGTGGACAAGGATCAGGAGGTGGACAAGGATCAGGAGGAGGACAAGGAGCAGGAGGAGGAGAAGGAGCAGGAGTGGAGAAGGAGCAGGAGTGGAGAAAAGGAGCAGGAGGAAGACAAGGAGCAAGTGGTGGAGAAGGAGACAGAGGAGGAGAAGGAGGAGAAGAAGGAGCAGGAGGTGGTGAATGAGCAGGAGTGGAGAAGGAGCAGGAGGTGGAGAAGGAGCAGGAGGGCAGGAAGGAGCAGGAGGGCGAGAAGGAGCAGGAGGTGGAAAGGAGCAATAGGCGAACAAGGAGCAGGAGGCGGACAAGGAGCAGGGGGCGGACAAGGAGCAGGAGGCGGACAAGGAGCAGGAAGTGGACAAGGAGCAGGAAGTGGACAAGGTGCAGGAGGTGGACAAGGATCAGGAGGAGGACAAGGAGCAGGAGGAGGACAAGGAGCAGGAGGGGGAGAAGGAGGTGGATGAGGAGAAGGAGGGGGAGAAAGAGCAGGAGGGGGAGAAAGAGCAGGAGGGGGAGGTGGATAAGGAGCAGAAGGGGGAGGCGGAGGACGAGTAGCATATGGAGCAGGAGCTGGAGATGGAGCAGGAATTGAGAAGGAGCAGGAGGGAGACAAGGAGCAGGAGGTGGAGAAGGAAGAGGAGGAGAAGAAGTAGCAGGAGGTGGACAAGGAGCAGGAGGTGGACAAGGAGCAGGAGGTGGACAAGGAGCAGGAGGTGGACAAAGAGCAGGCGGTGGACAAGGAGCAGGAGGTGGAGAAGGAGCAGGAGGTGGACAAGGAGCAGGAGGTGGACAAGGAGCAGGAGGTGGACAAGGAGCAGGAGGTGGACAAGGAGCAGGAGGTGGACAAGGAGCAGGAGGTGGACAAGGAGCAGGAGGTGGACAAGGAGCAGGATGTGGACAAGGAGCAGGAGGTGGACAAGGAGCAGGAAGGGGAGGCGGAGGACGAGTAGCAGATGGAGCAGGAGCTGGAGAAGGAGCAGGAATTGAGAAGGAGCAGGAGGAAAAGAAGGAGCAAGAGGTGGAGATGGAGCCGGAGGTGGAGATGGAGCCGGAGGTGGAGAAGGAGCAGGAGGTGGAGAAGAAGCAGGAGGTGGAGAAGGAGCAGGAGGTGTAGAAGGAGCAGGAGGTGGAGAAGGAGCAGGAGGGAGACAAGGAGCAGGAGGTGGAGAAGGAGCAGGAGGAGCAGAAGGAGCAGGAGGATGAGAAGGAGCAGGAGGAGGAGAAGGAGCAGGAGGTGGACAAGGAGCAGGATGTGGACAAGGAGCAGGAGGTGGACAAGGAGCAGGAGGTGGACAAGGAGCAGGAGGTGGACAAGGAGCAGGAGGTGGACAAGGAGCAGGAGGTGGACAAGGAGCAGGAGGAGGAGAAGGAGGTGGAAGAGGAGAAGGAGCTGGAGAAAGAGCAGGAGGGGGAGAAGGAGCAGGAGGGGGAGGAGGAGGACGTGCAGCAGATGGAGCAGGAGCTGGAGATGGAGCATGAGGAGGAGAATGAGCCGGACGTGGGGAAGTAGTAGGAGGAGGAGAAGGAGGAGGAGGAAGACAAGGAGCAAGTGGTGGAGAAGGAGCAAGAGGAGGAGAAGTAGGAGAAGAAGGAGCAGGAGGTGGTGAATGAGCAGTAGTGGATAAGGAGCAGGAGGTGGAGAAGGAGCAGGAGGGCGAGAAGGGGCAGGAGGTGGAAAGGAGCAGGAGGTGGACAAGGAGCAGCAGGTGGACAAGGAGCAGCATGTGGACAAGGAGCAGGAGGCAGACAAGGAGCAGGAGGCGGACTGGGAGCATGAGGTGGACAAGGAGCAGGAGGTGGAGGAGGAGGGAGAGCAGGAGATGGAGCAGGAGCTGGAGATGGAGCAGGAATTGAGAAGGAGCAGGAGGAAAAGAAGGAGCCTGCGGAGATGAAGGAGCAGGAGAGGGAGAAGGAGCAGCAGAAGGAGGAGCAGGAGGTGGAGAAGGCGCAATATGAGGAGAAGAGGCAGGATGTGGAGAAGCTGCAGGAGGTGGAGAAGGAGCAGGAGGTGGAGAAGGAGCAGGAGGTGGAGAAGGAGCAGGAGGTGGAGAAAGAGCAGGAGGTGGAGAAGAAGCAGGAGGTGGAGAAGGAGCAGGAGGTGGAGAAGGAGCATGAGGTGGAGAAGGAGCAGGAGGTGGAGAAGGAGCAGGAGGTGGAGAAGAAGCAAGAGGTGGTGAAGGAGCAGGAGGTGGAGAAGGAGCAGGAGGTGGAGAAGGAGCAGGAGGGAGACAAGGAGCAGGAGGTGGAGAAGGAGCAGGAGGAGGAGAAGGAGCAGGAGGAGGAGAAGGAGCAGGAGGAGGAGAAGGAGCAGGAGGTGGACAAGGAGCAGGAGGTGGACAAGGAGCAGGAGGTGGAGAAGGAGCAGGATGTGGACAAGGATCAGGAGGTTGCCAAGGAGCAGGAGGTGGACAAGGAGCAGGAGGTGGACAAGGAGCAGGAGGTGGACAAGGAGCAGGAGGAGGAGAAGGAGGTGGAAGAGGAGAAGGAGCTGGAGAAAGAGCAGGAGGGGGAGAAGGAGCAGGAGGGGGAGGAGGAGGACGTGCAGCAGATGGAGCAGGAGCTTGAGATGGAGCAGGAATTGAGAAGGAGCAGGAGGAAAGGAAGGAGCAGGCGGAGATGAAGGAGCAGGAGAAGGAGAAGCAGCAGGAGAAGGAGAAGGAGCCGGACGTGGAGCTGGCGCAAGATGAGGAGAAGGGGCAGGAGGTGGAGAAGGAGCAGGAGGTGGAGAAGGAGCAGGAGGTGGAGAAAGAGCAGGAGGTGGAGAAGGAGCATTAGGTGGAGAATGAGCAGGAGGTGGAGAAGGAGCAGGAGGTGGGGAAGGAGCAGGAGGTGGAGAAGAAGCAGGAGGAGAAGGAGCAAGATGAGGAGAAGGGGCAGCTGGAGGAGGAGCAGGAGGTGGAGAAGGAGCAGGAGTTGGGCAAGGTGCAGGAGGAGGAGAAGGAGGTGGAGGAGGAGATCGAGGTGGAGAAGGAGCAGGATGAGGAGAAGGAACATGAGGTGGGGAAAAAGCAATAGGTCGAGAAGGAGCAGGAGGCGGAGAAGGACCAGAAGGAGGAGTAGGAGAAGGAGTTGGAGAGACGGAGCAGGAATTGAGAAGGAGCAGGAGGAAAAGAAGGAGCAGGTGGAGAAGAAGGAGCAGGTGAAGGAGAGGAGCAGGAGAAGGAGATGGAGCAGGAGGTGGAGAAGGCGCAAGATGAGGAGAAGGAGCAGGAGATGGAGAAGGAGCAGGAGGGAGACATGGAGCAGGAGGTGGAGAAGGAGCAGGAGGAGGAGAAGGAGCAGAAGTTGGACAAGGTGCAGGAGGAGGAGAAGGAGGTGGAGGAGGAGATCGAGGTGGAGAAGGAGCAGGAGGAGGAGAAGGAACATGAGGTGGAGAAGAAGCAATAGGTCGAGAAGGAGCAGGAGGCGGAGAAGGACCAGAAGGAGGAGTAGGAGAAGGAGTTGGAGAAGAAGCAGGAGGCGGAGGAGGAGCGGGATGAGAAGAAGGAGGAGGAGGTGGAGATGGAGAATGAGGAGGAGAATGAGCCGGAGGTGGGGAAGTAGTAGGAGGAGGAGCAGGGACAGGAGGAGAAGAAGGAGCAGGAGGTGGAGAAGGAGCAGGTGGTCGAGAAGGAGCAGGAGGAGGAGAAGGAGCAGGAGGAGGAGAAGGAGCAGGAGGAGGAGAAGGAGCAAGTGGTGGAGAAGGAGCAAGAGGAGGAGAAGGAGGAGAAGAAGGGGCAGGAGGTGGTGAATGAGCAGTAGTGGATAAGGAGCAGGAGGTGGAGAAGGAGCAGGAGGGCGAGAAGGGGCAGGAGGTGGAAAGGAGCAGGAGGTGGACAAGGAGCAGCAGGTGGACAAGGAGCAGCATGTGGACAAGGAGCAGGAGGCGGACAAGGAGCAGGAGGCGGACTGGGAGCATGAGGTGGACAAGGAGCAGGAGGTGGAGGAGGAGGGAGAGCAGGAGATGGAGCAGGAGCTGGAGATGGAGCAGGAATTGAGAAGGAGCAGGAGGAAAAGAAGGAGCCTGCGGAGAAGAAGGAGCAGGAGAAGGAGAAGCAGCAGGAGAAGGAGAAGGAGCCGGACGTGGAGCTGGCGCAAGATGAGGAGAAGGGGCAGGAGGTGGAGAAGGAGCAGGAGGTGGAGAAGGAGCAGGAGGTGGACAAGGAGCAGGAGGAGGAGAAGGAGGTGGAAGAGGAGAAGGAGCTGGAGAAAGAGCAGGAGGGGGAGAAGGAGCAGGAGGGGGAGGAGGAGGACGTGCAGCAGATGGAGCAGGAGCTTGAGATGGAGCAGGAATTGAGAAGGAGCAGGAGGAAAGGAAGGAGCAGGAGGAGATGAAGGAGCAGGAGAAGGAGAAGCAGCAGGAGAAGGAGAAGGAGCCGGACGTGGAGCTGGCGCAAGATGAGGAGAAGGGGCAGGAGGTGGAGAAGGAGCAGGAGGTGGAGAAGGAGCAGGAGGTGGAGAAAGAGCAGGAGGTGGAGAAGGAGCATTAGGTGGAGAATGAGCAGGAGGTGGAGAAGGAGCAGGAGGTGGGGAAGGAGCAGGAGGTGGAGAAGAAGCAGGAGGAGAAGGAGCAAGATGAGGAGAAGGGGCAGCTGGAGGAGGAGCAGGAGGTGGAGAAGGAGCAGGAGTTGGGCAAGGTGCAGGAGGAGGAGAAGGAGGTGGAGGAGGAGATCGAGGTGGAGAAGGAGCAGGATGAGGAGAAGGAACATGAGGTGGGGAAAAAGCAATAGGTCGAGAAGGAGCAGGAGGCGGAGAAGGACCAGAAGGAGGAGTAGGAGAAGGAGTTGGAGAGACGGAGCAGGAATTGAGAAGGAGCAGGAGGAAAAGAAGGAGCAGGTGGAGAAGAAGGAGCAGGTGAAGGAGAGGAGCAGGAGAAGGAGATGGAGCAGGAGGTGGAGAAGGCGCAAGATGAGGAGAAGGAGCAGGAGATGGAGAAGGAGCAGGAGGGAGACATGGAGCAGGAGGTGGAGAAGGAGCAGGAGGAGGAGAAGGAGCAGAAGTTGGACAAGGTGCAGGAGGAGGAGAAGGAGGTGGAGGAGGAGATCGAGGTGGAGAAGGAGCAGGAGGAGGAGAAGGAACATGAGGTGGAGAAGAAGCAATAGGTCGAGAAGGAGCAGGAGGCGGAGAAGGACCAGAAGGAGGAGTAGGAGAAGGAGTTGGAGAAGAAGCAGGAGGCGGAGGAGGAGCGGGATGAGAAGAAGGAGGAGGAGGTGGAGATGGAGAATGAGGAGGAGAATGAGCCGGAGGTGGGGAAGTAGTAGGAGGAGGAGCAGGGACAGGAGGAGAAGAAGGAGCAGGAGGTGGAGAAGGAGCAGGTGGTCGAGAAGGAGCAGGAGGAGGAGAAGGAGCAGGAGGAGGAGAAGGAGCAGGAGGAGGAGAAGGAGCAAGTGGTGGAGAAGGAGCAAGAGGAGGAGAAGGAGGAGAAGAAGGGGCAGGAGGTGGTGAATGAGCAGTAGTGGATAAGGAGCAGGAGGTGGAGAAGGAGCAGGAGGGCGAGAAGGGGCAGGAGGTGGAAAGGAGCAGGAGGTGGACAAGGAGCAGCAGGTGGACAAGGAGCAGCATGTGGACAAGGAGCAGGAGGCGGACAAGGAGCAGGAGGCGGACTGGGAGCATGAGGTGGACAAGGAGCAGGAGGTGGAGGAGGAGGGAGAGCAGGAGATGGAGCAGGAGCTGGAGATGGAGCAGGAATTGAGAAGGAGCAGGAGGAAAAGAAGGAGCCTGCGGAGAAGAAGGAGCAGGAGAGGGAGAAGGAGCAGCAGAAGGAGGAGCAGGAGGTGGAGAAGGCGCAAGATGAGGAGAAGAGGCAGGATGTGGAGAAGCTGCAGGAGGTGGAGAAGGAGCAGGAGGTGGAGAAGGAGCAGGAGGTGGAGAAGGAGCAGGAGGTGGAGAAGGAGCAGGAGGTGGAGAAGGAGCAGGAGGTGGAGAAGAAGCAGGAGGTGGAGAAGAAGCAGGAGGTGGAGAAGGAGCAGGAGGTGGAGAAGGAGGAGGAGGGAGACAAGGAGCAGGAGGTGGAGAAGGAGCAGCAGGAGGAGAAGGAGCAGGAGGAGGAGAAGGAGCAGGAGGAGGAGAAGGAGCAGGAGGTGGAGAAGGAGCAGGAGGTGGACAAGGAGCAGGAGGTGGACAAGGAGCAGGAGGTGGACAAGGAGCAGGAGGTGGACAAGGAGCAGGAGGTGGACAAGGAGCAGGAGGTGGACAAGGAGCAGGAGGTGGACAAGGAGCAGGAGGTGGACAAGGAGCAGGAGGTGGACAAGGAGCAGGAGGTGGACAAGGAGCAGGTGGAGGAGAAGGAGGTGGAAGAGGAGAAGGAGCTGGAGAAAGAGCAGGAGGGGGAGAAGGAGCATGAGGGGGAGGAGGAGGACGTGCAGCAGATGGAGCAGGAGCTGGAGATGGAGCAGGAATTGAGAAGGAGCAGGAGGAAAGGAAGGAGCAGGCGGAGATGAAGGAGCAGGAGAAGGAGAAGGAGCCGGACGTGGAGCTGGCGCAAGATGAGGAGAAGGGGCAGGAGGTGGAGAAGGAGCAGGAGGTGGAGAAGGAGCAGGAGGTGGAGAAAGAGCAGGAGGTGGAGAAGGAGCAGGAGGTGGAGAAGGAGCAGGAGGTGGAGAAGGAGCAGGAGGTGGAGAAGGAGCAGGAGGTGGAGAAGGAGCAGGAGCTGGAGAAGGACCAGGAGGTGGAGAAGGAGCAGGAGGAGAAGGAGCAAGATGAGGAGAAGGGGCAGGTGGAGGAGGAGCAGGAGGTGGAGAAGGAGCAGGAGTTGGGCAAGGTGCAGGAGGAGGAGAAGGAGGTGGAGGAGGAGATCGAGGTGGAGAAGGAGCAGGATGAGGAGAAGGAACATGAGGTGGAGACAAATCAATAGGTCGAGAAGGAGCAGGAGGCGGATAAGTACCAGAAGGAGGAGTAGGAGAAGGAGTTGGAGAGACGGAGCAGGAATTGAGAAGGAGCAGGAGGAAAAGAAGGAGCAGGTGGAGAAGAAGGAGCAGGAGAAGGAGAGGAGCAGGAGAAGGAGTTGGAGCAGGAGGTGGAGAAGGCGCAAGATGAGGAGAAGGAGCAGGAGATGGAGAAGGAGCAGGAGGGAGACATGGGGCAGGAGGTGGAGAAGGAGCAGGAGGAGGAGAAGGAGTAGGATGAGGAGAAGGGGCAGATGGAGGAGAAGGAGCAGGTGGTGGAGAAGGAGCAGGAGTTGGACAAGGTGCAGGAGGAGGAGAAGGAGGTGGAGGAGGAGATCGAGGTGGAGAAGGAGCAGGAGGAGGAGAAGGAACATGAGGTGGAGAAGAAGCAATAGGTCGAGAAGGAGCAGGAGGCGGAGAAGGACCAGAAGTAGGAGTAGGAGAAGGAGTTGGAGAAGAAGCAGGAGGCGGAGGAGGAGCAGGATGAGAAGAAGGAGGAGGAGGTGGAGATGGAGCATGAGGAGGAGAATGAGCCGGAGGTGGGGAAGTAGTAGGAGGAGGAGCAGGGACAGGAGGAGAAGAAGGAGCAGGAGGTGGAGAAGGAGCAGGTGGTCGAGAAGGAGCAGGAGGTGGAGAAGGAGCAGGAGGTGGAGAAGGAGCAGGAGGAAGACAAGGAGCAAGTGGTGGAGAAGGAGCAAGAGGAGGAGAAGGAGGAGAAGAAGGAGCACGAGGTGGTGAATGAGCAGGAGTGGACAGGGAGCAGGAGCTGGAGAAGGAGCAGGAGGGCAGGAAGGAGCAGGAGGGCGAGAAGGGGCAGGAGGTGGAAAGGAGCAGGAGGTGGACAAACAGCAGGAGGTGGACAAGGAGCAGGAGGTGGACAAGGAGCAGGAGGTGGACAAGGAGCAGGAGGTGGACAAGGAGCAGCAGGTGGACAAGGAGCAACAGGTGGACAAGGAGCAGGAGGCGGACTGGGAGCATGAGGTGGACAAGGAGCAAGAGGTGGAGGAGGAGGGAGAGCAGGAGATGGAGCAGGAGCTGGAGATGGAGCAGGAATTGAGAAGGAGCAGGAGGAAAAGAAGGAGCCTGCGGAGAAGAAGGAGCAGGAGAGGGAGAAGGAGCAGCAGAAGGAGAAGGAGCAGGAGTTGGAGAAGGCGCAAGATGAGGAGAAGAGAAAGGATGTGGAGAAGCTGCAGGAGGTGGAGAAGGAGCAGGAGGTGGAGAAGGAGCAGGAGGTGGAGAAGGAGCAGGAGGTGGAGAAGGAGCAGGTGGTGGAGAAGAAGCAGGAGGTGGAGAAGGAGCAGGAGAAGGAGAAGGAGCAGGAGGTGGAGAAGGAGCAGGAGGGAGACAATGAGCAGGAGGTGGAGAAGGAGCAGGAGGAGGAGAAGGAGCAGGAGGAGGAGAAGGAGCAGGAGGAGGAGAAGGAGCAGGAGGTGGACAAGGAGCAGGGGGTGGACAAGGAGCAGGAGGTGGACAAGGAGCAGGAGGTGGACAAGGAGCAGGAGGTGGACAAGGAGCAGGAGGTGGACAAGGAGCAGGAGGTGGACAAGGAGCAGGAGGAGGAGAAGGAGGTGGAAGAGCAGAAGGAGCTGGAGAAAGAGCAGGAGGGGGAGAAGGAGCAGGAGGGGGAGGAGGAGCAGGAGTTGGAGAAGGCGCAAGATGAGGAGAAGAGAAAGGATGTGGAGAAGCTGCAGGAGGTGGAGAAGGAGCAGGAGGTGGAGAAGGAGCAGGAGGTGGAGAAGGAGCAGGAGGTGGAGAAGGAGCAGGAGGTGGAGAAGAAGCAGGAGGTGGAGAAGGAGCAGGAGAAGGAGAAGGAGCAGGAGGTGGAGAAGGAGCAGGAGGGAGACAAGGAGCAGGAGGTGGAGAAGGAGCAGGAGGAGGAGAAGGAGCAGGAGGAGGAGAAGGAGCAGGAGGAGGAGAAGGAGCAGGAGGTGGACAAGGAGCAGGGGGTGGACAAGGAGCAGGAGGTGGACAAGGAGCAGGAGGTGGACAAGGAGCAGGAGGTGGACAAGGAGCAGGAGGTGGACAAGGAGCAGGAGGTGGCCAAGGAGCAGGAGGTGGACAAGGAGCAGGAGGAGGAGAAGGAGGTGGAAGAGCAGAAGGAGCTGGAGAAAGAGCAGGAGGGGGAGAAGGAGCAGGAGGGGGAGGAGGAGGACGTGCAGCAGATGGAGCAGGAGCTTGAGATGGAGCAGGAATTGAGAAGGAGCAGGAGGAAAGGAAGGAGCAGGCGGAGATGAAGGAGCAGGAGAAGGAGAAGCAGCAGGAGAAGGAGAAGGAGCCTGACGTGGAGCTGGCGCAAGATGAGGAGAAGGGGCAGGAGGTGGAGAAGGAGCAGGAGGTGGAGAAGGAGCAGGAGGTGGAGAAAGAGCAGGAGGTGGAGAAGGAGCAGGAGGTGGAGAAGGAGCAGGAGGTGGAGAAGGAGCAGGAGGTGGAGAAGGAGCAGGAGGTGGAGAAGGAGCAGGAGGTGGAGAAGAAGCAGGAGGAGAAGGAGCAAGATGAGGAGAAGGGGCAGGTGGAGGAGGAGCAGGAGGTGGAGAAGGAGCAGGAGTTGGGCAAGGTGCAGGAGGAGGAGAAGGAGGTGGAGGATGAGATCGAGGTGGATAAGGAGCAGGATGAGGAGAAGGAACATGAGGTGGAGAAAAAGCAATAGGTCGAGAAGGAGTAGGAGGCGGAGAAGGACCAGAAGGAGGAGTAGGAGAAGGAGTTGGAGAGACGGAGCAGGAATTGAGAAGGAGCAGGAGGAAAAGAAGGAGCAGGCGGAGAAGAAGGAGCAGGAGAAGGAGAGGAGCAGGAGAAGGAGATGGAGCAGGAGGTGGAGAAGGCGCAAGATGAGGAGAAGGAGCAGGAGATGGAGAAGGAGCAGGAGGGAGACATGGAGCAGGAGGTGGAGAAGGAGCAGGAGTTGGACAAGGTGCAGGAGGAGGAGAAGGAGGTGGAGGAGGAGATCGAGGTGGAGAAGGAGCAGGAGGAGGAGAAGGAACATGAGGTGGAGAAGAAGCAATAGTTCGAGAAGGAGCAGGAGGCGGAGAAGGACCAGAAGGAGGAGTAGGAGAAGGAGTTGGAGAAGAAGCAGGAGGCGGAGGAGGAGCAGGATGAGAAGAAGGAGGAGGAGGTTGAGATGGAGCATGAGGAGGAGAATGAGCAGGAGGTGGGGAAGTAGTAGGAGGAGGAGCAGGGACAGGAGGATAAGAAGGAGCAGGAGGTGGAGAAGGAGCAGGTGGTCGAGAAGGAGCAGGAGGAGGAGAAGGAGCAGGAGGAGGAGAAGGAGCAGGAGGAGGAGAAGCAGCAGGAGGAGGAGAAGGAGCAGGAGTGGAGAAGGAGCAGGAGAACAAGAAGGAGCAGGAGGAGGAGAAGTAGCAGGAGGAGGAGAAGGAGCAGGAGGAGGAGAAGGAGCAGGAGGAGGAGAAGGTGCAAGACGAGGAGAAGGAGCAGGAGTGGAGAAGGAGCAGGAGAACAAGAAGGAGCAGGAGAACAAGACGGAGCAGGAGGTGGAGAAGGAGCAGGAGGTGGAGAAGGAGCAGGAGGAGGAGAAAGAGCAGGAGTGGAGAAGGAGCAGGAGATCAAGAAGGAGCAGGAGGAGGAGAAGGAGCAGGAGGAGGAGAAGGAGCAGGAGGAGGAGAAGGAGCCGGAGTGGAGAAGGAGCAGGAGAACAAGAAGGAGCAGTAGAACAAGAAGAAGCAGGAGGTGGAGAAGGAGCAGGAGGGAGAAAATGAGCAGGAGGAAGACAAGGAGCAAGTGGTGGAGAAGGACCAAAAGGAGGAGAAGGAGGAGAAGAAGGAGCAGGAGGTGGTGAATGAGCAGGAGTGGAGAAGGAGCAGAAGATGGAGAAGGAGCAGGAGGTGGAGAAGGAGCAGGAGGAGGAGAAGGGGCAGGAGGTGGAAAGGAGCAGGAGGTGGACAAGGAGCAGGATGTGGAAAAGGAGCATCACGTGGACTTGGAGCAGGAGGCGGACGAGGAGCATGAGGTGGACAAGGAGCAGGAGGTGGAGGAGGAGGGCGAGGAGGAGATGGAGCAGGAGCTGGAGATGGAGCAGGAATTGAGAAGGAGCAGGAGGAAAAGAAGGAGCCTGCGGAGAAGAAGGAGCAGGAGAGGGAGAAGGAGCAGCAGAAGGAGAAGCAGCAGGAGGTGGAGAAGGCGCAAGACGAGGAGAAGGAGCAGAAGGTGGAGAAGGAGAAGGAGGGAGAGAAGGAGCAGGAGGAGGAGAAGGAGCAGGAGGTGGACAAGGAGCAGGAGGTGGACAAGGAGCAGTTGGTGGACAAGGAGCAGGAGGTGGACAAGGAGCAGGAGGTGGACAAGGAGCAGGACGTGGACAAGGATCAGGAGGTGGACAAGGATCAGGAGGAGGACAAGGAGCAGGAGGAGGAGAAGGAGCAGGAGTGGAGAAGGAGCAGGAGTGGAGAAAAGGAGCAGGAGGAAGACAAGGAGCAAGTGGTGGAGAAGGAGACAGAGGAGGAGAAGGAGGAGAAGAAGGAGCAGGAGGTGGTGAATGAGCAGGAGTGGAGAAGGAGCAGGAGGTGGAGAAGGAGCAGGAGGGCAGGAAGGAGCAGGAGGGCGAGAAGGAGCAGGAGGTGGAAAGGAGCAATAGGCGAACAAGGAGCAGGAGGCGGACAAGGAGCAGGGGGCGGACAAGGAGCAGGAGGCGGACAAGGAGCAGGAAGTGGACAAGGAGCAGGAAGTGGACAAGGTGCAGGAGGTGGACAAGGATCAGGAGGAGGACAAGGAGCAGGAGGAGGACAAGGAGCAGGAGGGGGAGAAGGAGGTGGATGAGGAGAAGGAGGGGGAGAAAGAGCAGGAGGGGGAGAAAGAGCAGGAGGGGGAGGTGGATAAGGAGCAGAAGGGGGAGGCGGAGGACGAGTAGCATATGGAGCAGGAGCTGGAGATGGAGCAGGAATTGAGAAGGAGCAGGAGGGAGACAAGGAGCAGGAGGTGGAGAAGGAAGAGGAGGAGAAGAAGTAGCAGGAGGTGGACAAGGAGCAGGAGGTGGACAAGGAGCAGGAGGTGGACAAGGAGCAGGAGGTGGACAAAGAACAGGCGGTGGACAAGGAGCAGGAGGTGGAGAAGGAGCAGGAGGTGGACAAGGAGCAGGAGGTGGACAAGGAGCAGGAGGTGGACAAGGAGCAGGAGGTGGACAAGGAGCAGGAGGTGGACAAGGAGCAGGAGGTGGACAAGGAGCAGGAGGTGGACAAGGAGCAGGATGTGGACAAGGAGCAGGAGGTGGACAAGGAGCAGGAAGGGGAGGCGGAGGACGAGTAGCAGATGGAGCAGGAGCTGGAGAAGGAGCAGGAATTGAGAAGGAGCAGGAGGAAAAGAAGGAGCAAGAGGTGGAGATGGAGCCGGAGGTGGAGATGGAGCCGGAGGTGGAGAATGAGCAGGAGGTGGAGAATGAGCAGGAGGTGGAGAAGGAGCAGGAGGTGGAGAAGGAGCAGGAGGTGTAGAAGGAGCAGGAGGTGGAGAAGGAGCAGGAGGTGGAGAAGGAGCAGGAGGTGGAGAAGGAGCAGGAGGTGGAGAAAGAGCAGGAGGTGGAGAAGGCGCAAGATGAGGAGAAGGAGCAGGAGGTGGAGAAGGAGCCAGAGGTGGAGAACGAGCAGGAAGTGGAGAAGGATCATGAGGTGGAGAAGGAGCAGGAGGTGGAGCAGGCGCAAGATGAGGAGAAGAGGCAGGAGATGGAGAAGGAGCAGGAGGAGGAGAAGGAGGAGGAGAAGGAGCAGGTGGAGGAGAAGTAGAAGCAGGTGGAGAAGGAGCAGGAGCTGGACAAGGTGCAGGAGGAGGAGAACGAGGTGGAGGAGGAGAAGGAGGTGGAGAAGGAGAAGGAGGTGGAGAAGGAGAAGGCGGAGGATTAGGAGCAGGAGGAGGAGAATGAGCAGGAGGTGGAGAAGGCGCAAGATGAGGCGAAGGAGCAGGAGGTGGAGAATGAGACGGAGGTGGAGAAGGAGCAGGAGAAGGAGAAGGAGCAGGAGGTGAAGAAGGAGCAGCAGGTGGAGAAGGAGCAGGATGTGGAGAAGGAGCAGGAGGGAAAAAAGGAGCAGGAGGAAGATAAGGAGCAAGTGGTGGAGAAAGAGCCAGAGGAGGAGAAGGAGGAGAAGAAGGAGCAGGAGGTGGTGAATGAGCAGGAGGTGGAGAAAGAGCAGGAGGCCAGGAAGGAGCAGGAGGGCGATAAGGAGCAGGAGGTGGACAAGGAGCAGGAGGTGGACAAGGAGCAGGAGGTGGACAAGGAGCAGGAGGTGGACAAGGAGCAGGAGGTGGACAAGGAGTAGGAGGTGGAGAAGGAGCAAAGGTGGACAAGGAGCAGGAGGTGGACAAGGAGCAGGAGGTGGACAAGGAGCAGGAGGTGGACTAGGAGCAGGAGGTGGACAAGGAGCAGGAGGTGGTCAAGGCGCAGGAGGTGGACAAGGAGCAGGAGGTGGACAAGGAGCAGGAGGTGGACAAGGAGCAGGAGGTGGACAAGGAGCAGGAGGTGGACAAGGAGCAGGAGGGGGAGAAGGAGCAGGAGGGGGAGAAGGAGCAGGAGGTGGACAAAGAGCAGGAGGGGAGTAGGAGGACCAGCAGGAGATGGAGCAGGAGCTGGAGATGGAGCAGGAATTGAGATGGAGCAGGAGGAAAGGAAGTAGCAGGCGGAGAAGAATGAGCAGGAGAAGGAGAAGAAGCAGGAGAAGGAGAAGTAGCAGGAGGTGGAGAAGGAGGAGAAGAAGGAGCAGGAGGTGGAGAAGGAGCAGGAGTTCGAGAAGGAGCAGGAGGAGGAGAAGGAACAGGAGGAGGAGAAGGAGCAGGAGGAGGAGAAGGAGCAGGAGTGGAGAAGGAGCAGGAGCACAAGAAGGAGCAGGAGGAGGATTAGGAGCAGGAGGAGGAGAAGGAGCAGGAGGTGGAGAAGACGCAAGATGAGGAGAAGGTGCAGGAGGTGGACCAGGAGACGGCGGTGCAGAAGCAGCAGGAGAAGGAGAACGAGCAGGAGGTTGAGAAGCAGCAGGAGGTGGAGAAGGAGCAGGAGGTGGACAAGGAGCAGGAGGGAGAAAAAGAGCAGGAGGAAGACAAGGAGCAAGTGGTGGAGAAGGAGCAAGAGGAGTAGAAGGAGCAAGAGGAGGAGAAGGAGGAGAAGAAGGAGCAGGAGGTGGTGAATGAGCAGGAGTGGAGAAGGAGCAGGAGGTGGAAAGGAGCAGAAGGTCGAGAAGGAGCAGGAGGTGGACAAGGAGCAGGAGTTGGACAAGGAGTAGGAGGCGGACTAGGAGTAGGAGGCGGACTAGGAGCAGGAGGTGGACAAGGATCAGGAGGTGGAGGAGGAGGACGAGCAGGAGATGGAGCAGGAGCTGGAGATGGAGCAGGAATTGAGAAGGATCAGGAGGAAAAGAAGGAGCCTGCGGAGAAGAACGAGCAGGAGAAGGAGAAGGAGCAGGAGAAGGAGAAAGAGCAGGAGGTGGAGAAGGCACAAGATGAGGAGAAGGAGCAGGAAGTGGAAAAGGAGCAGGAGGTGGAGAAGGAGCAGGAGGGAGACAAGGAGCAGGAGGGAGACAAGGAGCAGGAGGTGGAGAAGGAGCAGGAGGTGGAGAAGGAGCAGGAGGAGGAGAAGGAGGTGGAGGAGGAGATGGAGGTGGAGAAGGAGCAGGAGGAGGAGAAGGAACATGAGGTGGAGAAGGAGCAATAGGTCGAGAAGGAGCAATAGGTGGAGAAGGAGCAGGAGGCGGAGAAGGACCAGAAGGAGGAGTAGGAGAAGGAGTTGGTGAAGAAGCAGGAGCGGAGCAGGAGCAGGCGGAGAAGAAGGAGGAGGAGGTGGAGAAGGAGCAGGAGTGGAGAAGGAGCAGGAGAACAAGAAGGAGCAGTAGGAGGAGTAGGAGCAGGAGGAGGAGAAGGAGCAGGAGGTGGAGAAGGCGCAAGATGAGGAGAAGCAGCAGGAGGTGGAGAAGGAGACGGCGGTGGAGAAGAAGCAGGAGAAGGAGAAGGAGCAGGAGGTGGAGAAGGAGCAGGAGGTGTAGAAGGAGCAGGAGGTTGAGAAGGAGCAGGAGGTGGAGAAGGAGCAAGTGGTGGAGAAGGAGCAAGAGGAGGAGAAGGAGGAGAAGAAGGAGCAGGAGGTGGTGAATGAGCAGGAGTGGATAAGGAGCAGGAGGTGGAGAACGAGCAGGAGGGCAGGAAGGAGCAGGAGGGCGAGAAGGGGCAGGAGATGGAAAGGAGCAGGAGGTGGACAAGCAGCAGGAGGTGGACAAGGAGCAGGAGGTGGACAAGGAGCAGCAGGTGGACAAGGAGCAGCAGGTTGACAAGGAGCAGCATGTGGACAAGGAGCAGCAGGTGGACAAGGAGCAGGAGGCGGACTGGGAGCATGAGGTGGACAAGGGGCAGGAGGTGGAGGAGGAGGGAGAGCAGGAGATGGAGCAGGAGCTGGAGATGGAGCAGGAATTGAGAAGGAGCAGGAGGAAAAGAAGGAGCCTGCGGAGAAGAAGGAGCAGGAGAGGGAGAAGGGGCAGCAGAAGGAGAAGGAGCAGGTGGTGGAGAAGGCGCAAGATGAGGAGAAGAGGCACAATGTGGAGAAGCTGCAGCAGGTGGAGAAGGAGCAGAAGGTGGAGAAGGAGCAGGAGGTGGAGAAGGAGCAGGAGATGGAGAAGGAGCAGGAGGTGGAGATGGAGCAGGAGGTGGAGAAGGAGCAGGAGGTGTAGAAGGAGCAGGAGGTGGAGAAGGAGCAGGAGGGAGACAAGGAGCATGAGGTAGAAAGGAGCAGGACGAGAAGAAGGAGGTGGATGAGGAGAAGGTGGGGGAGAAAGAGCAGGAGGGGGAGAAGGAGCAGGAGGTGGACAAAGAGCAGGAGGGAAGTAGGAGGACCAGCAGGAGATGGAGCAGGAGCTGGAGATGGAGCAGGAATTGAGATGTAGCAGGAGGAAAGGAAGTAGCAGGCGGAGAAGAATGAGCAGGAGAAGGAGAAGAAGCAGGAGAAGGAGAAGTAGCAGGAGGAGGAGAAGGAGGAGAAGAAGGAGCAGGAGGTGGAGAAGGAGCAGGAGTTCGAGAAGGAGCAGGAGGAGGAGAAGGAACAGGAGGTGGAGAAGGAGCAGGAGGAGGAGAAGGAGCAGGAGTGGAGAAGGAGCAGGAGCACAAGAAGGAGCAGGAGGAGGAGTACGAGCAGGAGGAGGAGAAGGAGCAGAAGGTGGAGAAGACGCAAGATGAGGAGAAGGTGCAGGAGGTGGACCAGGAGACGGCGGTGGAGAAGCAGCAGGAGAAGGAGAACGAGCAGGAGGTGGAGAAGCAGCAGGAGGTGGAGAAGGAGCAGGAGGTGGACAAGGAGCAGGAGGGAGAAAAAGAGCAGGAGGAAGACAAGGAGCAAGTGGTGGAGAAGGAGCAAGAGGAGGAGAAGGAGCAAGAGGAGGAGAAGGAGGAGAAGAAGGAGCAGGAGGTGGTGAATGAGCAGGAGTGGAGAAGGAGCAGGAGGTGGAAAGGAGCAGAAGGTCGAGAAGGAGCAGGAGGTGGACAAGGAGTAGGAGGCGGACTAGGAGTAGGAGGCGGACTGGGAGCAGGAGGTGGACAAGGATCAGGAGGTGGAGGAGGAGGACGAGCAGGAGATGGAGCAGGAGCTGGAGATGGAGCAGGAATTGAGAAGGATCAGGAGGAAAAGAAGGAGCCTGTGGAGAAGAAGGAGCAGGAGAAGGAGAAGGAGCAGGAGAAGGAGAAAGAGCAGGAGGTGGAGAAGGCGCAAGATGAGGAGAAGGAGCAGGAAGTGGAAAAGGAGCAGGAGGTGGAGAAGGAGCAGGAGGGAGAAAAAGAGCAGGAGGAAGACAAGGAGCAAGTGGTGGAGAAGGAGCAAGAGGAGGAGAAGGAGGAGAAGAAGGAGCGGGTAGTGGTAAATGAGCAGCAGTGGAGAAGGAGCAGGAAGTGGAGAAGGAGCAGGAGGGCAGGAAGGAGCAGGAGGGCGAGAAGGAGCAGAAGGTGGAAAGGAGCAGAAGGTGGAAAGGAGCAGGAGGTGGTCAAGGAGCAGGAGGTTGACAAGGTGCAGGAGGTGGACAAGGAGCAGGAGGTGGACAAGGAGCAGGAGGTGGACAAGGAGCAGGAGGTGGACAAGGAGCAGGAGGTGGACAAGGAGCAGGAGGTGGACAAGGAGCAGGAGGTGGACAAGGAGCAGGAGGTGGAAGAGGAGGACGAGCAGGAGATGGAGCAGGAGCTGGAGATGGAGCAGGAATTGAGAAGGATCAGGAGGAAAAGAAGGACCCTTCAGAGAAGAAGGAGCAGGAGAAGGAGAAGGAGCAGGAGAAGGAGAAGAAGCAGGAGGTGGAGAAGGAGCAGGAGGTGGAGAAGACGCAAGATGAGGAGAAGGAGCAGGAGGTGGAGAAGGAGCAGGAGGTGGAGAAGACACAAGATGAGGAGAAGGAGCAGGAGGTGGACAAGGAGCAGGAGGTGGAGAAGGAGCAGGTGGTGGAGAAGGAGCAGGTGGAGGAGAAGGAGCAGGTTGTGGAGAAGGAGCAGTAGGGAGACACGGAGCAGGAGGTGGAGAAGGAGCAGGAGGAGGAGAAGGGGCAGGGTGAGGAGAAGGAGCAGGTCGAGGAGAAGTAGCAGGAGGGGGAGTAGGAGAATGAGTTGGAGAAGAATCAGGAGGAGGAGCAGGAGCAGGGGGAGCAGAAGGAGGTGGAGAAGGCGCAAGATGAGGAGAAGGAGCAGGAGGTGGAGAAGGAGCAGGAGAAGGAGAAGGAGAAGGAGCAGGAGGTGGAGAAGGAGCAGCAGGTGGAGAAGGGGCAGGAGGGCGAAACCGAGCAGGAGGAAGACAAGGAGCAAGTGGTGGAGAAGGAGCAAGAGGAGGAGAAGGTGAAGAAGAAGGAGCAGTAGGTGGAGAAGGCGCAGGAGGGCAGGAAGGAGCAGGAGGGCAAGAAGGAGCAGGAGGGCGAGAAGGAGCAGGAGGTGGAAAGGAGCAGGAGGTGGACAAGGAGCAGGAGGTGGACAAGGAGCAGGAGGTGGACATGGATCAGGAGGTGGAGGAGGAGGACGAGCAGGAGATGGAGCAGCAGCTGGAGATGGAGCAGGAATTGAGAAGCAGCAGGAGGAAAAGAAGCAGCAGGAGAAGGAGAAGGAGCAGGAGGTGGAGAAGGCGCAGAAGGCGGAGAAGGCGCAGGAAGTCGAGAAGGAGCAGAAGGAGGAGAAGGAGCAGGAGGAGGAGAAGGATCCTGAGGAGGAGAAGGAGCAGGAGTGGAGAAGGAGCAGGAGAACAAGAAGGAGCAGGTGGAGGAGGAAGAGCAGGAGGAGGAGAAGGAGCAGGAGGAGGAGAAGGCGCAAGTGGAGGAGAAGGAGCAGGAGGTGGAGAAGGAGACGGAGGTGGAGAAGGAGACGGAGGTGGAGAAGGAGCAGGAGGTGTAGAAGGAGCAGGAGGTGGAGAAGGAGCAGGAGGTGGAGAAGGAGCAGGAGGGAGAAAAAGAGCAGGAGGGAGAAAAAGAGTAGGAGGGAGACAAAGAGCAGGAGGGAGAAAAAGAACAGGAGGGAGAAAAAGAGCAGGAGGGAGAAAAAGAGCAGGAGGAAGACAAGGAGCAAGTGGTGCAGAAGGAGCAAGAGGAGGAGAAGGAGCAGGAGGGCAGGAAGGAGCAGGAGGGCGATAAGGAGCAGGAGGTGGACAAGGAGCAGGAGGTGGACAAGGAGCAGGAGGTGGACAAGGAGCAGGAGGTGGACAAGGAGTAGGAGGTGGAGAAGGAGCAAAGGTGGACAAGGAGCAGGAGGTGGACAAGGAGCAGGAGGTGGACAAGGAGCAGGAGGTGGACTAGGAGCAGGAGGTGGACAAGGAGCAGGAGGTGGTCAAGGCGCAGGAGGTGGACAAGGAGCAGGAGGTGGACAAGGAGCAGGAGGTGGACAAGGAGCAGGAGGTGGACAAGGAGCAGGAGGTGGACAAGGAGCAGGAGGGGGAGAAGGAGCAGGAGGGGGAGAAGGAGCAGGAGGTGGACAAAGAGCAGGAGGGGAGTAGGAGGACCAGCAGGAGATGGAGCAGGAGCTGGAGATGGAGCAGGAATTGAGATGGAGCAGGAGGAAAGGAAGTAGCAGGCGGAGAAGAATGAGCAGGAGAAGGAGAAGAAGCAGGAGAAGGAGAAGTAGCAGGAGGTGGAGAAGGAGGAGAAGAAGGAGCAGGAGGTGGAGAAGGAGCAGGAGTTCGAGAAGGAGCAGGAGGAGGAGAAGGAACAGGAGGAGGAGAAGGAGCAGGAGGAGGAGAAGGAGCAGGAGTGGAGAAGGAGCAGGAGCACAAGAAGGAGCAGGAGGAGGATTAGGAGCAGGAGGAGGAGAAGGAGCAGGAGGTGGAGAAGACGCAAGATGAGGAGAAGGTGCAGGAGGTGGACCAGGAGACGGCGGTGCAGAAGCAGCAGGAGAAGGAGAACGAGCAGGAGGTTGAGAAGCAGCAGGAGGTGGAGAAGGAGCAGGAGGTGGACAAGGAGCAGGAGGGAGAAAAAGAGCAGGAGGAAGACAAGGAGCAAGTGGTGGAGAAGGAGCAAGAGGAGTAGAAGGAGCAAGAGGAGGAGAAGGAGGAGAAGAAGGAGCAGGAGGTGGTGAATGAGCAGGAGTGGAGAAGGAGCAGGAGGTGGAAAGGAGCAGAAGGTCGAGAAGGAGCAGGAGGTGGACAAGGAGCAGGAGTTGGACAAGGAGTAGGAGGCGGACTAGGAGTAGGAGGCGGACTAGGAGCAGGAGGTGGACAAGGATCAGGAGGTGGAGGAGGAGGACGAGCAGGAGATGGAGCAGGAGCTGGAGATGGAGCAGGAATTGAGAAGGATCAGGAGGAAAAGAAGGAGCCTGCGGAGAAGAACGAGCAGGAGAAGGAGAAGGAGCAGGAGAAGGAGAAAGAGCAGGAGGTGGAGAAGGCACAAGATGAGGAGAAGGAGCAGGAAGTGGAAAAGGAGCAGGAGGTGGAGAAGGAGCAGGAGGGAGACAAGGAGCAGGAGGGAGACAAGGAGCAGGAGGTGGAGAAGGAGCAGGAGGTGGAGAAGGAGCAGGAGGAGGAGAAGGAGGTGGAGGAGGAGATGGAGGTGGAGAAGGAGCAGGAGGAGGAGAAGGAACATGAGGTGGAGAAGGAGCAATAGGTCGAGAAGGAGCAATAGGTGGAGAAGGAGCAGGAGGCGGAGAAGGACCAGAAGGAGGAGTAGGAGAAGGAGTTGGTGAAGAAGCAGGAGCGGAGCAGGAGCAGGCGGAGAAGAAGGAGGAGGAGGTGGAGAAGGAGCAGGAGTGGAGAAGGAGCAGGAGAACAAGAAGGAGCAGTAGGAGGAGTAGGAGCAGGAGGAGGAGAAGGAGCAGGAGGTGGAGAAGGCGCAAGATGAGGAGAAGCAGCAGGAGGTGGAGAAGGAGACGGCGGTGGAGAAGAAGCAGGAGAAGGAGAAGGAGCAGGAGGTGGAGAAGGAGCAGGAGGTGTAGAAGGAGCAGGAGGTTGAGAAGGAGCAGGAGGTGGAGAAGGAGCAAGTGGTGGAGAAGGAGCAAGAGGAGGAGAAGGAGGAGAAGAAGGAGCAGGAGGTGGTGAATGAGCAGGAGTGGATAAGGAGCAGGAGGTGGAGAACGAGCAGGAGGGCAGGAAGGAGCAGGAGGGCGAGAAGGGGCAGGAGATGGAAAGGAGCAGGAGGTGGACAAGCAGCAGGAGGTGGACAAGGAGCAGGAGGTGGACAAGGAGCAGCAGGTGGACAAGGAGCAGCAGGTTGACAAGGAGCAGCATGTGGACAAGGAGCAGCAGGTGGACAAGGAGCAGGAGGCGGACTGGGAGCATGAGGTGGACAAGGGGCAGGAGGTGGAGGAGGAGGGAGAGCAGGAGATGGAGCAGGAGCTGGAGATGGAGCAGGAATTGAGAAGGAGCAGGAGGAAAAGAAGGAGCCTGCGGAGAAGAAGGAGCAGGAGAGGGAGAAGGGGCAGCAGAAGGAGAAGGAGCAGGTGGTGGAGAAGGCGCAAGATGAGGAGAAGAGGCACAATGTGGAGAAGCTGCAGCAGGTGGAGAAGGAGCAGGAGGTGGAGAAGGAGCAGGAGGTGGAGAAGGAGCAGGAGATGGAGAAGGAGCAGGAGGTGGAGATGGAGCAGGAGGTGGAGAAGGAGCAGGAGGTGTAGAAGGAGCAGGAGGTGGAGAAGGAGCAGGAGGGAGACAAGGAGCATGAGGTAGAAAGGAGCAGGACGAGAAGAAGGAGGTGGATGAGGAGAAGGTGGGGGAGAAAGAGCAGGAGGGGGAGAAGGAGCAGGAGGTGGACAAAGAGCAGGAGGGAAGTAGGAGGACCAGCAGGAGATGGAGCAGGAGCTGGAGATGGAGCAGGAATTGAGATGTAGCAGGAGGAAAGGAAGTAGCAGGCGGAGAAGAATGAGCAGGAGAAGGAGAAGAAGCAGGAGAAGGAGAAGTAGCAGGAGGAGGAGAAGGAGGAGAAGAAGGAGCAGGAGGTGGAGAAGGAGCAGGAGTTCGAGAAGGAGCAGGAGGAGGAGAAGGAACAGGAGGTGGAGAAGGAGCAGGAGGAGGAGAAGGAGCAGGAGTGGAGAAGGAGCAGGAGCACAAGAAGGAGCAGGAGGAGGAGTACGAGCAGGAGGAGGAGAAGGAGCAGAAGGTGGAGAAGACGCAAGATGAGGAGAAGGTGCAGGAGGTGGACCAGGAGACGGCGGTGGAGAAGCAGCAGGAGAAGGAGAACGAGCAGGAGGTGGAGAAGCAGCAGGAGGTGGAGAAGGAGCAGGAGGTGGACAAGGAGCAGGAGGGAGAAAAAGAGCAGGAGGAAGACAAGGAGCAAGTGGTGGAGAAGGAGCAAGAGGAGGAGAAGGAGCAAGAGGAGGAGAAGGAGGAGAAGAAGGAGCAGGAGGTGGTGAATGAGCAGGAGTGGAGAAGGAGCAGGAGGTGGAAAGGAGCAGAAGGTCGAGAAGGAGCAGGAGGTGGACAAGGAGTAGGAGGCGGACTAGGAGTAGGAGGCGGACTGGGAGCAGGAGGTGGACAAGGATCAGGAGGTGGAGGAGGAGGACGAGCAGGAGATGGAGCAGGAGCTGGAGATGGAGCAGGAATTGAGAAGGATCAGGAGGAAAAGAAGGAGCCTGTGGAGAAGAAGGAGCAGGAGAAGGAGAAGGAGCAGGAGAAGGAGAAAGAGCAGGAGGTGGAGAAGGCGCAAGATGAGGAGAAGGAGCAGGAAGTGGAAAAGGAGCAGGAGGTGGAGAAGGAGCAGGAGGGAGAAAAAGAGCAGGAGGAAGACAAGGAGCAAGTGGTGGAGAAGGAGCAAGAGGAGGAGAAGGAGGAGAAGAAGGAGCGGGTAGTGGTAAATGAGCAGCAGTGGAGAAGGAGCAGGAAGTGGAGAAGGAGCAGGAGGGCAGGAAGGAGCAGGAGGGCGAGAAGGAGCAGAAGGTGGAAAGGAGCAGAAGGTGGAAAGGAGCAGGAGGTGGTCAAGGAGCAGGAGGTTGACAAGGTGCAGGAGGTGGACAAGGAGCAGGAGGTGGACAAGGAGCAGGAGGTGGACAAGGAGCAGGAGGTGGACAAGGAGCAGGAGGTGGACAAGGAGCAGGAGGTGGACAAGGAGCAGGAGGTGGACAAGGAGCAGGAGGTGGAAGAGGAGGACGAGCAGGAGATGGAGCAGGAGCTGGAGATGGAGCAGGAATTGAGAAGGATCAGGAGGAAAAGAAGGACCCTTCAGAGAAGAAGGAGCAGGAGAAGGAGAAGGAGCAGGAGAAGGAGAAGAAGCAGGAGGTGGAGAAGGAGCAGGAGGTGGAGAAGACGCAAGATGAGGAGAAGGAGCAGGAGGTGGAGAAGGAGCAGGAGGTGGAGAAGACACAAGATGAGGAGAAGGAGCAGGAGGTGGACAAGGAGCAGGAGGTGGAGAAGGAGCAGGTGGTGGAGAAGGAGCAGGTGGAGGAGAAGGAGCAGGTTGTGGAGAAGGAGCAGTAGGGAGACACGGAGCAGGAGGTGGAGAAGGAGCAGGAGGAGGAGAAGGGGCAGGGTGAGGAGAAGGAGCAGGTCGAGGAGAAGTAGCAGGAGGGGGAGTAGGAGAATGAGTTGGAGAAGAATCAGGAGGAGGAGCAGGAGCAGGGGGAGCAGAAGGAGGTGGAGAAGGCGCAAGATGAGGAGAAGGAGCAGGAGGTGGAGAAGGAGCAGGAGAAGGAGAAGGAGAAGGAGCAGGAGGTGGAGAAGGAGCAGCAGGTGGAGAAGGGGCAGGAGGGCGAAACCGAGCAGGAGGAAGACAAGGAGCAAGTGGTGGAGAAGGAGCAAGAGGAGGAGAAGGTGAAGAAGAAGGAGCAGTAGGTGGAGAAGGCGCAGGAGGGCAGGAAGGAGCAGGAGGGCAAGAAGGAGCAGGAGGGCGAGAAGGAGCAGGAGGTGGAAAGGAGCAGGAGGTGGACAAGGAGCAGGAGGTGGACAAGGAGCAGGAGGTGGACATGGATCAGGAGGTGGAGGAGGAGGACGAGCAGGAGATGGAGCAGCAGCTGGAGATGGAGCAGGAATTGAGAAGCAGCAGGAGGAAAAGAAGCAGCAGGAGAAGGAGAAGGAGCAGGAGGTGGAGAAGGCGCAGAAGGCGGAGAAGGCGCAGGAAGTCGAGAAGGAGCAGAAGGAGGAGAAGGAGCAGGAGGAGGAGAAGGATCCTGAGGAGGAGAAGGAGCAGGAGTGGAGAAGGAGCAGGAGAACAAGAAGGAGCAGGTGGAGGAGGAAGAGCAGGAGGAGGAGAAGGAGCAGGAGGAGGAGAAGGCGCAAGTGGAGGAGAAGGAGCAGGAGGTGGAGAAGGAGACGGAGGTGGAGAAGGAGACGGAGGTGGAGAAGGAGCAGGAGGTGTAGAAGGAGCAGGAGGTGGAGAAGGAGCAGGAGGTGGAGAAGGAGCAGGAGGGAGAAAAAGAGCAGGAGGGAGAAAAAGAGTAGGAGGGAGACAAAGAGCAGGAGGGAGAAAAAGAACAGGAGGGAGAAAAAGAGCAGGAGGGAGAAAAAGAGCAGGAGGAAGACAAGGAGCAAGTGGTGCAGAAGGAGCAAGAGGAGGAGAAGGAGCAGGAGGGCAGGAAGGAGCAGGAGGGCGAGAAGGAGCAGGAGGTGGAAAGGAGCAGGAGGTGGAGAAGGAGCAGGAGGGCAGGAAGGAGCAGGAGGGCGAGAAGGAGCAGGAGGTGGAAAGGAGCAGGAGGTGGGAAGGAGCAGGAGGTGGAGAAGGAGCAGGAGGTTGACAAGGAGCAGGAGTTTGACAAGGAGCAGGAGGTGGACAAGGAGCAGGAGGTGGACAAGGAGCAGGAGGTGGACAAGGAGCAGGAGGTGGACAAGGAGCAGGAGGTGGACAAGGATCAGGAGGTGGAGGAGGAGGACGAGCAGGAGATTGAGCAGGAGCTGGAGATGGAGCAGGAATTGAGAAGGATCAGGAGGAAAAGAAGGAGCCTGCGGAGAAGAAGGAGCAGGAGAAGGAGAAGGAGCAGGAAAAGGAGAAAGAGCAGGAGGTGGAGAAGGCGCAAGATGAGGAGAACGAGCAGGAAGTGGAAAAGGAGCAGGAGGTGGAGAAGGAGCAGAAGGGAGACAAGGAGCAGGAGGGAGACAAGGAGCAGGAGGTGGAGAAGGAGCAGGAGGTGGAGAAGCAGCAGGAGGAGGAGAAGGAGGTGGAGGAGGAGATGGAGGTGGAGAAGGAGCAGGAGGAGGAGAAGGAACATGAGGTGGAGAAGGAGCAATAGGTCGAGAAGTAGCACTAGGTGGAGAAGGAGCAGGAGGCGGATAAGGACCAGAAGGAGGAGTAGGAGAAGGAGTTGGTGAAGAAGCAGGAGGCGGAGCAGGAGCAGGCGGAGAAGAAGGAGGAGGAGGTGGAGAAGGAGCAGGAGTGGAGAAGGAGCAGGAGAACAAGAAGGAGCAGTAGGAGGAGTAGGAGCAGGAGGAGGAGAAGGAGCAGGAGGTGGAGAAGGCGCAAGATGAGGAGAAGCAGCAGGAGGTGGAGAAGGAGACGGCGGTGGAGAAGAAGCAGGAGAAGGAGACGGAGCAGGAGGTGGAGAAGGAGCAGGAGGTGGAGAAGGAGAAGGAGGTGGAGAAGGAGCAGGAGGTGGAGAAGGAGCAAGTGGTGGAGAAGGAGCAAGAGGAGGAGAAGGAGGAGAAGCAGGAGCAGGAGGTGGTGAATGAGCAGGAGTGGATAAGGAGCAGGAGGTGGAGAAGGAGCAGGAGGTCAGGAAGGAGCAGGAGGGCGAGAAGGGGCAGGAGATGGAAAGGAGCAGGAGGTGGACAAGGAGCAGGAGGTGGACAAGGAGCAGGAGGTGGAGAAGGAGCAGCAGGTGGACAAGGAGCAGCAGGTGGACAAGGAGGAGCAGGTGGACAAGGAGCAGGGGGTTGGGAACCTGAGCAGGGAGAGAGAGGAAAGCGTAACAGGAAGGGACAGAAGGTATGGAGTAATAGGTAAAGTGTTAAAAAAGGAAAAAGCAGGAACTAAGCGTCACAAAACAGATTTGAAAGTTCTTTATCTGAATGCACGTAGCATTCGTAATAAAATGGACGAGTTAACGGCACAAATAACTACGTATGGGTATGATCTTGTGGCCATTACAGAAACATGGCTGCAGGGTGACAACGACTGGGAATTAAATATGCCAGGGTATTTAACAATCAGGAAGGACAGGCAGGAAGGAAGGGGAGGTGGGGTGGCTATGTTAATAAAGGAAGGAATCACTGTAATACAGAGAAATGATATTGGGACAAAGCATCAAGATAATGAAACAGTTTGGGTGGAGATAAGGAATAATAAGGGAAAAAAAACATTAGTGGGCGTAGTATATAGGACTCCTAATAGTTGCAACTCTGCTGGAAGAAGTATTAATCAGGAGATAGTCGGGGCATGTAATAAGGGAACAGCCATAATTATGGGGGATTTTAATTATCATATTAACTGGACAAATCAAATTGGGCAGAGCAGCCTTGAGGACGAGTTCATTGAGTGCATCAGGGATGGATTTCTTGAGCAGTATGTAACTGATCCTACAAGGGGGCAGGCAACCTTGGACCTGGTCCTGTGTAATGAGTCAGGATTAATTAATAATGTCCTAGTTAAGGATCCCCTTGGAACGAGCGACCACAACATGGTTGAATTCCATATCCAATTAGAGGGTGAGAAGGTTGATTCTCAAACAAGCGTACTGAGCTTGAATAAAGGAGACTATGATGGTATGAGAGCGGAATTGATTAAAGTGGACTGGGAAAATAGATTAAAGGGTAAGACGGTACATGAGCAGTGGTGTTCATTTAGGGAGTTATTTTACAACTTTCAAAATAAATATATTCCACTGAGGAAAAAAGGGTGTAAAAGAAATGACAGCCATCCGTGGCTAAGTAAAGAAATCAAGGATAGTATCCGACTAAAAACAAGGACATATAAGGTAGCCAAACTTAGTGGGAGGATAGAAGATTGGGAATTCTTCAAAAGACAGCAAAAAGTAACTAAAGGATTGATTAAGAAAGGGAAGTTAGATTATGAAAAGAAATTAGCAAAAAATATAAAAACAGATAGCAAGAGTTTCTATAGTTATATAAAAAGAAAAAGGGTGGCTAAGGCAAACATAGGTCCCTTAGAGGATGAGACCGGGAAATTAATGGTGGGAAACATGGAGATGGCAAAAATGCTGAACAAATATTTTGTTTCAGTCTTTACAGTAGAGGACACTAAGAATATCCCAACACTGGACAAACAGGGGACTCTCGGGGGGGAGGAGCTAAATACGATTAAAATCACTCACGAGATGGTACTCAGTAAAATAATGGGACTCAAGGCGGATAAATCCCCTGGACCTGATGGCTTCCATCCTAGGGTCTTGAGGGAAGTGGCAGTAGGGATTGTGGATGCTTTGGTGATAGTTTTCCAAAATTCCCTGGACTCAGGAGAGGTCCCGGCAGATTGGAAAACTGCTAATGTAACACCGTTATTTAAAAAGGGTAGCAGGCAGAAGGCTGGAAATTATAGGCCAGTTAGCGTAACATCTGTGGTGGGTAAAATTTTGGAGTCTATTATTAAGGAGACAGTAACGGAACATTTAGATAAGCATAATTTAATAGGACAAAGTCAGCATGGCTTTATGAAGGGGAAGTCATGTCTGACAAATTTGCTTGAGTTCTTCGAGGAAATAACGTATAGGGTGGATAAAGGGTAACCAGTGGACATAGTGTATTTAGACTTCCAGAAGGCATTCGACAAGGTGCCACATAAAAGATTATTACTTAAGATAAAAAATCACGGGATTGGGGGTAATATTCTGGCATGGGTGGAGGATTGGTTATCGAACAGGAAGCAGAGAGTTGGGATAAATGGTTCATTTTCGGACTGGCAACCAGTAACCAGTGGTGTTCCACAGGGTTCGGTGCTGGGTCCCAAACTCTTTACAATCTATATTAACGATTTGGAGGAGGGGACCGAGTGCAACATATCAAAATTTGCAGATGATACAAAGATGGGAGGGAAAGTAGAGAGTGAGGAGGACATAAAAAACCTGCAAGGGGATATAGACAGGCTGGGTGAGTGGGCGGAGATTTGGCAGATGCAATATAATATTGGAAAATGTGAGGTTATGCACTTTGGCAGGAAAAATCAGAGAGCAAGTTATTTTCTTAATGGCGAGAGACTGGAAAGTACTGCAGTACAAAGGGATCTGGGGGTCCTAGTGCAAGAAAATCAAAAAGTTGGTATGCAGGTGCAGCAGGTGATCAAGAAAGCCAACGGAATGTTGGCTTTTATTGCTAGGGGGATAGAATATAAAAACAAGGAGGTATTGCTGCAGTTATATAAGGTATTGGTGAGACCGCACCTGGAATACTGCATACAGTTTTGGTCTCCATACTTAAGAAAAGACATACTTGCTCTCGAGGCAGTACAAAGAAGGTTCACTCGGTTAATCCCGGGGATGAGGGGGCGGACATATGAGGAGAGGTTGAGTAGATTGGGACTCTACTCATTGGAGTTCAGAAGAATGAGAGGCGATCTTATTGAAACATATAAGATTGTGAAGGGTCTTGATCGGGTGGATGCAGTAAGGATGTTCCCAAAGATGGGTGAAACTAGAACTAGGGGGCATAATCTTAGAATAAGGGGCTGCTCTTTCAAAACTGAGATGAGGAGAAACTTCTTCACTCAGAGGGTGGTCGGTCTGTGGAATTTGCTGCCCCAGGAAGCTGTGGAAGCGACATCATCAGATAAATTTAAAACAGAAATAGACAGTTTCCTAGAAGTAAAGGGAATTAGGGGTTATGGGGAGCGGGCAGGAAATTGGACATGAAGCTGAGTTCGGATCGGTCAATGCCCTGTGGGTGGCGGAGAGGGCCCAGGGGCTATGTGGCCGGGTCCTGCTCCGACTTCTTGTGTTCTTTAGATTTGTGGTTGGGATCAGATCAGCCATGATCTTATTGAATGGCGGAGCAGGCTCGAGGGGCCGATTGGCCGACTCCTGCTCCAATTTCTTATGTTCTTATGTTCTTATGACAAGGAGCAGCAGGTGGAGGAGAAGGACGTGGAAGAGGAGAAGGAGCTGGAGAAAGAGCAGGAGGGGGAGGAGGAGGACGTGCAGCAGATGGAGCACGAGCTGGAGATGGAGCAGGAATTGAGAAGGAGCAGGAGGAAAGGAAGGAGCAGAAGGAAGTGGAAGAGGAGAAGGAGCTGGAGAAAGAGCAGGAGAAGGAGAAGCAGCAGGAGAAGGAGAAGGAGCCGGAGCTGGAGCTGGCGCAAGATGAGGAGAAAGGGCAGGAGGTGGAGAAGGAGCAAGAGGTGGAGAAGGAGCAGGAGGTGGAGAAGGAGCAGGAGGTGGAGAAGGAGCAGGAGGTGGAGAAGGAGCAGGAGGTGGAGAAGGAGCAGGAGGTGGAGAAGGAGCAGGAGGTGGAGAAGGAGCAGGAGGTGGAGAAGGAGCAGGAGGTGGAGAAGGAGCAGGAGGTGGACAAGCAAGATGAGGAGAAGGGGCAGGTGGAGGAGGAGCAGGAGGTGGAGAAGGAGCAGGAGTTGGGCAAGGTGCAGGATGAGGAGAAGGAGGTGGAGGAGGAGATCGAGGTGGAGAAGGAGCAGGATGAGGAGAAGGAACATGAGGTGGAGAAAAAGCAATAGGTCGAGAAGGAGCAGGAGGCGGAGAAGGACCAGAAGGAGGAGTAGGAGAAGGAGTTGGAGAGACGGAGCAGGAATTGAGAAGGAGCAGGAGGAAAAGAAGGAGCAGGCGGAGAAGAAGGAGCAGGAGAAGGTGAGGAGCAGGAGAAGGAGATGGAGCAGGAGGTGGAGAAGGCGCAAGATGAGGAGAAGGAGCAGGAGATGGAGAAGGAGCAGCAGGGAGACATGGAGCAAGAGGTGGAGAAGGAGCAGGAGGAGGAGAAGGAGTAGGATGAGGAGAAGGGGCAGGTGGAGGAGAAGGAGCAGGTGGTGGAGAAGGAGCAGGTGGTGTAGAAGGAGCAGGTGGTGGAGAAGGTGCAGGTGGTGGAGAAGGTGCAGGAGGAGGAGAAGGAGGAGGAGATCGAGGTGGAAAAGGAGCAGGAGGAGGAGAAGGAACATGAGGTGGAGAAGAAGCAATAGGTCGAGAAGGAGCAGGAGGCGGAGAAGGACCAGAAGGAGGAGTAGGAGAAGGAGTTGGAGAAGAAGCAGGAGGCGGAGGAGGAGCAGGATGAGAAGAAGGAGGAGGAGGTGGAGATGGAGCATGAGGAGGAGAATGAGCCGGAGGTGGGGAAGTAGTAGGAGGAGGAGCAGGGACAGGAGGAGAAGAAGGAGCAGGAGGTGGAGAAGGAGCAGGAGGAGGAGAAGGAGCAGGAGGAGGAGAAGGAGCAGGAGGAGGAGAAGGAGCAGGAGGAGGAGAAGGAGCAGGAGGAGGAGAAGGAGCAGGAGTGGAGAAGGAGCAGGAGAACAAGAAGGAGCAGGAGGAGGAGAAGGAGCAGGAGATCAAGAAGGAGCAGGAGGAGGAGAAGGAGCAGGAGGAGGAGAAGGAGCAGGAATGGAGAAGGAGCAGGAGATCAAGAAGCAGCAGGAGGAGGAGAAGGAGCAGGAGGAGGAGAAGGAGCAGGAGTGGAGAAGGAGCAGGAGAACAAGAAGGAGCAGGAGAACAAGAAGGAGAAGGAGAAGGAGCAGGAGGTGGAGAAGGAGCAGGAGGTGGAGAAGGAGCAGGAGGGAGAAAAAGAGCAGGAGGAAGACAAGGAGCAAGTGGTGGAGAAGGACCAAGAGGAGGAGAAGGAGGAGAAGAAGGAGCCGGAGGTGGTGAATGAGCAGGAGTGGAGAAGGAGCAGAAGATGGAGAAGGAGCAGGAGGAGGAGAAGGAGCAGGAGGAGGAGAAGGGGCAGGAGGTGGAAAGGAGCAGGAGGTCGACAAGGAGCAGGAGGTGGAAAAGGAGCAGCACGTGGCGAAGCTGCAGCAGGTGGAGAAGGAGCAGGAGGTGGAGAAGGAGCAGGAGGTGGAGAAGGAGCAGGAGGTGGAGAAGGAGCAGGAGGTGGAGATGGAGCAGGAGGTGGAGAAGGAGCAGGAGCTGTAGAAGGAGCAGGAGGTGGAGAAGGAGCAGGAGGGAGACAAGGAGCAGGAGGTGGAGCAGGAGCAGGAGGAGGAGAAGGAGGAGAAGGAGCAGGAGGTGGACAAGGAGCAGGAGGTGGACAAGGAGCAGGTGGTGGACAAGGAGCAGGAGGTGGACAAGGAGCAGGAGGTGGACATGGAGCAGGAGGTGGACAAGGAGCAGGAGGTGGACAAGGAGCAGGAGGTGGACAAGGAGCAGGAGGTGGACAAGGAGCAGGAGGTGGACAAGGAGCAGGAGGAGGACAAGGAGCAGGAGGAGGACAAGGAGCAGGAGGAGGAGACGGAGATGGATGAGGAGAAGGAGGTAGAAAAACAGCAGGAGGGGCAGAAGGAGCAGGAGGTGGACAAGGAGCAGGAGGTGGAGGAGGAGGACGAGCAGCAGATGAAGCAGGAGCTGGAGATGGAGCAGGAATTGAGAAGAAGCAGGAGGAAAGGAAGGAGCAGGCGGAGATGAAGGAGCAGGAGAATCAGAAGGAGCAGGAGGTGGAGAAGGAGCAGGAGGTGGAGAAGGAGCAGGAGGTGGAGAAGGAGCAGGAGGTGGTGAAGGCGCAAGATGAGGAGAAGGAGCAGGAGGTGGAGAAGGAGCCGGAGTTGGAGAAGGAGCAGGAAGTGGAGAAGGAGCAGGAGGTGGAGAAGGAACAGGAGGTGGAGAAGGTGCAGGAGGTGGAGCAGGCGCAAGATGAGGAGAAGAGGCAGGAGGTGGAGAAGGAGCAGGAGGAGGAGAAGGAGCAGGAGGTGGAGAAGGAGCAGGAGGTGGAGAAGGAGCAGGAGGTGGAGAAGGAGCAGGAGGTGGAGAAGGAGCACTCGGAGGAGAAGGAGCAGGGTGAGGAAAATGAGCAGGGTGAGGAAAATTAGCAGGAGGTGGAGAAGGAGCAGGAGGTTGACAAGGTGCAGGAGGAGGAGAAGGAGGTGGAGGAGGAGAATTAGGTGGAGAAGGAGCAGGAGGAGGAGTCGGAGCAGGAGGTGGAGAAGGCGCAAGATGAGGAGAAGGAGGTGTTGGAGAAGAAGGAGGTGGAGAAGGAGCAGGAGAAGGAACAGGAACAGGAGGTGGAGAAAAATCATTCGGTGGAGAAGGAGCAGGAGACGGAGAAGGACCAGGAGGGGAAGTAGGAGAATGAGTTGGAGAAGAATCAGGAGGAGGAGCAGGAGCAGGAGGAGAAGAAGGAGTAGGAGGTTGAGAAGGAGCAGGAGGTGGAGAAGGAGCAGGAGGAGAAGAAGGAGGAGGAGAAGGAACATGAGGTGGAGAAGAAGCAATAGGTCGAGAAGGAGCAGGAGGCGGTGAAGGACCAGAAGGGGGAGTAGGAGAAGGAGTTGGAGAAGAAGCAGGAGGCGGAGCAGGAGCAGGAGGAGAAGAAGGAGGAGGAGGTGGAGAAGGAGCATGAGGAGGAGAATGAGCAGGAGGTGGAGAAGTAGCAGGAGGAGGAGCAGGGGCAGGAGGAGAAGAAGGAGCAGGAGGTGGAGAAGGAGCAGGAGGTCGATAAGGGGCAGGAGGAGGAGAAGGAGCAGGAGGAGCAGATAGAGCAGGAGGAGGAGAAGGAGCAGGGGTGGAGAAGGAGCAGGTGTACAAGAAGGAGCAGGAGGAGGAGTAGGAGCAGGAGGAGGAGAAGGAGGAGAAGAAGGAGCAGGAGGTGGTGAATGAGCAGGAGGTGGACAAGGTTGCAGGAGGTGGTCAAGGAGCAGGAGGTGGACAAGGAGCAGGAGGTGGACGAGGAGGAGGAGGAGGAGAAGGATGTGGATGAGGAGAAGGAGGGGGAGAAAGAGCAGGAGGGGGAGAAGGAGTCGGAAGTGGACAAGAAGCAGGAGGGGAGGAGGAGGACGAGCAGGAGATGGAGCAGGAGCTGGAGATGGAGCAAGAATTGAGATGGAGCAGGAGGAAAGGAAGTAGCAGGCGGGGAAGAAGAGCAGGAGAAGGAGAAGGAGCAGGAGAAGGAGAAGGAGCAGGAGGTGGAGAAGGAGCAGGAGGTGGAGAAGGCGCAAGATGAGGAGAAGGAGCAGGAGGTGGAGAAGGAGCCGGAGGTGGAGAAGGAGCAGGTAGTGGAAAAGGAGCATAAGGTAGTGAAGGAGCAGCAGGTGGAGAAGGCGCAATATGAGGAGAAGATGCAGGAAGTGGAGAAGGTGCAGGAGTTGGAGAAGGAACAGGAGGTGGAGAAGGAGCAGGAGGGAGACAAGGAGCAGGAGTTGGACAAGGAGCAGGAGGTGGACAAGGAGCAGGAGGAGGAGAAGGAGGTGGATGAGGAGAAGGAGGGGGAGAAAGAGCAGGAGGGGGAGAATGAGCAGGATGTGGATAAGGAGCAGGAGGGGGAGGCGGAGGACGAGTAGCAGATGGAGCAGGAGCCGGAGATGGAGCAGGAATTGAGAAGGAGCAGGAGGAAAAGAAGGAGCCTGCGGAGAAGAAGGAGCAGGAGGTGGAGATGGAGCCGGAGGTGGAGAAGGAGCAGGAGGTGGAGAAGGAGCAGGAGGTGGAGAAGGAGCAGGAGGTGGAGAAGGCGCAAGATGAGGAGAAGGAGCAGGAGGTGGAGAAGGAGCTGGAGGTGGAGAAGGAGCAGGAAGTGGAGAAGGAGCATCAGGTAGTGAAGGAGCAGCAGGTGGAGAAGGCGCAATATGAGGAGAAGATGCAGGAAGTGGAGAAGGTGCAGGAGTTGGAGAAGGAACAGGAGGTGGAGAAGGAGCAGGAGGGAGACAAGGAGCAGGAGGTGGAGCAGGAGCTGGAAATGGAGCAAGAATTGAGATGGAGCAGGAGGAAAGGAAGTAGCAGGCGGAGAAGAAGAGCAGGAGAAGGAGAAGGAGCAGGAGAAGGAGAAGGAGCAGTAGGTGGAGAAGGAGCATGAGGTGGAGAAGGAGCAGGAAGTGGAGAAGGAGCAGGAGGTGGAGAAGGAGCAGGAGGTGGAGAAGGCGCAAGATGAGGAGAAGGAGCAGGAGGTGGAGAAGGAGCCGGAGGTGGAGAAGGAGCAGGAAGTGGAGAAGGAGCATCAGGTAGTGAAGGAGCAGCAGGTGGAGAAGGCGCAATATGAGGAGAAGATGCAGGAAGTGGAGAAGGTGCAGGAGTTGGAGAAGGAACAGGAGGTGGAGAAGGAGCAGGAGGGAGACAAGGAGCAGGAGGTGGACAAGGAGCAGGAGGTGGACAAGGAGCAGGAGGAGGAGAAGGAGGTGGATGAGGAGAAGGAGGGGGAGAAAGAGCAGGAGGGGGAGAAGGAGCAGGATGTGGATAAGGAGCAGGAGGGGGAGGCAGAGGACGAGTAGCAGATGGAGCAGGAGCTGGAGATGGAGCAGGAATTGAGAAGGAGCAGGAGGAAAAGAAGGAGCCTGCGGAGAAGAAGGAGCAGGAGGTGGAGATGGAGCCGGAGGTGGAGAAGGAGCAGGAGGTGGAGAAGGAGCAGGAGGTGGAGAAGGAGCAGGAGGTGGAGAAGGAGCAGGAGGTGGAGAAGGCGCAAGATGAGGAGAAGGAGCAGGAGGTGGAGAAGGAGCCGGAGGTGGAGAACGAGCAGGAAGTGGAGAAGGATCATGAGGTGGAGAAGGAGCAGGAGGTGGAGCAGGCGCAAGATGAGGAGAAGAGGCAGGAGATGGAGCAGGAGCAGGAGGAGGAGAAGGAGCAGGAGGAGGAGAAGGAGCAGGTGGAGGAGAAGTAGAAGCAGGTGGAGAAGGAGCAGGAGCTGGACAAGGTGCAGGAGGAGGAGAAGGAGGTGGAGGAGGAGAAGGAGCAGGAGGTGGAGAATGAGACGGATTTGGAGAAGGAGCAGGAGAAGGAGAAGGAGCAGGAGGTGAAGACGGAGCAGCAGGTGGAGAAGGAGCAGGAGGTGGAGAAGGAGCAGGAGGGAAAAAAGGAGCAGGAGGACGATAAGGAGCAAGTGGTGGAGAAAGAGCCAGAGGAGGAGAAGGAGGAGAAGAAGGAGCAGGAGGCCAGGAAGGAGCAGGAGGGCGATAAGGAGCAGTAGGTGGACAAGGAGCAGGAGGTGGACAAGGAGCAGGAGGTGGACAAGGAGCAGGAGGTGGACAAGGAGCAGGAGGTGGACAAGGAGCAGGAGGTGGACAAGGAGCAGGAGGTGGACAAGGAGCAGGAGGTGGACAAGGAGCAGGAGGTGGACAAGGAGCAGGAGGTGGACAAGGAGCAGGAGGTGGACAAGGAGCATGAGGTAGAAAGGAGAAGGAGGTGGAGAAGGAGGTGGATGAGAAGGAGGAGGAGAAAGAGCAGGAGGGGGAGAAGGAGCAGGAGGTGGACAATGAGCAGGAGGGGAGTAGGAGGACCAGCAGGAGATGGTGCAGGAGCTGGAGATGGAGCAGGAATTGAGATGGAGCAGGAGGAAAGGAAGTAGCAGGCGGAGAAGAATGAGCAGGAGAAGGAGAAGAAGCAGTAGAAGGAGAAGTAGCAGGAGGAGGAGAAGGAGGAGAAGAAGGAGCAGGAGTTGGAGAAGGAGCAGGAGTTCTAGAAGGAGCAGGAGGAGGAGAAGGAACAGGAGGAGGAGAAGGAGCAGGAGCACAAGAAGGAGCAGGAGGAGAAGTAGAAGCAGGAGGAGGAGAAGGAGCAGGAGGTGCAGAAGACGCAAGATGAGGAGAAGGTGCAGGAGGTGGACAAGGAGACGGCGGTGGAGAAGCAGCAGGAGAAGGAGAACGAGCAGGAGGTGGAGAAGCAGCAGGAGGTGGAGCAGGAGGTGGACAAGGAGCAGGAGGGAGAAAAAGAGCAGGAGGAAGACAAGGAGCAAGTGGTGGAGAAGCAGCAAGAGGAGGAGAAGGAGCAAGAGGAGGAGAAGGAGCAAGAGGAGGAGAAGGAGGAGAAGAAGGAGCAGGAGGTGGTGAATGAGCAGGAGTGGAGAAGGAGCAGGAGGTGGAAAGGAGCAGAAGTTCGAGAAGGAGCAGGAGGTGGACAAGGGGCAGGAGTTGGACAAGGAGTAGGAGGCGGACTAGGAGCAGGAGGTGGACAAGGATCAGGAGGTGGACAAGGATCAGGAGGTGGAGGAGGAGGACGAGCAGGAGATGGAGCAGGAGCTGGAGATGGAGCAGGAATTGAGAAGGATCAGGAGGAAAAGAAGGAGCCTGCGGAGAAGAAGGAGCAGGAGAAGGAGAAGGAGCAGGAGAAGGAGAAAGAGCAGGAGGTGGAGAAGGCGCAAGATGAGGAGAAGGAGCAGGAAGTGGAAAAGGAGCAGGAGGTGGAGATGGAGCAGGAGGGAGAAAAAGAGCAGGAGGAAGACAAGGAGCAAGTGGTGGAGAAGGAGCAAGAGGAGGAGAAGGAGGAGAAGAAGGAGCGGGAAGTGCTAAGTGAGCAGCAGTGGAGAAGGAGCCGGAAGTGGAGAAGTAGCAGGAGGGCAGGAAGGAGCAGGGGGGCGAGAAGGAGCAGAAGGAGGAAAGGATCAGGAGGTGGACAAGGAGCAGGAGGTTGACAAGGAGCAGGAGGTTGACAAGGAGCAGTAGGTGGACAAGGAGCAGGAGGTGGACAAGGAGCAGGAGGTGGACAAGGAGCAGGTGGTGGAAGAGGAGGACGAGCAGGAGATGGAGCAGGAGCTGGAGATGGAGCAGGAATTGAGAAGGATCAGGAGGAAAAGAAGGAGCCTGCGGAGAAGAAGGAGCAGGAGGAGAAGGAGCAGGAGAAGGAGAAGGGGCAGGGTGAGGAGAAGGAGCAGGTGGAGGAGAAGTAGCAGGAGGGGGAGTAGGAGAATGAGTTGGAGAAGAATCAGGAGGAGGAGCAGGAGCAGGGGGAGAAGAAGGAGCAGGGGGAGGAGAATGAGCAGGAGGTGGAGATGGAGAAGGTGTGGAAAGGAGCAGGAGAAGAAT